>NW_020897738.1:7312779-7316748 GCF_003984885.1 Neopelma chrysocephalum
GTGTAGCCATTAAGGAATCTCTTTCCAAAACCAAAGCCAAATATTCAAGATTTATGAGACTGACTTGCCATATTGGAAGTAACTAATTATTCGTAATGATTCTTTGTACTCTGACAGTGATTATGTATTTTCAGTGCAAATGACCATGATGAAGCAAGTGATAAAGGCAGCCCATGTTTGTGGAAAGGATACCAAGCATTTAAGGCCTGATCATTTTAGCAAAGTATTGGGGTAGCAGGGGGAGAAACAACACAAAACAACTAAGCTCAGTGACGCACAAACCAGCTTATTTAATGTCCTAAAGTGTGTTCTGGTGCATGTCAGAGCTGCAATGAAAGCCTGTGGTCTCTTTTTATTGCCTTAAGCAATTCTGTATTCAGTTTATTTATTCTGACCTTTTGCTTGTCCTTCCACCTTGGACATGACAGTCTTTAACAGAGCAAAGCCTTGCAGACTCAGCTTGCAGCACTTGCAATAGACTGTGGAGTACGTTTGGGGTGAGAGGAACGATGCAAATTTGGGGTCTGATTTTCATTTGCATTGAAGTTTTTGTCTATCTCTGATGGCACAGGGCAGAAAAGGTACAGAAAGGTACAGGATGAAGGAAATGTCTCTGGCTTACTCTGCCCTGATTAAAGTACCTGGGAATCGAAAATGATAGTTACCCAGGGATTGGGTAGATTTTCACGTCGCCTCAGGCTACGGAGAACACGAAAGCACCGCCTTTCTCCTCTTTTCATAACTTCCAGTCCTGCCCCAGACACAGGAACACAGGAATGGTGAACAAAGTCCCCATTCCAGAGAGGTGTTCAGTGCCAGCAAGGTTAATGTCCAGGGGCAGGCTCGTGGCAAGAGCAGTGCCATGTTTACTGCCGTGGAAGCTGCTGCTCTGATGCTGCGCTCGCTCCAGCTACAAACAAGGGTCTAATTTCTGATCCTCAAAAAGCAAAGGCGCAGCAACTTGGTCATTAAAATCTGCAGCAGCACGCCTGTGATTAAAATGTTAATGTCAATATTGTAATCAAGGGTCTGACTCACAGGACAGCTGGTAAGAGACTTGATCTGTGTTGCTTAGCCCCGGTCACCTGATGCACACCAGGGTTAGGGAACGGTTGTGCCCCATCACATGGCAGGGATTGGCATTCACTGGCTCATGTGGTGAGCTGGAGGCTGGAAAGGGACAATCAGATCAAACCCAGGCACAATATTGATAAGTTCAGCTGCACTCCAGCGAGAGGAGAGCTTTCCGATACATTTCCCCGGAATCACCTGAGCTGCAGCAAAAGGCACTCGAGTGTCTCCTGCCCACCTGCAGCACTGCTGGGCCATCCTGCACCCTGCTCTCTCCCACCCATCCCTCCTGCTTTTGGAATTTTCTGTGCTGGTTTCTATCTATCTGAGTTTTAGACATTTAAGCCCGTGGTAAATTTTGCCCGGTGTTGTCTAAGCACCAAAAGAGCTATAGTCTGCAAAGCTTCTTTTCAGTAAATTCAGGATTAATGAAGAAGGCCTCTCTATTGTTGGAATGTCTAATACAATTATCCACTGAATGAATGGACTAGGCAGCAGAGGAGGGCTCCCAGGTTTGTGGCGGGGAATTGTCTGTTTTAACATCCATCTGTTTTCATTCCCTCTGATCCATTATCATTCACCTAGAGTTATAACATGATGAATATCATTGTGTGGAATGCCATTTGATGCTGGGGGGAAAAAAACCCCACTGCAGGTCTGCCTTCTATTGAAAACGTGAGATTGCCTCAGTGGAAGGAAAGGCATGATTGATTCAGAGATGCTGTTTCAAGCACAGGCATCCCTTCCCCACGTGGACTGCTTGATTTTGTTAATTCCTTTGGATGACCCTTCTGCCGAGTCTTGAAATGAAATATACATAAATGAGGATAGCTATGGACAATCCCAGCGCTGATGAATTTGTGGAGTTGATGGAAAAAAATAATAGTATTCACAACTTTCCCCAGAAGGCACCTTTGGTTTATGTTCACAGTGACATTAAACTCCTGTACGTAAACACGTAAGCGGGATGAGAATCTTGATGACCCTGCTGATGGGAAATAAAGAAAGGCACTTTACAGGCAATTTCCACTGTCCTTGTTGGTCAGCAAATTTGGAAGTGAATGAAAAAAAGAGAACTAGAAATGCATATTAATGATGGAGGGCCTAAAGCACAATGGGACTGAGATGAGCACTACCAAGAGAAACTGTTAAAAATGCCACAGTTTATCTTTTTTAATAATTTACCCTTGTGATGTACTTATAAGAAACATAGAAATTACCTTTTAAATTAAAGGACAGGCTTAAATGGAAAAATAACTTACTGAACTCAATATAAATGCTTCTTTCTAAAAAGTGACTCTTAAAATATTGGTAAAGCAAATACAATTGTTAAGGTCAATCCATTGTTTAACTGGGTGTATCTAAACTCTGGATCTTTCGTTAACAACCATTGCCTGGATCCTGGTTATGCCTTTAAAACACCATACAGTTAAAAAAACCATTGTACTGTCCCTTAGAGAAACAGGAGAGAAAATACCCTTTGGTAATCCCCAGTCCAGCAAAACCCAGGGCAGATAACTGCCTGACTCCCTGCTAGCCTGTAATTACCCGAGGAAGCAGCTAGACTTAGCTATCTTCCTTCTTTAATTGGCACGCAAAAGATTATAGGATTTTATTAGGACACAAATGACACCGATACGAGTGTGATTGAGGCATGCAATGCATGACTGACTATTTGCATTAAGAGGCTTTGCACCACACATGGGATTTCTACCTTTGGTTTTAAATGGCTTAAATTTAAATGACGTTTCTATGCTACATTTTAAGAGGATGATATTTATTTTAGCACTTGTCTGTGTGAGGTAGGGCAAAGCTGCTGCCAGACACCAGGAACTCTTCTAAAAGAGCCTGTTTGGGCCAGGTGGAAGGAGGTTAATTTTTGACTGCTCTGTTGGTGCAATTAGATCAGGAACATGGAAAAACACAGGAAAGGTGGACATTGAAGTGCCCACGCCGAAGCTTTTGACGGGTGTGTTAGACACCACTCCACCCTGCCACTGCTGGAGGCACCAGCCCCAGGAATCCACCACCCCTGGTGATGACTGAACTGCAACACAAGTGGGAGCAGGTGGCAGGACACTTTTTGGCTTCCCTCACTTCCACGGCTCCCAGTAACACTGAATCTCCTCCGTGGATTCCTTCCTTTATTGATGAATCTCGGTGGACTTCTATAGGTTTTATTTCACAACATCCTTCTAATGTCTCTCACGTCCAGAACTGGAGTCTACCCCCCAGGGAAGGAGAAAGCAGCTGAAGACATAAGGAATTAAGCCAAGTTAGTCCAGTGGAGCAAAGCCAGCCCCACACAAGGAAGGGAGTACCCAGAACTGATGGTAACGTGCTGCAATATCTGACTGTGTGCAATAAAAGATGATAACGGGAGGATTAAGTCCTGCTACCACTGTGATACGTAGGATGGTCAGTGCTCTGTGCTGGGGCCCTGATCCTGGCACACCTTCCTCGGTGCTGTCCCTGGGACTGGGCACTGCACAGCTACTTGGCTGGCCACCAAGCTGGCCCCTGTCCCAGGTGAGTGCCCAGGAACCATGTACTGGCCGAGGTGACCCTGCAGAGAGGAAAGAGCCTGAACATGCAGGGAAACAAGAAGGAAACTACAGTCTCTTCCTGCATTGCAGAGCCCAAATGAAACCTCAGCAAGATGGATGGATGGTGAGCAGGGGGTACTGAACAGGGTCTCCTGCCTCCACCTCCATGACCCTTAACCCTTGGTTGCCTTATGCTGTTCCATGTCCCACCTACAGCTCTGGCTGCCCAGCCCCTCTGCTCTGCACTCTCATCACCAACTCATCCCCTCATTGTCCCCTAACTTGGCCCCTGACCCACAGATTGTTACCTGTAGCTTTTGCTACATCCCTCAGCTCTTCCTGTGTCCCCCTG
>NW_020897738.1:7317148-7398247 GCF_003984885.1 Neopelma chrysocephalum
GGGGGGTGGAAATTTGTCAAGGTCATTCCGTGGATTTAATATTTTTTGTGTGTGTGTGCCGCTCGCCCCACCGCCACCGCCACCCAGCCTTGCTCTGTGGATTATCATCGCCCTGGATCCGAGGCTCTGAACAGCAGGATTTTTTTTGTTGTTGTTGTTGATTTTTTTTTTGAAATTATTATTATTATTATTTTAAGGGCTCCGGGGTTTGGAGAGGGGAAGCGGTGAGTTGGAGGGGGGCGACTTTTCTCTTACCCCCCCCTCCCGCGCCCCCCCACCCCCACCCCTCTACCCCCCCCCCGCGCCCGGCCTTCTCACCCCCACCTCCGTTTTTTTTTTTAAATTTTTAATTATTTTTATTATTATTATTATTATTATTATTATTATTTTTTAAAATTTTTTTTTTTAAATTCGCTTCTTCTTCGGCGATGGATGGGAAAATCCGGCAGAGCCGGAGGTCGAGGTCGCAGCGGGACCGCGTGCGGCGGCGGGAGGCGGCGGCCCGCGACCCGCGGAACCAGAGCCCTTCGTCGGGCTCCGAGAAGGAGCCGAGCCCCGGGAAGGAGAACGGCGGCCAGAACTGCACCGCCCCGCGGGGCCCCCCGCCCGCCGCCCGCGCCGCGCGGCCCCCGCGCCGCCGCCGCCGCGAGTCCAGCTCCCAGGAAGAGGATCTGATCGATGGCTTCGCCATCGCCAGCTTCAACACCCTGGAAGCGCTGGAGGTAAGAGCGGCCCGGGGGGGAAAAAAAACGGGGGGCTCTGCCCTTCCCCGCGGGGCGGGGGCTGGGGCGGGGAGGGAGGTGGGGGGTGGATGGAAGGAGAATAGAAGGGAAAGAAAAAAAAAAATAATCAAATTGAGAAAGGAAGCGCGCGGCGCTGCCGAATTTTTGCAAATGGCAATTGAGGTGCGTGAATCGCGGTGTCGAGCCCCCCCCCGGGGGGATCCCGGGTGCTCGCGGCTCCGCTGGCAACTTGGTGCCCCCCCCTTCTCCCTTTTGCTCCTTCCCTCCCCCGGCCCCCTCCTCTGCCCGGCTCCCGGCCGGTGTTTCGCCTCCACTTCGGGCGAGTCGAATGTTTGTTTGGGGTTTTAATTGGCTGCAAAATATTCCTGGCGTGTTGGGATGGTCCGGCATTGTTGTGAATGGTGGAGCTTTCCCCCCCCCCCCCCCTCCCGCCCTCCTTCCTCCCGCTCCCCCCTCCTCCAGCTCGGGAGTTTGTGTTTGCGTTGCCAAAATGTTACTTTATCTGTCTCCGGAGATTGTTAGCAAATGGCTAGTGTTTGACATTTTGTGGAAAAGAGATGTTTAAATGGATAATAATCCCTCGGTTGTAATTCCCATTTTTGAAGTAATTGAACAAATTCTTCATCTCTTGTTGACTGTACATATTTTTCTGGTGTTAATAGGCTGGCAAAAAATATTGCTTGTCTAACTTATTACAAACAATATTTGCTGAGCAAATACTGCCTGCCTTGTCTGAGCTAAGTTAAGCAGAGCAGGAAATTTAATATTTTCAGAGGGGCATTGACAAACTATGACTTTGGCTTTTGATTTTTGTTTTGTTTGTGTGCAAGGGGAAGAAGTGAGTTGTCTAGAGGAAGCATCTAACAAGTTGCTTGGTGGGTGTAATGACTTGAATTCCCAGTCAATATGAGCAATGCTGGTGCCTTTGCCCACTTTCCTTGACACACTGTGATAAAAACGTGGGCAAAGTTTTGGGTGCTCTCCCTACTTTGGATTTCCTGCCACTCGTGTGTCTGTAAACCTGCCGTGCAGTGGTGAAGAGTTCTGCTCAGGCTGATGAACAGTCTCAGATTTGCCCTGGGATCTCTGATGTCTTTGGCTCAGACTTTGAGGTCCCATTTTGTTTGTGGGCTTTGCTGCTCTCCAGCCCACCCCTCCTGCCCTGCAGGCCTCTGGTGGCATCGTGGTTATCCAGAGTTTTTCACCTGTAGAATCGACTTCTCAGAGTCCCAGAGATAGTCCCTGTGTGCCCACGGGGGTGTCAGCGGTGGCCTTGGCCATCTGCTGACGTGTCAGGACCCTTCTGTTCTGCTCAGAAGGGGCATTTAGCCCAGTGGTCCCTGAGCAGCTCTGGGTGTGCAGGTACCAGAGGGGGAAATGGTTTGTGTTGGCTTGGCCGTGGCTGTTCCCTGGCTTTTTGCGGCGTCATTTGTGGGGTGTTGTCCTAACAGGAAAGCCAACTAACTACTTTGTCCATGCAGAACTGATAATGAGCAAGCAATCTGCTTTCATGTGCCTCTAAGCCAAGCCCTAGACCTGTCTGTATATTGCTTTTTTTTTTTTCTTGGGCACGCTCTTAGTCAAATATGCATCAGCAGATAAGTCCAATTAAACCCCTGAGTCTCTACTGAGCTGTCAGTGAAAAAAGTAAAATTCATCTTCCTGCAGAAATTTTCTACCATGATGAGCACATTATCAGGAAATAGAATTCAAATGATGTTGCAGTCCCTCCAGGCTGACGGGGAAAACTCTGGGCTTTTCAAGTGGGATGAGCCCTGTTATTGAATCACCCACACCGTAACCTTGATAATAAGGCTCACAAGGGCTTCTACCCTTGTGGCCTTAAACTTCTGCCACCCCAAGGTGCTTCCATCTGTGGAAGCACTTCTGGTTTTTCTTTAAAAAACAAAAATCCACAAAACAATCTTTACAAAACAATCCACTTTCAACTGTTGCAAAATACTTGAGTGTCACTGGACATTGACTGATTTCTACTGTATTTGCCAACATGCAAGTGAACTCGTGCACCTCAGCATCTGGGACGATGTTGGCACCTCAGAGGGAGAAGTGTGAGCAGAATTCACCTGTTTCACACCAGCTGGGTGTGTTGTACTCGAGGTTGTTGTGTTCTTGGCGAGTCCCAATGGTCGTGTGCATTCCCTAAATCCCTCTAACACTAAAAAAGAAGAAAGTGCTTAGTGTTGTGTGGGTTTGTCCATGCAGTGCTGCCTTGGACCATGGGTGATGTCTGGCAGGTGTGATGCAGCAGCAAGGGAAGGGAATTGTTAAGGCAGAATTAAAGCAGTATATTCCCATGTAAAGAACCAAAATGGCAAGGTCATTTTGTGTGGTGTGGAGCTGTGTTCTCTGGTGAACTTGAGGGCAACAGGTGGTTTTCTTCTGCTTTGGAGGAGATCTGTGTTTTGGTGTATATTTGTTTTTTAAGAGGACTTAAAATCTACTGTAATGATATTTTTAAAATAAATAAGAATTGAAACCTATGTTCAAGTATAAAAGTGAATACACAACCTAAGGACAGTACTGAATGAAGAAAGTATTTTATTTAATGTTTTAATCCTAAAAGGAGCTTTTGTTGCATATGTGGTAGCTCGTGGTGTTGTAGGTTGGTTTGTTGCTTGATGTTATGGTGATCTGTGATTACATGCAATAGGCTAACTAAGCTTTGGGCTTCCCCTTGGAAATTAAATTTGTCAATATTTAGGTAGAACTTAAGGGTAGAATCATTTGGGAGAGGTAAGGTGGTTTTTGGTTTGTTTCTCTTTATATCTCAAAATATTGTGAATTCCCCTTCCCCGCTGAAGCAAATTCTCACTGCTGGTGTTCCTGTAAATAAAGGGTGCTTTATAGAATAAATATATATATTCTTCATTTGTGTTGACCTGGGAGTGTGGGCAGTTAAGCCTGAGGGATGGCTTTGAGATCTCTGTTAGCTCTTTGGTGAGAATTTCAAGCATTTTGGATTTTGTTTTAACTCATGTGGCAATGTTTACTTTGGCAGTTGTCATCTGAGAATCATGTTTCTTGTTTTGGCCTTACTTGTGACTTATGTGTCTCTGATCCTACCATCTTCCAAATAAAGACTGAGTTGATTATATATGTATTTTAAATTAAGGAAAAAAGAATAAAAAAGCCCACAGACAAACAAGCAGTGGCCTATTTCTGTGCATAAGAAGTTAAAACTTCCCCTTTCCCTTCCTTCCCTTGGATCTTCATGTATAAATCCAGCTCAGGTTTCACACAGGTTAAAGCTGAGGTGTGTGTAGTGGTGTTTTAGGTTTTTCATACCCAGTCACTCAACACAACTTTGGATTTACCCTGGGAGCTTGGTTTGCTCTGAGCTGTTGGTGGTCAGCGAGACGGGCAGCTCCTGGAAAACCATCAGGAGATGGTGCTGCCCAAGGAGATGGTCCCTGTGCCAGGAGTCAGGGAAGCTGGCTGGGCTGAGAGCCGGGGGGATTTCTGCCGGCCTCCCGAGATGAATGGTATGGATGGGAGCATGTGTGTATATTCATTACGTTCAGATGAAGCTGCTAATTATTCTTGAAGGTGATTGGTGAATCAGAGCGAGAGAATCTAAATGAGTGAGTCGGTAGTTGAGGGCTCTCTCTGATCATAGCTGTTCCTTTCAAGTATGAAAAACAGCGCTAAAAGGGAACTTCATCAGAATGTTAATGAATGCGATCTTTGAGAGCAATTGTTCTCCCAAAGTAGTTGAAAAGACAAGGGGTTGTGTTTTCTTTTTGGCGGTTGTTTATCATTTTTACAGATTCCAGCGAAGCTTTGGAGCTCTGAATGGAAATTTTAGCTCTCGTGATGTGTGTGTATGGGTTTTTTTAGCAATGTTTAACCTATTTATGGAATATTTTGGAGAATCCGCGCTCGGATGTGCGTGATGTGTTGTGTAGAAGTGGATTCCCAAGCTGGAAGGAGTCAGACCTTGGCTGGGTGCACGTGGTGGAGAAGTGGAGGTGCTGCCCTCCCAAACTGAGCTGTGCCTGGTCACAGACCCTGAGGAGATGGAAGCTTTGCCCACCCTTACTTGTGTTCACACCCAGGGCTGTGGCAGTGCTGCCTCTGCAGTCCCTTCTCTGCTGTTTGTGCCTGAGTGTAGCAGAGTTCAGGAAGCCTGTTGGTGATAGGAGACTTCTGGACAAAATCCATAAGTTCTCCAGCTGTCATCTTGATAAGGCTGTTTTCACATGTGTGCTGTGCACTGTCCTTTTGCTGTTGCTCTGATCTCTCATTGATAAGAAAACCAGTGTATTTAGCTGCAGCTTCCTGCTCCAAAGGTTTTGTGGTAGTTCCACTGACCTAGCTATGTAACTTCTGATTTGTCATCATCTCTCTCTATATGCACTGTGCAGCTTTGCTTTTTCTATAGCTATTCTTACATTTTAAAACAGGTTTCTAGATATTTAAGTATTTTTTTTCCTTCCACTTGATTGTCAGGTGATGGTGTATCAAGCTAGCATTTCTGATGGCCAATTATTCCTTTTAAAAAGTGCTTTTAACCTCAGGAAAGCTAATGATTTTCTGGATGATGCTCTAAAGGCTCTAAATTCCTTCTGGTTTTCCTGGAGGCTTGCTACTCTCCATTGATTTGTTCTCCGAGCTGTTGGTTTTTGTGTTTGTTTTTTTTTCCCCATCTTGTCTGAAACAGGTACTTAAGGTGTTTTTGTTGTTGTTGTTGAGGAATCAGAGGTGGTTAATGCAGAGCTGAAGCAGAGGGGTGAGCTCTGGAAAGCCTGAAGTATCTGCTCAGCTGGGCCAGGAACGGGGAGGAGCTCAGAGGTCACCCTCATCCCTACCTGAGGTCTCATTTTTAACTCAAACTGCACTTGACCAAGTCTGTCTGGGTTTTTTGAAATACCTCTTAATATTTTACCAATTCTTCCAAACTGGTTTCCTGTAGTGTAACTACTCAGTCTTTCTTCAGCACTCTGAAACATGAGGTAAAGTTTGCTGAAATGTCAAGTGGAACAACCACTACAGAGAAATTCAGAAGATATATTCAATTTTTAATTCATTATAATCTATAACATTTAAGAAGTATAAAATACTCTGTATTGCACAGGTAAGATTTTTTTTAATAAAAGGCATAAAATAAAAGTAGTGTTCCATTTCACCCAGCTATTAAATTATATCCAAATTAATGCTTACTTGCAGTAGTACATTTGACTTCCTGTCTAGTAAGAACTGAAAATCCTACTGTCCTCTCTGTGCTGACAAGATGCACTTTTTATTGTTTACCTCAGTTATTTCACAGAATGAGACTAACTATAACAGTGTTACTTTGTGGGCAAACAGCAGTGAAGAAGGGAGCTGGGCAGGGTGAGATGAGCCTGAAGCATTTCCCGTTGTTTCTTTGGTAGGTCCTTGCTTGCTCTGCAGGAGAGCTGATGGTCACACAACTGCACCCCTGTAAAAGTTCCTATAGGTGCAGAGATACACTATAGGCTGGAGACACATCAATATAAACGCTTTGGGGTGGTTTGTTTCCTCTCCCTTTTGGTGTTCTACTCTCCTGGTTTCTTTGGGTGAGATGTGAAATTCTCCAGGCACAGCCAGGGCAGGCTGCTCCCCCTGCATCAGGCTTAACAAGACCTGCTGGGCTTTGCAGGCACACAGACCCCAAACCTGTGTGCACCTTGGCTGGAGCGAGTGTTCCTGGCACGTGCTTATTGCTTCAGCTTCTTCAGTGTCTGCTCTTTGTCCTGGTGATGCAGGTTGTGGGACTATCATGTAGTTTGTCTGCAGTGCTGCAGCAAGTACTCGAGAGCAAACAGCATCAGCAGAACTGAAACGCTGTTTCCTGCTTGATGCAAGTTTTTTTAGAAATAAAGATTTGAAATACAGCGCGTGGGGTGTGCGTCTTGGTATCAGTTGTAGGTGAACATCCAGTTGTAAGTGAGAACAATTTCCAATTCACTGCACTTTAATGCCTCCAGTTTATCACTGTAAAGGTATAAAAGAGTTTTATGTAGGTGAAGTGGCTCTTGCTGTTTAAATATCTTCTGGCTCTGCTGTGTTCAGCACAATGGGGGCTGTGGCTGCTCCAGCCTTGCTCTTCATAGCGAAAAAAAAAGTTGGAGCGCTGTGCTACCAGCCCCAGTCCATCTCCTTGAGAAATAAGCTCTTTTCCAAAACTGATGAACTATCAAGAACACTTCTCTGATGCTGAAAAGAAGAATTTGGTCTTTGCTGTTAATCTGAAACGTTTAAAATGGAGGAGAGGGTTGAGCAGCCTCCGAGCCGCCCGGGCACAACCGACCTGCGCGGAGTTGTCGGTCCAGTTCCTCTGGTGCGAGGGATTGTGAAAGCTGGGCAGGTACGGACGGCACTGCGGGGCTCCCCCACCTGCTCCAGCCCGGCCCACACGTGTGTGGAGCCCTGCTGACAGGCAGAGAGGTGCCTGTGGATTTTTGTGGCTTAATTGTTTTGTCCGGAGTGACTGGACCCGGAGCTCAGAAGTACCTGGTGAACAGGAGCGCAGGGGCAGCGTGTGCACGATCCAGGATGGATGGGGATGGTTTCCTTTGCAGCTCTGCCTTGCTCCAAGCAAAAAAGGGGCTGAAGTTGAACAAAAAGTTGCATCTGCAAGGTCAGTGGTTGGCATGGATAAGGGGATTGAAGGGATCAAAATTATTTCCCTGCGCTACTGGCTGCAGAACATGGGCTTATGGCACCATTCCTGTCTCTCCCTTTGTGCTCCAGAGCAAAGCTTTTTTTAATCTTGTGCTGGCTATCTATAGTTGTGCCACACAGACATGGCAATTTGAAGTTAAATGTTCTATTTTGGGGACTGCTGTGCATTGTTGGCAGGGCGAGGGAGCTGTGCTTGGGCTCCTCTCCTTTTCCTTGCTTGCTCTCTCTTCTGCGCAGGTTGTGATAGAAAGGGATTAAGAAAATATGTATAATGCACTAGTGCCTGTAGTCTAAATGTGAACTTTATGGTGTTTGTGGCTGGATATCATCACATAATCTTCCTCTCCAACAGATGTTCCTCTAGCTTCATAAAAATATGACTATAATTGTTTGGTGGGTTTTTTTTTTCTCCCCAATTTTAAATATAGATCAATTTACTCTGATGCTAGGGTGTCCCAGATCCAGCCTGTACTTAGTGACAAGATGCTTAAGTTAGGAGGAAGTGTGCAGCCCAAGTTGGGAAACAAATGGTAATTCAGAGCTTCTGGCTGTTGGGTGGCTGCTGCCAGACACCAAGCTCATTTCTTTAACCCCTCCTGTTGGTTGGTGAGGCTGCAGTTTCTTTCCTGGGAGCTCTTATTTGTACAGAGGAGCAAAAACCCTGAAGAATTTCAGGGGAAGCAGCGCCTCAAACCTTACAATGACATCAAGTGCATCAGGTAATGAATGCATTACTGCTGCTGATGTTTTGGTGGCTCATAAATGTCTCTTGCACTGCTGTCAGAGAGGACGTGCAGCCTCTTTACTCCACTTAGTCTGAGCACATACCTGCACTCAGGAGGAGCGAGGCTCAAGATAATATGCAGCTAAGAGATGTTTATGGAATCAGTCAAACTTGATATAAAATAATTATGATGTTTTGACAGCTTGTTAATAACTTGCAGCCATTGGAAGAAATGGAATTATGGCGTTCTTGGTCCTTGATGGAACCTTGGCATTTCTTTCAGACTGTAAAATTAAAGGAAAAACGTGAAAGCCATTAAAAGAGTTGGACGTGGTGCCTGGGAAAAATTATGGGCAGCTTAATTGAAAAAGTGCTTCGTTCCAATTGAAGTTCACTGCAGTTCAGTTCTGCCCACTTCCCTGTGTCTGTAACGGGGAAGGAAAAGGGCTGATTCCTCCAAAATCTGTCTGTGAGAGTGTTTTGGGTGTCACTCGGTTCTTCATCGTATCTGTGAATGAAGTGGAAGGAAATCCTAGTGAGCATTAGACATGAGAGAAAAGTCTTGTCACCTGTAATGACTAAAATCCCCTGAAGTGTTGCCAGCGTGTACTTTAGGAATCATATAATTATATGATTATTGAAAGAGACATAAAAGACCTCATGGCAAAAACCTTAGAAAGGGGGAGGGAGGGAATCCGTATGCAAATGAAGTACGCAGAATTTGCTGTCTCTCTTTTTTTTTTTTTCCCCTAGTTATTTTTTCAGTCCAAAGCTCGGTAATTGCTTTTATGGGGATTACTTAATAAAACTGGGGCATGCAAAGGAGGGAGAAATTGTTTATGCCGCGTCGAAGGGCTGGCTCGCAGTCCTTGCAGAGCTGGAGTAAAAATGGGATTTTTAAAAGTAGAGCTGCAAAGTGGGTTTTTCTGCTAAGAGAAAACAGCTATTTGTTGAAATGTTATCCTACAATAAAAAGTGTTTTGTGGTCTGGCGGTTTGCAGAGGGGGCCGGAAGTCGAGATAACGGGGTTTTCTTTCTGACTCTGCCACAAGTTTCCTCTCTGAGCTCTTGGCAAGTCCTTTCATCGCTGCCTGTGTCACCTCAGCTGCCAGTGCCATTGGTTGGGTACCTGATGGGAGGCTGGATTTGCCTCTCAGGGAAGCTCCCCTCATCCCTCTGACACCAGGGAGCTGACTCTCAACCCTGGGACATCTTGCTTCTCACAGAAGCACTCGTTCAGGCACTTATTAGGAAGCTCTCCTGGTGCAGAACAGACCTGTATCTCAAGAGAGGTTTTGTTGCAAGGTAGGCAAAAACCTCCTTCCTTTTTTTCTCAGGCTTAGCTAAAGCATTTGGTGCATTACAAAAAAAAAAGGTGGGGAAAAAAATCCATCATAGTGCTGTTAGTGTTAAGTTACTGAATATTTTGCAAGATCTCTCCAGGAAAAAACAACACCATTTACTCTGGTATTGTAGTTTGACACTAAATAGTACCAAGTTGTGATATGAGTTGCTAATGTGATTTTTTTTTTTAGCTGAAAATGACAATGGTTTTCCAACCAGATGGATTTTATAACTCGCCTGCTATCAGCTCATCCATCAAACTCTGCAGATGTCTGTCTGTTTGTTATAATGTGCACATGGTCATGTTGTTGATTACATCAGACAAACTGATAACCCTGTTCAAGCCCTGTTATCATCCTCTGGGCAGCCCCTGGTATGGGTTTGACAGTGGGAGATTGGTTTGCAACCTGTCCCTGCAGGTAGTTGGTGGGTTGAGCTGCTTTCTCAGATCCTGTCCATTGCTATGGAGTTAAATTCTACCTATTAATTAATAATATTTTACTTTTACTAAATCAATATTTATGCATTTCAGGGCATTTCTCAAGCCCGACTAACATAATTTTCCTGGAAAATTAGAAAAGACAAAATATCTATAGCTTTGCAATCTTATATGCCAGAATATTGACAATATCTTGTTCAATTCTGGATGTTGTCTTTAAAATGCAATCCAATGGCAAATTAATCATAGTAGCACATAATGCAGAATCTGCAGCACCTATGGAGGTGCTGCATCTGCAGGGTTGATGTAACTTGTGTGGGGAGAACCATTTTGAGATGACTTTGATCCAGGCACTGGTGTTTCCGATGCTGTTTGTGTTGGGAAGAGGGTTAATGAAACAGAAATGAGAGCCTCTGGGCTGCACATGGTCTGGAACTTGATTTCACACAGCTCATGACTTTTCTTCCACATCACTGGGTGACACTAAGTCACATAGGGTATATGACTTAGAAATTAAAATTTTGGCTGCATCTGGGCAAAAGTGCTCGCAGGACTCAGTCAGATAAGATTCCCATGCTCATTACTAGGTTATTTGTACAAGTTTTGGGCATGTTGCAAGAAAAGATGATCTTTTTAGCAGCTGTTGGATAGAGGTTGTTTGGAGCTCTATGTTACCATCAAACTCAACTGGCTTGGTTGGAAAGTGGCCTTGTGTTTTGGCAGGTGTTGAACATGCCATTTCCAAACCAGAGGTTATGAACTGCTATAGTGGGGCTTCTGTAAACTGATGTAAACTCCCAGGTGATACCTCAGATAAACAGCTATATGCAGTTTGTTCTCTTGGCAGGTTCCCAAGAATTATTTCTGAAGCTGATCTTATTTTTTTAGAAAAAAAAACCAACCAACCAACCAAACAGCTCACACTCTGTTTCCAGAGAGAGCATCTTTCACTTCTTCAGCTTTGCTGTGTCCTGAGAAACACATGAATGGGTTGTGAAGTCTCTGGGTGTGTTTCCTGGTTTTCCTCTGCCCAGGAGGAGCTCAGGATTATCATCTCTGGGTTTACAAAGTTGCTGGTCTCTAAATACGTGTTGCTCTTGTGCTGCAGCTTCCAGTCGAGCCATGCCACTGGATTGTAAGAGCTTAATATTGTTTCTCTTGGTTATTGGACTGGGTTGTGTTGCTGGGATGAAGCAGGGGTGTGTGGGTTTCCAGGGCAGGCTGTTCAAGCCTCCCTGTTGGACAGGTGTGGGGTCTCTGGTTTCCTGATCGGCGCTTCCTGGTCAAAACATACCCGTGGATTTTCTTTCCCACTGCCAAAATAAATGCTGCAGACAATCCAGGAATGTCATCATCATCAGGTTACTGAGTTTCTGCCTGAAGGTCAACTAGCTGTGACTGCTACTAAATAGCTGTTTGCTGATGTGTTGTTTGCATTCATACCCCACATCTGGTTGCATGTTTTCGGTGTAGTTTTGGCATAAAGCTGTGTGGCCCAAACAGGGGCATGTTTGATGATACTTCTCTTTGTAAGCTTGATACAACCTGTAAGGATATTTTTGACCTGAAAAAGGACAGAGTATAAAATGCAGGTGTTTATCTGTCTTAAGTGCAGCGTGCTGGTCGTCCAAAATCGAGTTAATTTGGTTTGCTCAATGGTTTGTGTGTGTTGCAGGAAAGATGGGTCCTTTCTTTTTAAGACTTACGGATTTTACTTGGCAGATTTTACTGCCAGTGCTTGCTGTGGTTGCTTGGAGAGGAGAGGTTCATGTACTGAACCAGCAGGACAGAAAGACAACTCCTTCATGTGTGGCAGCACTGGGAAGTGATCAAATAACGTGGAGTTACTGCAGTGAAACGGGTAAACTCCCAGGCTGGGCTCAGACTTCACTGAGTCTGGTTTTCAGGAAGTGCTGGATCTGGGCTGGATGGAAAACAGGCTGCAAAAACCATCAGGAGGCTGCTGGAGGACTGTGCTGCTGGGGTGCCAGGAGCTGAGGAGGTCTGGCTGTGCCCAGCCCTGTGTCACCTCAGGCTGTCACCTCCCTCCCTGTCACGCCCGTCCCAGGGTGGGGTGGTCTCGAGGAGCTGTAACATGGGGTGTGTGTCAGCATTAGTGCTGCTCAATGGGCAGCTTCTGGTGGTGTTTCCTGCGAGCAAATAAAGCTTGCCTTCCCTTGGGGTGTTTCTTGGCTTGGTTTTTATGTACTTCTGACTTTCTGCTAATTACCAATAAGTGAACTGTTCTGCTGCGATTACCTGGGCAAAAAGAGGAAGCTGCTGAGAGGGGGAATAGATTTTTGTCTCGAGCAATAGGTGAATTCTTCTTGTTCTTTTACGTCTCTCTCCTTTTTTTTTTTTTGTGCATGTGTGTGTTAAAATTCCCATTCCCTGTTTATGAATGTTTAGCAGATGAAGTCACTGGTGTTTTTCCTGGTATTACCTTTGTGATGTTCCGAACGTAAGCAAAATGTGATTATTCACTGAGTCTCTGCTGAATACTGTAGGAATAATGAGTCTGTGCCTAAAGCATAAACTCAGACACATAAAGCATGTCAATAAGAGTACAGACATGGGGGAAAATTGCAAAGTGTAGCTTCTTTTACCGATTTTGCCGGAGCATCCTTGTGCTTACTTTGAGGTTAGGAGGAGGTTAATCATGGTGTATGACTGGCATTTCTGATGTCAGGGAGCAGAAGGTGGAGAGAAGGGGTCCCCCTTGTGCTGTGGGGAGCTCTCTCTGGGGAGAGTGACAGCTCCCAGCAGAGCAGTTTAACTGGTGTGCTTCTGGAAGCAGGGCTGGAAGTGAAAAACTATGGGGGGGAAAAAAAAAAATCATCTGGCTTGGTGTCTTCATGGTGATCAAGCCTTTTCAAAAAGAATAAATTCTGGTGTCTTGCAGTGGATTCCTGATGCTGGTGAAAGGAGCAGAAATAGGCTGTGAAGGTTTCCCCACCTGGGGAATCACCATCCCACTGCTCAGGCTTCCCAGGCAGCTGCAAAACCAGAAACACTCGAATGTCTTTGTCTGGGGGCTGCAGGTACCTTTTCAAGAAGGTCAGAATTTGGGTAGCAGCTGAATTACAGAGTGAAGCCTTTGCTGTGATGGACAGAAGTTTTTTTTTTTTTTTTGGCTTTCTAGTTCTTCTAATGATATGTTTTGTGAAGCTGTAAAGTTTAATGAACTTTAAATATCACCTCTGTTTAACAGCATTTAAACTCTCTGTTTTCTATTTTCTTCAGCCTGAAAAAAGAAATAGTTTTGTGTTCTCTTTTAGACCGTGGTCACTGAAATGGTTTGTCTCTATTGTTAAAAAAGAATGAGAATTTGGGTGCCTAATTACCCACAGCTACTCCTTTTAATGTTGGAAGTTCATCCTTTGCCCCCACTCCTTTTTAATGTGGTTTTTCTAAACAGCATCTGAAAATGTGTTCAGAAAGACCTAATTAGTGTTGATATTTCAATATCTGGGCTTATAACTTAGCTTTTTTAATAAGGCACCTGGGTATCAGCACTAAATGTGAGGAAAATTGAACCAATCCCCAAAGTGAATGCATATAACTTTAATTGGGGATGGGGAAAGAAACAACCCTAAAACTTCAGACTGAATTATTTGTTGGTTAAGTGCATGTCCTGTGTTTAGTGTGTCCCATGGAGGGAAGGGGGAAAACGGTGTTTAATTAGTGCTGCAGTAACACCACACACTTAAGAGTTGTGGTGGTTTTAGAAAAATGTGCCTGGGCAAACCCCTCCTGGCCAGGGTGGGTATGTGTTTGGTCGATATTATTTTAAGTCTGATGAAGCATTGTTCACACCTTCTTGGAATGTAATACGGGAATAAACGGGAAACCCAATCTCCTTAGCACCCTGAGTCACTCAGACAGGCCGTGCTCCCAGACAGGGATTTATTTCATGCATGGTGGCCTAGGCACGAAACAAACGTGTAGAAAAGGGAATCATGTAAAATTGAAAGTGACAATTATGCAAACATTCCAGTTGAGGAAGAAGTAAATTCTTCTCTTTTTCCATGTGCTCGGCTTCAGAGCTAACGAGCAGCCTCTTGGGGGTTCTGGTCTGTGTGTTTGTGTCTGTCATATCTCTCTCATCTCGGCTGCTTCTTGTTTCTTTTTTTTTTTTTTTTTTTTTTTTTTTCCCCCTGGTTTGACCTTATTTTCCCTTTTGTTCCGTGGAGTCATTCAATCTTTGTACTGCTGGGTTTGTTTACCTTGCCAGAGGAAAATGTTAGCACCCTTCCATTTAGGAGCCCAGGGCTCCTGTCCTCAGTCCCTTGCACACCCAGCTCTGTGTCCTTCCCTCCCTGCCCAGGTGGGGGAACACGGTGACTGATGGCATCCAAACCCCTTCAGTCAGTTTTTATTTTCCTTTTAGAGGGAAGGGAAGCTGGTGAGAGAAGAAGCAAGCTGTGAAAATAGCTCTGTGTTTAGATGGACACCCTTTTGCAAAGCTAAACAACTTGATCTTCCGTGCTGCTGGGTAATTCCCACGCTTGAAGAAATAGGGAGAGAGCGAGCAGGGAGCTGGGGCTGTGACCACTTTAATCTGACATAAGTACGTGTTTTTGCTGAAGGGGATGGTCCTTTCCTGCCCTGGCTGCTTGTCCTGATTACCTCCCTTGTGCCAGGACTAGCATTTGTGCTGCCAGGAAAACTAATTCCCCGGTTCCCTGATCTGGCTCACTGCACAGCCATGCAAATGCCCTTCTGGCACAGGGGAGGCAGGATGCAGGGGAGTGGGGGATGCAGAGCAGATGTGTATTGATTAAAGAAACCCTGCAAATATGGCCTGAGCCTTTGTAGCAGGATTAGAGCTACATGTTCTTTATGTGTTTTAGGTCATCTAAGTCGAGGGGCCACTGAAATGGCTGGTGTAAAATGATGATTGTGCTGGAGTGACTCTGGTCTTGGTTAAGCTCGTGAGGTTGGGATGATGTGGTTGTATATGAGGTAGTGGGGGTAGTCTGAGGGTAGAAGGGATTACTGGGAAAGATAAAACTTCACTTGCAATTTAATTGCTCTGAGAACCCAGTTTCTACCTTGTTTTCACTGATTAGTTTCAATGTGACAGGGAGAAAGAGGAGACAAGCTTTTTTGTGCTTGGTTGAGTGCTTGGAGTGGATGAGGTATCTAACCCTCTTGATGGCAGAAAGTTAAAAGCAGTTCAGTCTGTAAATAGCATTTGTGGCTCTGTTCACTCAAAAATTCCTTCTTTTTAGCCTCCTGTTACTTTTTTCTCCTCCTGTCTTTCTTTCTGTGCTGTATCCCATGCATGTGTTGTATAAAGGAGAAGCCTGTGTTGGGTATTAAACCCAGAGAGTGGGGGAAGAAGCAGCTCTTCTCATCAGTGTCATTTTCCCAGCTGTAATCCCACAGAGGGATTGAAGAAAGTGTCGGGAGGATAAGATCAGTGTTTGAGCCCAGCTAAACGCTGGCTCTGCTGCACGAAAATGGCTTTAATGGAGCCTGGTTGTGTGGGGAGAAAATTGCACGGAAATCGTGCAGATTTCTAAATAAAAAGCATTTAATTGCACTGAAAGAGGGGGAGGGCCCCTCTCTTGTGTGCACATGGGAGACTTCAGTGAGCATAAGTAACCTCTGTGGCACAGCAGTCATTGACCTTGTCAAATCCTGCCACTGGAGGTCATGTGTGGTGAAGTGGGTTGCCACAGGGGATTAGCACATCTGGGCAGAGGGTTTTTACTTCTGAGCCTGGATGATGCCAAATCCCATCTCCAGGAGCGCATGTGGGCCCATCAGAGAACACAAGGAGGGAGGAGATGGGACAGCACCTGCCAGAAGTGCAGGGGATAAACCTGTCTGGAGCCAGGGGCTTTCCTGACCCCAGTTGCAGGAGAAAGAGCAGTTGGCTGCACCGTGGCCTCCCTGCTCCAGTGAGAAGGTGGACTTGAAATTTCCCTGGAAGAACATACCAGCTTCCCTTGGTAATCTCATAATTAGATAGTTTTGGACACAGAACTGTCTTTTTGCCTAGATTTCCCATATAGTTTCACACGTACAAATGTACTTTTACATCCTGCCTACAGCTGTTGGTTGGGTGTGAGCAGGTGCAGCTTTGTGCAGGAGGGAGGCTGATGTGCTTATTTACTGGGCTGAAAATAGGCAGAGAGGATGACATTATAAGTCTCAGAAGAAATGATATGGCACTGGTATATCAGCTCCTATGTAGGGCTTCACTATTACTGTGTGAAGATATTAGACCCATTTCACAGATGGTAATGTATGAAGTACAAGAAAAAACAGATAGTTACTAGCAACAGATCTACTTACCCTGTGCCTAGAAGAGAGAATATTTAAGGATGGCTTTCCTACTTGAATAAAGGGTTTATTAGAAAGCTTGCTGGCATGGCATCCTGGAAATCTAAGCACTGGAGTGTGAGATTTTATACCAACCTGTTCTGCTTTGCCTCCCGTATTCTTCTACAATTCTGCCTTAGTTGAATTAATTTCATACCCCACGAAGAAGGTATTAAAAGAAAATTATCAATGCTTCCAGCAGTTGTCATCTCAGTAGGCAAAAGTGGCATTAAAGTTGAAGCTGTCTAGTCTTTGTATTTGCCAGTAAGGGACATCATTTGTCACTGATGCCTGTTGCCTCCTGGATGAGGGGAGAAATGACTGATGCTTCGCTCCTGCCTTCGTTGTGAGGACCTAAAATGAAGCTGTAGTTGGTTGTAGTTACTAGAAGACTGAGAGTTGATGGGTTTTGATACCTGTGCTAAGTTTTTGCTTGTCAGTAAAATGTGAGAGTTGTGTGAAGCCATGATTTATAGAAAGTACTGTCTGGACAGTGTCAGGAAAACGATGCTGAGGGTCGGTCGTAAGGTTCTCTGTTCGGGAGGTTTGGGCTCACAAGTGGCAGTGGTGACACACACCACAGAGATGCAGCCCACGCTGGGGTTTTCAGTGCTG
Organism: Neopelma chrysocephalum; assembly: GCF_003984885.1. Lineage (NCBI taxonomy): Eukaryota > Metazoa > Chordata > Aves > Passeriformes > Pipridae > Neopelma > Neopelma chrysocephalum. The sequence continues at coordinate 7,334,013 of NW_020897738.1, forward strand.
GTGGCTTCTAAGACTTCTTCAGAGGTTACAGAGTTCCTGCTGAGATGTGTTCAAGACTGCTGGGAACGGGTGTGTTTTCACAGTCACCTTTAGAAGCTGTGCCTTGACATTCTGCCAGGAGCTGCAGGGCACAGATGAAAGTCTGGACCTGTGTCACAGGAGTACTGGGCCTCTGGATGGAGCCTGGGTTCTCTGTTTCTCACTTTGTTTCAGTACTTACTGTACCATATTGCATCTGAAATACTAGGCTGGACTCGGAGGATTAAGTGGCGCAATTATGAAGCAGAGGGGAAAAAAACACTTATGTGGTGGCTGTGATAAATTAGTCATTTTGTACCTCCAAATAGCCAATTATTTCTCTGACTGGCTTTTATCTGACCAATTTGCATGTGCAGTCATGGTAACTGGTTTGCAGATTAGGTGCAGAATTTTGTGTGGATCTGATGTTGTGTTGTGTCTTGGTGCTCCCTGGAAGCAAAATGCACGGGTGAGGGATTCTGTGTAAGTGGTTACTGTGAGCTGCTTTGTGTTTTTTCATTCTCAAAGACTCTTCAGGCTCGAAGGAAGCAAGGTGGCTCACTTTTGTGGTCTTTTGTTTGTTTTTTTTTAATATCAGGATAATGTGAGGTGGTCTCAGCTCCACAGAGGCTGCAGCGGATTTCATTTGTCTTGGTGTTCTTGGCTGTGCAGTTTGAGGACACAAAGGGTTGGGAACTCACTGGAGCTGCAGTGTGTTTCAGAAGGGACATGAAAGGAGAAAAATAAAAAAAAAAAAAGCTGGAGGAAACAAGGAAAAGTAAACTGAAACAGCAAGAAGTGACCGAAGGTGAAATGGTGCAGTGGCAAAACTCTGTCCTTGCTGGCTCCAAGTTTCCATGTCTGCTCTCCAGTTTTGATCTTAACTCCACTGATACTCTGAATATTAACAAATGGTGATAGGTTTAATATTACACACCTAGAGAGCTAAGTGAAGTCTTAATTTGAAGAATATTAATTATTCAAGTAGCTGAATTTTGCTGGTAGGTTACATATAAGCTGTTTCTGTCAGGGATTTGTGTCAATTTAGCATGCTGTGGACTTTGCAGAATCTCTGATATGAACAGTCTTTGAAGTGGAGAAATGGTATAAAATATTTGCCAACAGCCAGCAAGCTTTTTAAAAGCTTCATTTGCTTCAAATAAGCCAGCCTTTTTAAAAAACAAACAAACAAAACCGAGTTGCAAGTGCAATAATAGGAAGATACTTTTTCAAAAGCTGGTTTTTCTTCACACAGGCTCCAGCAATGCAGCTGTAGTTACCTTGGTCTCCAGCGCTGCTAAAGACAAATTAAGCTAATAAAACAGTATCTCTCAACATCATAATAAATAAATTGGCTAATCTGTATGCAAGTTCCTTGCTACACCAAATTTAAACTGCTGAAGTGTTTCCTCTTTTGGTGAGAGGTAGAAGTCTTTATAAACATAACCTTTTCAAGGGGCTGTGGAACAACGCCTTGCCAATCATTCAGCAGCCTTTAGGAGTCAGGGATGGAAGGTTGTGTGTTGAGAAGTATTTTAAGGAAATTACGTGTTTATTTTCTTGTGACAGCTTCATGTTAAACTGGTGACTGTGTTCATTAGGGGGTGGGTTCCAGGGAGGCAGCTGTATCCACCTGCCTGGTGTCACCCAGCTTCACTGGGAGCTGAAGGGGGTTCTTGTTTTCCATCAGATACTGGCTGGGATAAAGTGTATGTATGTGCACATCCATGTGGGAGCATATGTGTTTTCTCCATCTGCTTAAAATAGTTGGACCTGTCTTAGGTTTTTTGTAAACTCCTGCTCGTTCCTTTGCCTGTTCTTTTGGACTGAGCACTGTTATATTTATTTTGAGCAGAGCAGCACCTGTGAAGTGTCCTGGTCTTGCATAAATAAAGCCTTCTGTTCAAATAAAAATAGGTGCACCAGCACCTATTTTTAAGTCCTCTGAGCTGTTTAAACCTGTGAGTTTTTTCACGTGTCAGTGTGGAAGTTTTATTAAAACCGGGTGAGAAATTTAATTCTTGTGAATGATTTTCTTTGCAGTAACTGCTCAAGAGCCCCTCCAAAGTACTTTCAGCACAGCTTGGGGTGGGGCTGGAAAAATCAGAGTTGAAAATTGGGGCATGTCACTTTTCCCCCTGTCTAGATAAGTTACTTAATCTCCGTCCCTCTGTTTCTTCTGTAAAATAAGGATAACTTATCTCACAGTACTTTACTGCTTAGTAGTTGTAAACCCCGCAAGCAGGATCTTTTTGATAGGAAGTACATTAAGATTAAAGTACACGGTGTTTTGTTCTGAAGAGTTTGAGGATGAAATTTATAGGCAACCGTAAGCTGCATGTTTGTTTATGATAAAATTGGGATATGAAGTATAAAGGAACAGACACTGGTACTGGCCGTGTAACTTGCAGCTTTACAATACAAACAGCCTCTTGTTTGTGGTGATAAAGGCAAGAAATCCAGTGTATTCTAGCTGCTACAAATAGCTGCATGGGGTAGAGCTTTTCACTCTGTAAAAACGGTCTTTTTCTCATTCTCAAATCAATCTCTCAGCTGTTCCTGTTAAAGGGTCCTCTCTCCACTTGTTTAGTGACTGTGAATTTTTGTTACTCTAATAGGAAAAAGCATCTTTTGCTGCTGGGTGTCCATCAGCCATTGGTGTTCTCTCCTCCCCCTCCTTTTTCTATATTCTCAGGATTTAGTTTGTGAAATTCCCCCCAATCCTTCGGCTTAATCAGTTGGAAAGTGCAGACAGCAGCACAGCAAGGCAGTGGGTTGCTCTCAAAGATAATATTTCCCCAGTAAGTGTTCCCTGCCTCTGCTTGGTTCTGTGAAATGCTCATGATTTCAGCCTTCCTCCCGAGCAGCTCTGGAATCACGCTGGGAATGCTGGGGCACGTGAGAGCAGATCCCTTCCCGTGCATCCTGCCCTTGGGATTCCTGCCTCTCATCTTCCAGAGCTCTGCCAAGTGCAGTGGAAACCCTGCTGTACAGGCACAGGGCTTTACTTTGTTTTTTCTCTTCTGGATATTGTGTAAATATTGGGAATATTGGAGGGGGTGAGGTTTGTGTGAATGCTGAAGGATTTTGGAGGGGGAAATTTGCTCTTGGTGGCCTTGGGATATGGTATTATAACTAGTAGCTGAGGATGTCTCTTCAAAGACCATTTCTCCTCCAGACTGTACATGTGGATATTTCTGGATGTTTATCTGTGGGTTGCTCTTCATTCCCAGCCCTCAAAAAGTTTTTCATACCTGCTTGAGGGATTTTTTTAATAATAGTGGACTGCTGGGGGCAGATGTCCTGGAAAGCTTTTCAATGGTGGATCAAAACTTAAAATAAAATTCAGAAAACCAGTAACACCCAACCCCAAACCCACCCAAATTGCGCAATGAATGTAATTAGGATTGTGAGCAGTTTGCTTCCCCAGAATTCACACTGGTGCAGTGTTTAACCCATGATGTGGGCTAAATACACATCAGAGAGGTTGTGCTAGTACAGGCCTTAGATCTTGCGAAATGAGCAAATTATAGTTTAGGCAGATGTGTGAAAGGCTACTTTAAAAAGAGCAGAGGGCCATATTAATGGGTTGTAGCTGGAATAACCAGGGGAGTTATGCATGGAACTACTATAATAATTGCTGCCAGGGCTGGTCTGCATCCCTCATAAGAAAATTACATCCCTAGCACGGTATTAACATGTCTGCATCAAACCAGTGTGAGTCTGGGCCAGGGCACTGTCTCTAGACCCTGCCAGAGCTCCAGATCACTGCCTGAACAGGGAATCCTGCAGTGGCAGAGGAACATCGGGGGGAAATTTTCTTTGGGACTTTATTCCTGTTATTTTGCCAGTGCCTTTTTAATAAATTGCAACGAAGAGCAGCAGAATGCCCAGATACAGAGAAGCAGGCAGTGGTGGCTGTCAGTGTGGGGGGTTGTATATGTGCAGTATATTGCTGTTGGTCATTTTGTTTGTCCTCTGCGTGTTGTTGAATCCTCCATCTCTCTCTCTGCTTTCCATGGACATCATAGATGGGAAAATTGCAGGGAGAGTTGTACAAAGCTGCCTTTCTTGTCATTTCTGCTTAAATCTCACGTGACGGTTGGACAGAAGTTGTTTTCACTGCTTGAAGTGAGGGGGAGGTGAAATGGTTGGTGGATTTCTAAAGAAAACTATATGCACTTATTTTTCTGCATGCAGGCGGCTTGTGTTTGTGGTGGTGTGGGCAAGGAAGCACCTCATTACACAATCTATGTTGGGTCTGTAGTGGAGAGAGCTTGATTTCCTCCTGGGTACAGATTTATCTCCCTTGTCAAGTGAGTTTGGATACCCCTGAGAAGGGGATTGATTCTGCCTTTCCCTCCCACCCGATGACCACCCTGGGGAGCTGCCTGCAGTGAGGACAGGGAGTATAATTTTGCCTTTTTTTTTTTCTTTCTTCCTTTTTTTATTTATTTCTTTTTCCCTCCTTTCAGTGGAACAGGAGGTGCAGAGCAGAGGTGTTTCCTCTGCCCTTCCTCCATCCACTGTGCCTCCCCATCACCTCCCCCAGGGCTGGGGTGGCTTCAGAGGTGGGTGGGTGTGCTGGGGCACCTATGGATCCACCATGACTGAAAACAAGGGCAGGGAGCAGAACTAGAGTCAATATTGGAAGGCTAGAGAACTATCTATGCTTGACCCCCCCCACTGTCACCTCCTTCGCCCTGAGGTCAGTGGCCTGCAGGAGGACTGACTCACCTCTGGTTCCCACTGCCAGGGAGCAGGATGGAGAGGAAGGAGCCTGAATAAAACATTCTGACTGCAGGCTAAGAGCAGAAGGGGAGCTGGTCGTGCTCCAAGGAAGCTCCTGGCCTGCCCTCCTGGCAGTAGCACGGTGCCAGCCAGTTGTTCAGCTGGAGTTCTGTGAGCTCTGTGGTCCTTCAGCCACTGTGCCTTGGGCTGGGCTGTAGGTGAATGGTTCTGTCTTCAGTGTGTGGCTCAGTGCTGGCAGTCAGTCAGTCCATCAGCCCTCTGGCTGTGTGTCCTGAGTTCTTGGTGCTGTGGCTGCAAAGAAGTTTCAGTGTGGGAGGTTGGGGTGGGTGGGCAGCACGGGGCTGAGCTGGGGGCACGGCTGTGCTGCTGGGCTTGGCTGGCTGGGGCACACAGGTCTGGGCCCTCCTGTTGCTGTTGCAGCAGCTGTGAAGGAATTAAACCTCAAATTTGAGGCTGTGTTTTAGAATTGTGCGCTTTTCAGAACAGCACTCAGGACTGGGTATGATACAGGTGAAAAAGAGAGGAGCAGCTGGCACAGGTGTAACATAGCAAGTTGTCTTCAGTTTGATAATCCCAGATGTGCATGGTCTCTAAGGGCAGATAATTAAAAGTAAATTTACTTGTTGGTTTAAATCCCTGCGTGCCTGAACTTTGGGCTAGTTCAGGTCTAAAACTGAGGATTTATTTTGTTGCAGAATCTTCTTTTCTCTCATCCCACTGCTTTGCTCCCTCCAGGAGTGTGGGAATGCCCAGCTGGGCTCAGCTCCTGTAACAGGCCCTGGCTGAGCAGCCAGCCCGGCTTTGGGGGTAAAGTTACAGCAGGCTGGCATTTGTGTTCCCTGGGTGCAGCAGGACACACGGTGTACTGCTGGCTGGGGGAGAATGAGCACCATTGTTTGCCAGGGGATAATGTCTGCACAGTGTGAAAGTCAGCTGGAGACTTGACACAACAGAATTGCAGTGTGCACACACACGTGGTGCGTGGAGCCCTGGGGACAGCCAGTGCTGCTGGCTGCCTGTGCCTCCTCTGGTGTGGCCCTTGTCCTCCTGGGTGGGGGTCAGGCACACTTCAGCAAGCCCACATCAGCTCATTTGAGTCAGCACATATGCAGGATCTAACAGAATATTTTATGGAAAGGATGGATGATCAATTTTAGTTGAAGCTGCATATATAGAGAAAACAATTTACAAAAGGAGATGGAACAAAGGTCATCTTGCACATGCACCAAAAAGTGTGGCAAAAATGCATTGCAGTTGCACCACTTTTCTTTACCACTGTGGCTTTATTTGATTGAGAGAGGAAATGGGAACCTGAGGGAGGTATATTGGAGAGATGACCTTGTGGAGTCCAAGGGAAAAAGGATTTGTCCAAAAGCTTACAGTTATGTATTAAAAGTTGTCACCTTTCTGCCCCTCTCTTCACATCTTCTTCCTGTTGTTTTTGTGCATCAATCTCGTAGACTGTTTTCCCCCTGTCTTATTTGCTGACTGTAGGTGTGTGGCACTTGTCCATTCTCTCTCAATTCTGTTCTCTTTGAATATCTAAAAAAGCCCTCCTTGGGCAGGCAGGAGCACTGAGCAGCAGAAACACGGGCACATGGGAGGGAATGGCAGAACAGGATCTGAACGTTGTTGAGAAATGATGATCTTTCCCCTGAAGGACTGAGCTCTCAAACCTGAGTCTGGCAATCCCTCTAAATTGGACTTGGCTTTCTCTGGGAACTGTAAAACCAGCAAATTTTCAAAACCTCTTGCTAATGGCTCACTGAGTGAAGATCAATAGAGATGCCGAGGGGAGCCAGGCCTGGAGAAAGAACATATAATGCAAGCTGCCTGATTAATTTGCTCTGGAGAATAAAAGCCTTCAGAGATGAGAACAGGGTATAAAATGAGCAGTTATAGACTTGCTATCCACTGAGTAGAAAATGTTAACTTCTTCAGTTTGGTTAAGGGTTCCCAGAGTTAGTTTTGTAATGGCATAATGTGAGTGTGAGAGGGAATAGTCAGTGTGGATGAGGCCCCTGCCTATTCCTCTGCCACCCAAGGCCACCTCTACTTCTAATCCATGTGTCATGTGAGGGCTGGAAAGATGGATTGCCTTCAAAACTGGAGTATGTATCTGCTTCTAATCCTCGGATTAGGTTCCTGATTTCCACTGTCACTGTAGGAGTTCAAACAATCCTGGCTGTAAACAACAATAAGAAACTGTTTTCTTCCCTTTTGGGCAGTTTCAGTCTGTATTTAAATACAGTGATTTCTTCAGGAGAATTAGAGAGTCATCTCTGTTCTCTGAGTCACATTTAACCATCTTTGTTGGGCAACCACATGTGGGGTGGGGTGTGACACGGGTGAACGGCTGGGCCCTGAAATTGTAGCTGGGTGGCAAACAAAGCAGCCCTGGGAAGTGCAGGCATGTTTGCTTCTCCATGCTCCTGATTCAGAGGACTGCACCCTCCCCAAGCCCAGTGACTTGCATGCCTGTGGTGTTATTCCAGTGTTGTTGGATTTTCTTCCTGATGGGCCAAGTTAGAGACAAGTCAGTTTTCCAAAAGGAGAGAAATCCACAGAGGCTGTTTTTCTTGCACACTCTTCTTTTGCCATGATGCCCACACTGGTAAAGAAGGGAAGTTGGGAATTTTCCCAAATGGATTTTGTCCAGGAGACTGGACTTAGTGTTTTCCCTCTGCGTAGAAAGGTTTGTTAATCACAGGTGTCCAGAACCCCCAGTTTATGTCCTGGTGGTACTTTGCCAGCAGCAAAGGTGTGGGGGTGGCTGAGTAGGTCCTGGAGTGATTACTTGGGCTTCCTGCAGGACTGTGTTTCCACTGAGAAGGAAAATGTTATCCTAAAATCTTGTTTTCATGTTTGTTCTCAAGCTGCTTAACATGCATGGTTTATTTTTAGAGAAAACAATGTCAGACAGATTTGTCCTAATTGTTGGCAACAGTATGTTAGCCCCTCAAAGGCTGACAGGGAGACAATGTTTGGTGATTGCAGCCATGCAAAGCTAAAAATGACTTTAATTAAACAATCATGAAGTATGCTTTGCAATGCAGGAGTTAAACAGTGGGAATTTTGGTTTGGAGTTTTATTGATGTAGTTTTTCCTCGCTCAGCTGATTGCAGGTGTTGTGTGACAAATTGGATCTCATTGTGTTCTGCCTTTAATTATTATTCCTGAACACATGAGAAAAACAAAGACTGTTATCTCTGAATTGGTGACAAGTCCCTCTCCTCATCACCCCTCCCCCTTTGTTAGCACTGTAGTTACTTTGTATTTTAATTGCATTTATTTGTGGTTTTTATTTGGTTTTTAATTTACTGTAGTAGGGTTTTTGGTGGCATTTCTTTGGTTGCATTTTTCACAGATCCTTCTTTTCTTCTTTGAATGTTTGAGGACCCTGGCTCACTTCACAGTGCCAAGGCTCAGCTGAAGGCCAAACACTGATTTTTGTTGCTTTGTTTGTGAAAGCAGAGCAGATTGGGTCCCAGCTTTCTTGTGGGGTAGTTTGTGGGGTGCAGCACAGATGGGTCCCTCATCTTCTTTTTAAGCTGCCCTTCCTCCCTTGGGTCTGGAGGGGCCCAATGGGTACGTGGCCTCCAGCTGCAGGGCCTTCAGTGAGTCCTGAGAGGGTGTTTAATGTTTTCTCTCTTTTTTGTCTGTTTGTTTGTGGCTTTTGTTCTGTTTGTTTGTATGTGGGATGGAGAAATCAAAGCTTGTCATTTGGACTTGTCACTTGCTGATGGTGGAAACTTTAGGGACAAAGATGTGGATGGTGCCCATCACTTTTCCTGTGTCACTGGTATCCCAGTGAAGTGTGTGGGTCACTTCTGAAAGCCCTGAGAGAGTTTCTGTGACAAACCCGAGTGAGATGCCCAGCTGGCTGCCCCAGTCCCTGAGTGGTGGCAGCATGAGTGGGAGCTGTGCCCCAAACCAGCAGGATCAGCCCCTCTCCAGGCTGTGCCTGGGATGGCCTCGGGCTCCAGCTCCTGTCAGGGCGGAATTCAGCCCTTCTGCCTTTTGCTGAAATGGTGGTGATGTGTCAGATGTGCAGCAGAGAGAGAAGATTTCTGGCTGCTGCCACCCTGCCCATGGCTCAGAGTGCCACCAGCTATTTGCTCTTTTTGTCCAGCTTGAACAGCATGGTGCATTTCTTGCCCCAAAAGTCGTTTTTTTCCCCTGTATTTGCTTTGCTGGCAAAGGATGACCAGACCCCTTAAGCTTTGGAATCAGGAACAGAAAGGAGGAATGATGGATGGAGCTGGAAGGCTGATTCTGGGCACTGTAGTCTTTCACTTTTGGGCAAGTTGCCTATAATTCACTGCACCATCTTAAATACCATTTCCTTGGCTCACAGGAAGTGTGGAGAATGCTCCCCTGAGCAGTGGGATGGTGCAGAGAAACTCTCTGGTGTTTTGCACTGTCTCTGTCTCAGGATTGTTCTGAAACCCCTGGAGTCTGGCTCAGCCTTTGAAGAAGAGTAGCATTTGCTGTCTGAAGACACACAAATAGTTGCTGTGCAGCTGGTGGAATTACCAACTGACTAATTTGGGAGTGTACTCAGGCACCATGTGGTTTATTGTCAAGTTTCATTATAATTTCGCAAAATCTTAATAAGGAAGTTTGGAAAGGGGGGGAAAAAAACCAACCCCACGCTCAGGAATGATGAATGTTCTCCAAAGTAATATTATTAAATTTATTTTTAATTTAATTTTTCTTTAAATATGTATATGCTTGTAGAAGTTGATGCTTCTGACTCTGGGGAGGTTCCTGTTAACAGCCTGGGGGTCCTGTTGATGGCAATTGTGGTAAATGAATTTTAATAAATACGAAATTATGATTCTGTTGCAATTCTCTTACCCTGTTGAAATACAACTGTGATTTGGCCTGTAACACACCTTTTTACTTTTGTTCTATAGGATAATGAGGCTTATGGGGCTGTTTTTTTCTCACTTCTTTTCCTTGAGAAATCAATTATGTATTTTATGTGATGCCAGAGTAAACAGTGCATTGCAGAGCAGAGCAAAGAGCACAGCAGCTTGACTCTAATTCCAGTGTTGCATCTTGTCTACCTTAAATCTCTAGCCATTTTAAAACCACTTAGAATTAATTATCTAGGCTTTAAAGCTCCCCTTCTCTGGTGCCTGCCTACAGTAACAGAAAAGGGGACTTGGATATAAATAAATGGTGTTGCATTGCATTATCTGGTTTGAAGACATCTTTTTTTTCCCTTCATTTATAGCCTTTCAAGTGGAATTGCCTATTGAAATGTGACTGTTGGTGTTGAATCAAGTGGCAGGGCTCCATGAGGCTTCAGAGTGCTGCGTGGTGACAGTGCAGAGGAAATTAGGTGTTTAAAAAGAACTGAACAAATTAGAAGGCAGAGAGTGCTTCTTACAGCACATTAAAATAGGACAGTTTTAAAGGGCCTTTGAACTTATTTTTCAGAGGCTGGGTCAGACACATGCTGTTTAGCTTGACAAAACTACCCTCTCCTCTTGTGCTTGCATTGCTGGGTCTAGGGGGGAAGCAAGAAAGGAGATCTTATACAAGCAAGCTCATCCAAAAGCTTAAATCAGTTGGGTTTGTTGTTGGGGTTTCCTAAATGTTCTTTAGCACTTTTAGCACTGGTCACATATTGCTTAATTCTTGCCATGGTGGTTATTAAATCCTTTTGCCAGCTGCAGTTCAAAACAGGTCCAGTGTGTGCTTGTAAATGTGTTGGTGTAACACCTTCAGAGCATCCTCACCCCCTTCAGCAGTTTGTAGTTCAGTTTGTCATTGCTGTTTTTATTCAGTTCCCCAATTCTGCCTCTGTCCAGTGATACCTATTTCTAATTTTAAAAGTGTAGAGCTGCTGGTTCTGGGGGCCCTGCAGGAGGTCTCATACCAGAACTGGTGAAATGCCATTGTTGGCACAGGGAGCTGGGGGGAAGGAGGTTCATGCAGAGCTAAAGGAGATAAGGGGTTCAGGGTGATATCAGCAAGAGTGATGCCTGGCAGTCTGCAAAGGAAACAGGGAGATAACCCTTAATTTATGGGACCTGAGTGTCTGTCATTGAGCAGTGTAGGTACCTGTGGGCTGGAGGTGGTTTGAGGTTCACCTGTGTTTGTGTGGATTGTATGATGAGATAAAAAGCAATGCCACCCCCCCAAAAAAAAGCCACCACTGACTGATGAGGATGGGTGACTTGAATATTTTGGCCCATAATAAAAAAAGCTGCCAACATTGTTTGTAAATAGATGATTCCCCAGTAAAAAGGGGAGAGCCTCGGGGGAGAGTAACAGTGCCAGTGGCAGTGGCAGTGCTTACAGGGAGATGTTGCTGTGTGCTTGTTCTAACCCCTCTTATCTCTCCCCTAAAACACCAGGCAGCCTGCTGTGTCCATCTTTGATCCAACAGCTTCAATTTTCATTCTGTGCTGTGGGAAACTGCTCCAATTTTAGTAATGTAGTGGGTAGGAACAAACTAAGAAACTACTTGGAGGAAACGTAGCGTATCCCAATTAGCCAGAAGAGGCAAGAAGAAAAACATTGAGAGCAAACCCAAGCAAGCAGCCAGGAAAGCCGGCACTGTTTATTTTTGGCAGGAGCTGCTGAATGGAAGCTGCTTGTAGTTAATGCTGTCGGTGGCAGGACGCGGCCAGGGTCAGGTTACAGCTCGGATTCAGTGACCAGTAAACGGTTTCCCTTTTCCTCTCTGCTCATTCCTTCCCCTTCTCCTCCTTTTGCACAGACCTTTGGAGGACTTCTCTGTTCCTCCCAGGCCCTGGCTGCCCTAAGAGGAAGATGTTGGGGTGGTGAAATCGTTTCCAATAAACCCAGCAGCTTAGTAGCTGTTGCACATTGGCAAGGGGTGTGAATGTGCCTGTTGTGCTGACCCTGACACCGAGGGTGCTGCTTGTATTTCAAAGCATTGCAGCACCAAACTTTACAGGGAGAGCCAAACTGGGCCAGTAGAGTTAAATAGGCCAGTACAGCTCTGGCAGAGGGGGCAGGAGCTGCTGAAATGGCTTCTAGCAGTGGCTGAAGGGTGCTGGATGGGCAGTGAGATGCAGAGTCTGTGCAGAGATCAGGCTGGCAGGTACACAGCCAGCATGCATACAGCATATTAAACAGGTCATGTCTTGTAATGGCAGAGTTTGATCACAGCAATGTGTAGGAATGAAGGCTTTTGATAGGAGTGAATTAGCCTGTTGAAAGATAAATAGAGGAAAAACAATTGGAAAGATCTGCTGGGAGAGAGAAAATTTGCTGGTGGGTGGAAAGAGCCCCTTCCTTTCCCTCTGTACATCCTGCACCGCTGGTGCCTCTCACCCCTCTGTACCTGAGGTGGCTCGGGGGTCCTTGCTTTCCATGGGGCAAAATTGAACCAGGAGTGATGGAGGAACTTTAATCCCACCCCAGAGCTGGTTCCTGGCATCAGAACGTGAGGGCTGGATACCTTTTCTACACTGGGAGTGATTTTTCCCATTTCTGCAGCTGGCCCCAATGCATTATTTCAGGCTGTACTATTAGCTCTCTTCCACCCAAGTTTGCAGTTGCCTGTCATTTTTAGAGTGTCCCAGTGCAGAAGGAAGGGTATCCTGGGGTGTCTAGGACAGTGTTACACCAGGAAAGGCTCTCAGTGGGTTTTACTGCAGTTGTTACAATTGGCTAAATCTTGGGTGGCCTTTGAAGAAGCACAGCCAGAAGCACCTGCAGATGTAAACCTAAAATAATCCCATTGCATTGGGAGAACAGCTCTTTTCCTCTGCAGCTCTCTGAAGGTGGCTTTATTCTCGTTGGCCAGGTTTGACTTCCCAGGATGCTGAGTTTGGGGTTGCACAGGGATGCCTTTACCCCAGCTGTGTGGGGGATCCTGTGTGGGTGGCTGGGGTGGGCAGTGGGGACAGGGGAGCCTTTGGACCCTGTGGGCTTGGCCAGATGAGGACCTGACACCAGGTGTGTTGCTGTCAAGACAGAAGGACTTGACCTCCAGGACAAGGTCTCTAAAATTTTACCACAGGATGCAGCAGTTTCCAAGTGGCTCCTGGTTTGCTCCTCTCTGGAATCTCAAAAGGAGATAAAAGGGAAACTGAAAAAACAGCTCCACAACAAAAAATAACCAACTCTCCTCCCAAACCCAAGCAAGCAAACCCAAACACCCACAAACAACAAAAAAACCCCGCAAACGGTTTTGAAACTAAGTTTCGTGTTGTCTCCCTCCCTTCAATTGCTCTATTGCTTGTTTTCTTTCAAGGAGGGGAAAAAACCCAAAGCATAATTTGTGTATGTTTGTAGATTAGAAGAGACTTACTTGTCTCAAGACAGAATATGGAGTAGATGTTTAAATATCATTTTGCAAGGTAAATAGTTTCCCTCAGTCTTCCAGTGCAACCACTTTAAATACTTGTATTCCCCGTTTTGCAGTTTCTGGAGTGAAGCAGTAAAGAAAATTCCCCCCCCCAGCATCCTCTGAACAGAGATCTGTTATCTAGCCCAGAGTCTGGTGTTTTTATTAATACCTTTTGCTACAGTGTTACAGTTCATTAACACCAAGTTGGGAAGTTTTAAATCCAGACAACAAATACTTGCTAATTAGAGTTAATGGATAGCTTGTTGCAGCTGTAATCTTCTGTTTTGTTTTAATGGCTTTTTAAAAAAAAAAAAAAAAAAAAGCCCACATCTCTACAAAGTTGTTTTCTGTGTGGCAGAACTATTGGAAAATTGGTCATCTCCTGGCAGGGAACGTCCATGTTATTTTTCTTTCTCCTCCCTGCAAATCAATGATCATAACTAGTTTTCTCCTGGTGTTATGGTTCCCTTTTTGGCGCCCGTGCAAGAGCTCAGATGTGAAACACAGCGTATGGAAGGGCAGAATTGAGATGCATTGGCTGTAGTGCTGGAGAGCCCTGCTGCATTTTTCATATTCCCATTTACCGAGAGGCGAAGATGAGCTGCAGCTCAGTCATCCTGCAAACGTTTCTGGAAGTCACTGAAAACCCATCTAATTGCTAAGCCCAAAACTAATAAAAAGCACATATGTGCAACCCTCGCAAAAGAGAGCAGCTAAAGAGTGGAAGGATATTGTAATCTTATCTCAGTGGGGGGAAAATTAAGGATGGATTTGGCTCAAGTTATTCTCTTTGTCTGCCTGGCTGTGTCTGATGAGAATCAATAATGACCCTCTTCCTACGAAACTGGTGTTTGATTAAATTATCTCCTTGTGGTCTCTGGGTGCTCACAGCATTGCTGAGTTAGCCCTTCAATACACAAACCTGTGCCAAGAGATGAGTTTCCAATACCTGCAGCTCGTTGAGTTGATTCCCTTAATTTGAGCACATTGGCAGTGCCCCCCAAGTGGTGGGATTGAAACACTGACTCGAGAATTTAAATATTGAAACAACCGCTCTTCGCTTCTAGGGGAAAAAAAAAATCTCGAGTTGTTTCCTTTTTAAAGGAAACTTTGAAGCTCTGGGTGGAAATGGTTGGTGTGTGTTTCTGGAAAAAAACCAATCTGCTGAGCAGTTTCCCAGTAGCTGCATTTGTTCCTCTTGGAGCCTCTGTCCGGGAAAAAGGCCTTGGGAGGGAATCCGATGCTCCTGAGTGGGCACACGAATATTCACCTACTTAGGAGCTGAGTTTAAATTTTAATGGGCAAGTGTAGCTGTTGAGAAAGCAGATGTACCACTTTTAGTTCAGTGGTGCAGAGACTTCTCACATGTTTACAGTTAAGGAAACGGGAAGTCCCAAGGGAAGTTGGGGGAAATACTTGGAAACATGCTGTGGCTCTCTGCTAGATCAAGGCTAATGCTGTATTACTTTTTTTTTTTAAGTTCTACTAATATTTTCCTAGCCAAAAGCCCCCTAAAATTTGCAAGAAAACTGTACAGCAGTGCTTTTAGTTGATTTCTTATTCACGAGACCCTGGAGCAATTCCTAGATTTTCTGGTGAGCTGTTGAAATTACTCCCATTTCACTGCTGCTAATATAAACCTCACTAGTGAGACAACACAAGAATTTGCTTTTCCCAGTGTTTGGATGGGGTGACCACAGTGTCCCTGCACCAGTTGACCCCAAAGTGTCACCTTGCAGCCCAACCCCCTGTGTGGGTGTTGTACCAGATCTCATCTCTGCTCGTCTGGGCTGAGTCAGGAGTTTCCCCATCCTCCTGCACAGAGTCTAGAGTGCAGCTTTGAATGTGGTTTGACTTTAAAAAAAAAAATAAAACAAAATAAAGTCAATTTGCGATATATTGCAGTTATTCTGTGAAGGGCAATAAACCATCCTGCGATATTACATCCTATAAACGAGCCTGTGCAATCTTTTCATTCCCTGTAGTGAGCTTCACCCACTCCTTGGAGCAGATGGGAGGTTGCCCAGCGAGGCTCGGGGAGGGTTTGTGCTGGCCACTGCTCAAAGCACTCCTGGGCCTTTTCAGAGTGGAATTAAGACTTTAAGGAACGGTGCAGTTTGTTGGCAGGGAACACGCAATGACGTTCTGCCTTTTCTGTGAGCACCTCACCTCGTTCCCTTAGCAGAGATCCCAGTTCTAGAGCAGTGAACCCTGGTGAACTGGAGCTCTCTCACATTTCTGGGTTGGAGGGTTACATGCCACGACTGCAGAGACACGTCTGACAGCTACAAAGGAGCAAAACACCAACCTCAAAATAGGGCATTAAATCCAAACCAGCCTGAAATGCTGCTTTGTCTGGCACTGGAAGTGAGCTGTTAGAGCTGAAATAAGGATGAGCAGTTATCTTTAATTTGCAGCAGGTAGAACAGAGGTTCGACCGCTCTCACTGAGGTTCTTGGGGGTTTTGTTTTGGTTTTTGTAGGGGATTTTCTTTTGGTGTCAGTGGTGTGCATTGTGGAGAAGTGATAGGGAGCATTAATAACTGAGCAACTTCCCCAGCTTTGCTTTTGGCTGAGCTGTTTATGGAGGGCATCTTACTACACATGGATGGTACAACAGAGGGTGTTGGGCCAAGGCAGGGAAGTGCAACTATTATTTGCACCACTGGAGCAGTGAGTGAGGCCTTGCTGTGCTTGTTTTGCTGCTGAAGACGGGGCAGCTTCTCCCCTGAGGAGCCTGCAGAGTGTAGGTGAGCTGCTGTTCCTGCCCTTGCTTCCAGAAGGAGAGTGAAGGCACAGACTTTAAGTAACTCATTTGCCATTGCAGATTGAACCTGGTGTTGGGATTTCCATGCCCACCTACTCCATGGTGACTTCCCTGCACAACTCGGATTTTTTAATACATTTTTTTTATCAGTTGCATTATTTTTGCAGCAAAATATGATGGCAGAGTCGTAGTGGATGAGGTTTGTCATGTGTGTGACTCCTCCAGACTTGCATTTGGAAGCGTGTCTCAGGTGGAACGTGCCTCGCAGCCAGGATTATTTCCCTCCCACCGGTCTTTGAGCAGGTTGGGTTTTGATGGCTGAGGAAATGACAGTCTGAGTTGTCTGTAAGGTCAGTGGGATCCAAGTGCTTTCTGTTAAATCTCTGTTTCTAATATTTTCTGAAGTTCTTGAATTCGGTCCAACACTCATTTCCTAGTTTGTCAGGAAATTGTTTTGCTGCTTTATTGAATGAGCAGCAAAATAATTCTGAGGAGGGGAAAATGTCTTGAGGAGAGTCTCAGCAATGCTTTAGCTGCTGGTGCCTGGTAAAACTGCGTAGATCAAAGGTATCCATCAGGATTTTTTTTATCCTTATTGCTTTCAGCAATGATATTAAATTGATTCTCAGGCAACTGGAAAATGCTGCGTTGAAGTTAATCAATAGATGCACAGCAATATCTTTCCATCCATACCAGGAGGACCCTGGTTGATGGAGAAGCTGTTTTAGGTCCACTGAACTCTGAGTGCAGCAGAGGGAAAATGCTGTGGAATTTTTCTTCCTCAGAGACTTGGTGGAAGGTTTATGAGCTGGGTTGAGGATCTTTTCCTTAATCCTCCTGGGCTGCTGTTTTGATGTTGGGTTTGCTGTTGGCCTCTCACAGTGTACTTTCTTTTGGACTTGACTCTGGCCTTCCACCTCTGTGGCCAAAGAATGAAAAACAACCCATAAGGAATTTCACATTTTACATCAGTGTAATGATTTGTAATTTACAATATTATGGAAACAAGATCTCTTAGTTTTCCTTTCATGGGTCATGGTTGGTATTTACTTTATTATGTGTTCTCTGATAGTGTCCCACCCTCTTGCTGCATAACTTGTTTTCCTGGAGGCTGGACCTGCCTCTAGTTGAAAATATTGCCAAGCAAAAACTAAATAGCTGGCTCAGATTAACTGCTAGAAAATGTTTCTACTAAATCTGTGTAGGAGGATAGAAAGGGAGAGGCTGTATCCTGACTGCAGAATAATGCAGAAGTCATACGATAAATAACTTCCAGTAAGTAGTAAACTTTTTCACTAAGTTGATTTTAAGAAATGTGAAAAAGTGACACAATAATAGTGCACTTTGAGTATTGTCCTCTTTCTCTGCACTGGCCAGGCTTCTGCTGTGCCTGCCAAAGCCCAAGCTTCATATAATAGATGCTTTCTTAAAATAAAGCTGTATTGAAAACCAGTGAGAGGCTTTAGTGATACTAAACCCCCACCCAGTTATGAAATGCTCAAAGGGGTTTTTGTTTTTTTTTTTGTGGGCTTTTTTTTTTTTTCCTGTTGTGGTAAAACTGTTAATGTGATTGGGGAAATTAGGGAAGGGGTTGGAACTTGAATGAGTTTATTAGAAGCACCCAGACTTTTGATGTGTTATCGCTGAGGTGAAAGTGGTGCTTCTGAATTGCTGAGGAGCTGGGTCTGGGTCCATCCCCTCCTGGGCTGTGTAGAGCCCAGAAAAGCATGTGAGGCTGGTAACTTTTGAGGGAAACCCTGGATGAGGGCAGCCCAGACATCCAGGACCAAAGCCCTTCCAAAGAGTTAAATAATCTCCAAGAAAATGTCCCCTTGGAGATGCCGATGTCTGATCCCAGACACAAGCAGCTGTGTGAGAAACCCAGTGTAATTTACCCAGTTCCTGCTGCAGGGAGGCTTTTGGTTTTTGATCCACTTGGTGGGTGCCCTGGGGAGGTTGTGAAATTCCCTCCTGATAGCAATTTTGGAGTAGGAGGGAATGAACTCTGCATGGAAGCTAATGGCCCATGCAGTGGAGCAAAGCCACGTTAGTTCCCTGGAGCCAGAGGCAGTGGAAACAATCCTGGAATGGAAGCTCTGGATGATTAGATAATTTATTGTAAGAATTTTTGTCACAAACGTAGCTTATGCTGGGGTTGTTGGTGCTCAGCACCCCCCTCCTCTCCAGGCTTGCTGCTTTCCCCTCTGGATTTGCAGCTGGTTGCAGCACATCAGCTTGGAAGGGCAGCAGAGCTGGATCCCATGGTCACTGAGCTGCCAGGGGGGACTTTTGGAAGGCACACCCATGTGACAGTAAGTCTGTCCTTGCTGTCAGCCTGAAGGATGCAGGTCTCTGGGCAAATCCCTGGGGAGCAAGGGGTGACTCAGCAGGAGAGCCCGGCTGGGTGTCCACACCAGTCCTGCTCTCCTTAAATATTCCTGTTCCTGAAGTGCTGCAGCAATCCCAAAGCGTGGGCAGGAGCTTTGCCTGTTGGTGTTGCTCTAGGTAAGAGTTCTCTCCAGGCTTATCTCTATCCCCTCTAAGCAGGGACGTGTCAGACCTTAATTCCCTTCGGTCCGTGTCACTGAACCTCAGCATCTCATTTCATCCCCTTATACAGAGACTTAAGAAAGATGCAGCCATCTGAGTGCTGCAGGAGCGTGGGGCTGGGCTGGAGGGGTGCTCTGGGAGGATCTGCCTGAGCCTCTGGTGTGGACTTCTGGCATTTCTTCCCAGTCAAATGGGTTCCTGCTCCGTCTGCTCACAAGCTTCCCTCTGAGCTGAGCCCCGGTGCTCGTGCTCCGGGAATAAAGAGCTGCTGTGTTGCCTGGGATCCTCAACCCGATGCTGGGAGCTGCCTGATTTGTCTTTGGCTCTTCAAATAATTACTCAGACTCTGAGAAGCCCGAGTGCAAATTTTGTGATGAAGGAACCTGATGTGTTACACAGAGCCCGGGCTGTTCTGCAGGAGTGGTTCATGCTTTGGCTCCTGCAGGATGTTTCAAAGCAGAGGAAAGAGGTGTGTGTGTGTTTATGTGTGTATAGCTGTGGGTCTGAGGGGATGTGGATGCCCCAGGTGCCTCAGGCTGCTGCAGAATTTGCCACAGCCTGGTGCTGGCAAAGTTGCAGGTGGAGGTTTGTTGAGCTACAGCCTGAGCTGGTGTGCAGAGTGTTTCAGATAAATGGGTCTGTGGGCCACGATCAAAAGAAACCTTGTGTTTTCTCACCTCTTTTAACTTCAAAATCAGGTGAGTTTGATTTCAGAGAGCTCTGGATTTCAGAGCTGGCTTGGACAACTCTTTAATTGAGCAGGGGTTTATATTCCTCTTGCTGCAAGGTGAAGGAAACCACCCTTGTAAGAGTTAACTGATGGGGTTAATGGCTCTGACTATTGGCTTACTTGACCTGGTGGTCTCACCAGCTGCCAGTGTTGTGTAAATGAGCCTCTCACCTGAAAAGAGTTACCAGTTAATTCTCAGGCAAAGTAAATGGATCCCACCTGAATCTGCTCAGAATAATTGCTGTGAGCTGAGGAGGAAGGAGCAGTGCTGCTTCAACATTTGGCCCTTCCATCAGCTCAGGCATCACAAATTTTAGTTCAACCTCCAAGGAACGTTGGAGAAATTTTGAAATCTTCTGTGACTGATAGAAAGCCTGGAAGAACTTCAGTGAGAAGGCACGTGTGACTGTCCTCTAACAATGAGACATGCACTGGGACCTGCTGTTGCTGCTTGTGGTCTGGAAACATCTACAGAAGGCAAGTGGGATTGTAGTAATAAGGAGCTTTTCTAGACATGTTCAAGAAATAAGAAATATGACTTCATTCTCCTTTTTCTGTTTGGTGGCTTGGATGTCCAGCTTGTACATACCTGATGAAATTAAGCATATTTATTCTGAATAAGTATATTGCTTGAACTCTCTAGTAGGAAAGGTGGGTGCACACTGTACTCTCATTTCTTTCTGATGCTGAAATCTCAGCTAGATTCAGAAGATAAGTTCAGTGCAGATAAAAATCATAATTAACCCCCCCCAAACAACCTCCTGCCACGAGATTTGCAGTGGGAGACTGGCACAATCTGAATTGTAGGTTGCTTAGTGAAGGGCATTGCTGTGGGAGAGGCTTTAAAGATCAGGTGAGAGTTTTACCTTCTGGCTTTCCTTTGACCTGTGGAGCAGTTGATAATAGTGGATTTTCTTCCCCTGCCTTGCCCTCGGTGTCCATATCTCAGTAATGAACTGTTCCATCCTAGAAACCTCCCCCCAGACCAGGGTGATGTGGAGCTGCAGAATGTGCCTGTTGTGACTGTTTTGGGGTTTTTCTTTAGCAGCATCACAAGGCAGAAAGAGAAAAGAACCCCCAGTATCTCTCAAAGCCATGGCCAAAACCCAGTGTGGGGAGACCAGATGGACACACAAATGTCCTAGTTAAATACTTAGTAGGATCTGGGGGAATTTTTTTCACTCCAGAACGATTCTCTTAATTTTCCTGTAGTCTCTACAGAGCTGTGCCATTCTTGAGCGACATTAAAACCAATTAGGGCAGAAGTTCTGACTTAGACTTTGAATTTTCGAGTTTAAACTAAGTTACAGATAGCTTTCAAGGTCAGTATGTGGTTGCATGCTATGAAATTTAATTGATATTTTTCTTCCCTAAAGCATTGACATATTAGCAGGCAGCTCATCACTTGCATAGAATTCCCCTGGACTTCATTAGATTTAACCTGGGATGCTTGTATTCAAATTTTAAACTCTTTCTTTTTCCAGACAGAAGTGATAAATTTTACTTAATGTTTCCAAAGGAAGTATGCACAATGAGAAATAGAGAAGGAAGAAGGATTTAAGTGTGGGAGTGCACACATGTAATACTGAGCAGAAATGTTTTAGGTGGAAAAAGATGGAGGAGCTGAAATTAAAGGTTTCTAGAGAAAAACAAAGCAGAGAGTTTAAATGCATGAATATTGCCAAGTTGTAAGTAATTTTATGTTAAAATATTTTAATGTAAAATAACAGCATTTTCATTATTTTGCTTTATAGATGGACAAAATGCTTGGAGATATTCCAAAAGCATTAACAAATATATAGAAAACAAGCACCACTTGCCCACGAAAGAGCACATTTTGGGGCATCATTTAAATCACATAAAGGTAATGTGCAAAAGCACTTGCCCTTTTCAGAGATTTGGACTCTCTTCAAGTTTTGCACCAGGCATCGAAGCAAGACATTCCAGATTATTAATCACCTTTTACTTAAGTCCAAGTTTTTCATAGCCAGTGAGATTTTTCCAGAGTGGTCAGTACCTGAACAGTGCATTTAGTGTAATAACACACAATAACAGAAAAATGATGTGTGAGCCAAGTGTTATGTGAGATTCCACTGCTGGACTCTGTCCTATTTATTCCTGGCAAGGGATCATGCACCATAAGGGAGCAGTGATGCTTCCAGAGATCTGTGGCACGTGATGTGTTTTTCTTCACCGAGGCACGAGGTGATGTGCCATGAAATGTCAGCTCCCTCCCTGTTTCATAAGCAAGTTTGTTCATTCCAGGGGGAAGGCAGCATTTGGGATCAGGCAGGTGGAATTGCTGGGAGGAGCATCCCGGGCCCCCTCCTGGTGTGGGTCAAGGTCTTACGTGTTTAATCAAATCTGCAACGTAATTTGTGCTTATATTTCAAGTTAGAATGAGCAAAACCCTGGCCTGTGAGGAGCCAGAGAGCAGAGAGGGGTTTATTTTCGTACACAGCCAAGCGAAGGGAACAATATCTCTTTTAGGTTGATAGCCAGGATTAAATTATTCTTGGACTCATTATTAAATGAGGCATATGATTAAATATTGAAATGAAGACTATTATTTTTCATATCTGCATTGGAATGAGGAAAAGGGGAAAAAAAAACCCCTGTGGATGAGTCAGTTCCTGTATCCAAAGCAGTGGGAGGGAAGGGAGCTGTTTCCACCCAGATAATGAATCCTGAGTGTGGAGCCCTGGGGAGGAGGAGATGTTTACATGGGATTGGGGGCAGCCTGCATTAGTTACTCCACATCACAGCTGTGCAGGTGGAACCAGGCACCTTTTGTAGGTGCATCCCCAGGACCATCAGAGCTTGGCACAGTGCTGGAGGAGCTGGTGCTTGTCTCAGAGGGATCCTCTCTCTGCCAGCATCAGGAGATAATGATCTCCCAGAAGACCCAATTTCCTGCTGCTGCCTTACATATGTGTGTACCTCTTAAAGCAGATGCTGGCTCAAAACGCACATGTAAGTGGATAAATAAACACTGGAGTATTTTGTTGCACGGGGGAGATCCCACTGAGGTTAGTGCTGTGCTAAATCCTGCTGACTGAGTCCTGTTTTACTCAGCTGCCCCAAGGGTCTGCAGAGCAAAGGTGGTGGACAAAAAGCAATGAAAGATGATTAAACCCAAACTGCAGGAGTTGTGCTTCGGGTCCTCAGTGTGCAGGGAACAATTTTCTAGAGCCCTGTGAAGGGCTTCCCAGAGGCTTGAACCTGATCTCTTGTTTATGGCCTGGTTACCTGTGTGTGCCCAGAAACCAAACAAAACCCCACCACCAACTCTTAGGGTATATTTTTACTTTCAAATGGGAGTGAGTGCACTTCTTTGCTTGCAGTTTGTGGTGAAGAAGCTAAATTGGTGGAAGTGTGCCTGAGAGACGTGGTATTTCTAGTGAAGTAAGAATATCACAAGGGACAGAGATTGGGAGGGCAAGTGGAATTGTCAGGCATGATCCTCAGTCTGTTTAGATTTACTGTGTATAAATCAATCTGATGTGGGAACTTGGGAATCTGGCTCACAGACACAAAAAATAATTGTTATGGATGCAGAAGGTGATGTTTTGGCAAATTTGCGTGCTACCAAACCTCTTTACAAGAAAATAAATTTCCATTGGGAGTGCTTTGGATGGCAGCTGTGTTATGCAAAGGCAGTGGTCTGCCCTGCTTGGTTTAGTTTGGTTTCTGCATTCACTCGTGGTTAAAGGAGATGACCCTTTTTCCCCTAAATGAAACTAGAAAATTTTTAATTGATTTTCCTGCCATGCCCACAGTTCTTGAGAAGTTTCCCTTGTGCAATCACTGGCCTTTTTCACACGATGCAGAAATAAAGGATTTGAAATGTCAGAGGAGGGGCTGCGGATCAGGAATCGATTTGGAATCCATGTGCAGTCGTGTGACAGCCTCCAACCCCCTCCTGCATCCCCACACTTCCCTGCCTTGTGTTGCCCCAATCCCACAGCCTGGTTAGAGGGAGGGTGGCTGAAAAACTTGGCCTTTTTCCCAAAGGTTAGTCATGGAGAGCCCTCTTGACTGCAGCCACGGTAAAGCCCATGAATTGCTGCTCATCAATAACATCCCCAGTGTTTCTATTCCTGCTGGATCTCAAAGGGGGGATTTTGGCTGCTGCAGCCCCGTGATGGGCTCAGAGCTTTGCCTTCACTCAGCCCAGGACTGTCCCCTCCCCTGCCTTGGTCCACCCTGTCTTTCTGCAGTCTTCACACCTGAAACAGGGAGAGTGACCTTCCCAAACCATCACAAGGCTGATGTTGGTGATGGAAGGAGCTGTGTTAATGGCAAGAAAGACACAAGAGTTAGTAGCACAGCAATATGTGTGTTTTCTGAGGCTTCTTTCTGCAGCTCTGGTGTATTAGTGTGGGCTGCTGCTCTTGCACAGTTTGTTGCTTGTTTGGTAAACTTTCTAGTACAGCCATTAAAAGTATTTAGTTTATTGCTGCATTGGTGGTGCTATTAATAGTCTAACTTGGTTGGAATGAGTGGAAGTTGATGCAGTAGTACAGATAGGCCTTACCCAGGCTCCATTTTGTTATTTTTATTAGTGACAGATGTATTTTGTTGGCATGCTGTCCCTCACAGCTGAATTGCATCAAACTCCTCATGCTCTTGGAACTATATTTTTTTAAAAAAAAAAAACTTATTCGGACCGTGGAGCTGAATTTTAGATTCAGTCCACGGGCTTGTTTGTGTAACTACTTAAAAGTGTATCCCCAACTTGCTGAGCAGTGTTTCTGCATCAGATTTCACAGAGTTTGCAGTGTCAATAAAGCTCAGGAGTGACTTGGCAGTCGGCTTTTGAACCGTCAGTGGCAAAGTACAACCACAGCCGAGCTTGCGTCACGAGCGTGACCCAAATGTCCCACGAGACAAATGTGTGGAGCTGCAGCTTAATGTGTGTTTTCCTGTGCCTGGGATCTCAGAGTTCTTGCAGCCACCCCAAGGACCATCCGCTGCTGTGTTGATTCACATCTTTAAATAACAAAACCTGCCATGGGCTGATCGCATCGATTCCGAACTGGCAGCTAAGGAAGCAGATCAAATACACCAGGGATGCTCTGGTCTTCCAGAAATTAAAGTTTTCCTTATAGAAGTGTGAAAATGGAAGACTATTAATTTTGTTCTCTTGACAGTTGTTATTAAATCCGACTTATTTCACATGGTCTCAATTATTTTCAATTTTGACATTTCAGCGCACCGGAGATCTCCGCAAAAAAAGGCCCAGTCACTCTAGAATTTACTGACAGATCTGGAAGTATCTGTCAGTAAATCCTAGAGGAATTTAAGGGGAGAGGCTTGGCTTTGTTTCTGCTGCATCTGGTGCTAAAATGTCCATGATGAAACTACCATGGCCAGTGCTGGAACCTGCCCCTTTGCAGCCTGCCCAGGCCTGGGCAGGCAGCATCATGTTCTTTATAGCTTCCCTTTTGAGGTGTTCACAACTGTAAATAGAAGTAGAATGGGTTTGTTTATGTGGTAGCACCATTTCTTGGTAGAAGATGGCATGAAAAGGAGACCTTTTATCCAAGTCTGCAGCAGGGATTTCCTAAGCAGGTGTAAGCCTGAGTTAGGAAACGTCAAAGCGAAAGGTCTGGAAAATAAGATCCTTTTGCTCTTATTAATGCTTAGAGGAAGCTTCCCAAGTTGCTTGCAGTGAAGAGCATTATGGATTTTATTTTAAAGCTATGTCACATTTACTTCATTGCTCAATTCAAAATATCCCAGTGCTAAATCAAACTAAACTCAATTTTTTTTTTCCCCTCCTGTTCCCGCTTTGCTGGTTTGATCCCTAGATATAGAAGATCAGCAGAAATCCCCCACCATTTAAAAGGATTAGAACAGGCTGGTGAGATTTTGGCTGTAGAATTAACTGGTGGGAGCGGTTTTAAAGTAATGCTGCCCAGGTCAGATGCAGGGATGAGTTTCTGTATGGAGCAGAAAACAAGGCCCACGGTCCTTCAGCTCCATTCTGTGCTCTCGCCAGCGCAAAACGCGCTTTTATATTTTCTGTTGGGCTTTGCATTTTTGTTGAGCTTTCTTTTTCACCTGACACTTGTATTTCAGCTACTCACATTGCCTCGCACCTCCTTGCTTTCTCAGTCTGAGCAGTCCCTTTCTCTCCAGGTGCAATTCCCCCTCTGCCTGGCTGGTTGTCCCTCTGGTGTGGAACCTGCTCGGCCGGTGACCGTGATTAATGCCCACACCAAGCCTGCTTGTCTGCACTCTTATTTTTTCTGGCACACGAGCACAAATTGAAAGGCTTGAGGGGTCTGGTGGGGCCTCACGACAACAGCTTTTCACTTTGCTCCATTGCCTGGCACCACTCTCCTGCTTGTAAAACTTCCTTGTGTTTCTTGGAGCAGTAACAGGGCCCTTATCTGAAACGGGGTGGGAAGAGTTGGAGCTGTTTGGGATGCTCATGGCTCTGGTTAGCTGGGAAAGCAGAGGTGCTTGGCACGGGGAGGAGGATCCCCACTGCCTTTTTATTCCTGAAGTCTGTTTTCTGTGTGGCTTTGCAGCTTTCCCCTTTCACAGACAGTCAGTGGAAGGTGAGGTTCAAAATCTCGTGTTGCTGGATCCTGCTTCCAAAGGTGGCCGAACCTGATTCCTCTGTCTCCAGAGGGGAAGTCAGTGGGACTTGACTGTACCTGAGTGTTCCTTACCCTGTTAAATCTGAACTATTTTTTTAGTACACCTGACCCAAACAGTTCTGTTATATTAATCCAGGCTATTTTCAACTTTGGCATTAAGCCAGGATTTTTAAGGAGAATGTCAATCAAACTCACTTTGGACAACCTTTATCCTCCTCTGACTGACTCTGATCTTTGCCCTGAAGGGGCCTGTGACCACTTCAGCAGGTGACCTGTGGGTCTGCCCTGTGGTGGCTTTGTCTGGACCCATCTTGGCTGTCCATGACACTAATTAATACCTGCACAAAATCCTTAATTTGGAAGGGCTGCAAGGAGATGTTTTCTGTAACGTGGTTCTGGATGTCAGGGAAACTGTTGGGAACTGTCTGAGTGAAGCCAGAGAAAACTGAAGAGGAATGAATTTGCTAATTTAAGTGTAGACCGATGCATCTGTGCAAGGAGTTGGAGATGACCTTCCCCTGCAAGGGTGGGGGCACCCCTCTGGCTGCCCCTGCAGTTATAATATGAGCACTTGGGGAAAAAATTTAGATCTTGGGAACATAACCAAATTTCCACCTTTCAGAAAGCGTCTTGCAAAACTGGCTCCAGTTACTGGGGTTCTGGGGTTGGCTTCTTGTTACTGTCGGGGAAGGGAGAGATGGTTTGGTTTTTGGTTTGGGTTTTAATTGCTTGTCATCTGAAATAAGGCTCCAAACCTCCTCTGGCTTGGGTTAAAAAAGACCTGTCCTCAAAAGTGAGTAATTTCCTGGCTATACTTTGCTTACTACATGTGTGAGCCAGAAAAAGCTCTTCAGTTTCAGAAATCCAGCAAACCATCTGAAGAGTGAGGTTCCTGGTGATTTGAGTCCCTGTCTCCTGATGTGTGTGTTGAGCCAAATCTAGAAGTGCAGCTTTTTCTGTATAATAGCAGATTGAGGCACAGTGGTTTTGTCAGAGATGCAGCTGTATTTAATGATTGGGGAAGGTACCTGCACTTCACATGCAATATTAAATGTAACTTCTGAATGAAGATACTAATTTTGGTTAGCATGTCCAGTTGAATAATTAAGTTCAAGGAGAAAATCCTTCTAACAAAACGCTGATTTACACTTCAAGAATTACCCTGAAGTGACTAATCAGCAGATATTTTCATATCCAAAAATAGGAATAACTACTTGACTGAAACATTTTTCATCTTTAGAAATGGAGTGTATTGGCTAAGGCTGGTAGCCTGGGAGCTCTGGCTGCAGTTAGTATTATCAGTTAGATTTTACAGATAGGAAATGGAGGCAAAAAGTAAACAATTTGCCTGAGGTCAAATAACAAATATGTGACAGCTACTGATGTCTCTTTATTGTTTGCTGGCAGTGTCTGCTTAGAACTTGTCAGAAGCTGGTCTTTTCCCCCAACCTTTTTACAGCACCCAGCACTCTGATTTTTGATTTAAGCCTTTAGCCTTTGATTTGAGAGCGCAGGAGCTCCTGTAACGTGGTAACGCTGAGCCCTTGGATTCTCTTGGCATGTAACGATCAACATTTGAACAGAAGTAGCAAAAGGATTACAAATACTCTTAATTCCTTTTCTCCTGCTGTCTGATGCTGTCTGCTGCCCTGCTAATAAATTCGCAGAGCTTATGTGATTAAAAACTGGAGAACCCGCCGCACTTCACGAGCTCTAATTAAAAGTGCTGGAAAACTTGAGGCTTTCTTTGAAGGGCCATAAAATCTGGAGGTGGCTTTGAAAGGCTGGTTGCTGGCAGCAGGGGCCGGGCCTGTGGCAGTGGCCTGGGGGTTGCTGCAGGGCAGGATGTGGTTCTGGGCTGATCCTACCTGGCCCCTGCAGCTCCAGCCGTCGGGTTTCTCAGCACAGTGAGTGTCTGACTGACTCAGAGGCGTCTGGGTTTGACCTGGGTATTTTTGCACAGGGCTGCAGTGGGTCACTTGACTGATGTGGTCGGGTTGCTGAAGAGAACAAAAGGAGCACTAGTAAAAATAAAGTGCTTTTCGCTGGTGTCTGGCCCGTGGAAGTGGTACGTTTGCACGGTGAGAGTCTGTACTTAGTGGTTCCAGATTTAAAAACAGTTTATCCTCTGCCTCCAGATCCAAGAGTGGCACTTCTTCTTCCCTCTGTGAACTGATGTGCTGCAGGAGTTGCACCCCTCCTGGCTCTCACCACCCGCTGCTGGCTCAGGGCTGGCAGTGCCACAGGGGGAATGGTGGGGGCAAATCCACACGTTAAGTTCCAATGAAATAGGAGCAGTGTTTAATTAGGAGCAATGGGTAGCTGAAATCTTGGTGGCTGGGCAGCCTGGTCTCTGTCCAGAAGCTGGGTGGGTGATGGTGAAGGCTGGAGGCCACTGTCCTGTTCAGCACTGGCCATCAGCACTCAGTGAAAGCCACCACTGCCCTCCTCGTTGAAGGACATGGAAGTAAAGCAATGTCAGGCTGTGCCCAGCCCTCCAAATTTCACTGCTTGGCTTTAGCCACAGTGCTTTTCTCTCTCTTAGTTGAGTCTGCTCTTGATTTACTGTAAGAAATAAATGTAATTTCGGCCTTGAGTTGGTGCACTCAATAAACTCTGGCTTCTTGGCTGCTAACCTGAGCTGAGTAATGCTGGATGAATCATCTCTGTGCAGCAGCAGCTGGGGAAGGGCTCTGCTTCCAGGATTGATCCTGCAGTTTGTTTAGCAGCACAGAGTGCAGTGGCTGTGGCACGTTTGTGGTTCAGGGTGTGACAGGGTGGCTCTGTCAGGGTGCAGAGGGCTGGGCTGGGAGGAACAGGAGAGCCCAGCTGGGAGTGCTGCTGCTCAGCCCTGCCCTGCATCCCAGGGAACCAGCAGACAAGTACCCTGCTCTGCTGGAAGCTTGATTTTATTGAAGAGTAATCAGCAGAGGATATGTGAGCATAATTTACTGGGTATCAGAAGGTCTCTTTAAACATTGCACTGAATTAAAAAAGAAAAACTGCTATGCGTGGTTTTATTGTTTCTTTATGAAATACAGCTGTTCAATTTGTGTTTTCTCTTATTACATTCACTGTCCCCCAGCCATTCATCATTACAGCTCTCTGGAGCTGTGAGTGCTCCCCAGTCTCAAATATTAAAAGCCCATCAGAAGAGTCCAGTTGGAATTTTCCAAGCATTCGTGGCATCTTGGCACCACAGTTCTCATTAATTTCTGTGACATTGAAGCTTGGGATCCCCACAGGTCGTCTTTTGGAAATATTTGGTTTCCATGCATTAGAAAACAGTGAGGGGTTTTTTGCCTCCAAACTCTTTTTTTTTTAATTTTCTTTTTTGTTTCTTTAAGTGACTGGAAGCAAACACTTCAGATAGCCAGTTTTGGATAGCCAGCAGTAAATGGGAGCTGGTGGGGTGGTAGGGAGCCTGTAGCTGGCACACAGAACACTCAAATTAAAGCAGCATCTCTGCAGGTACATATTTAAAACTAAAATATTACAGCAAGTTAAAACAACTTTGGCAGCATGTGCAAATTACTTGGCAAAAGTGTTAATTTCCTTGTTAAACGTCGTAGCAGAAAGGGCCTTTGATCCCAGCAGCCTGTTGGGAGTCCTTCCTAATTGTTATCAAACTATCCTGTAGCTTTAAACAGATAAGACCTAATTAGCTAAAGTGGTGCTGCGTTTTTCAAAATAAAGAGTGCCCTCTCAGTGTTAGGCACCTGTGTTTCTGTGCTTTCAGCTAGAATTACACATTTGGTGCAGTGCCCAACATATGACTTGGAGCGGGGGCTGCATCCTGTGCCAGTCCAGCAGCAGAGGGAAGGGGACCACGGCTTTCAGTGGTCCAAGCACAAGGTACAAATAACCCCCTGCAGATGGGAGGCAGAATGTTAAATATTTTTAATTACAGGAATGTTGAAGGGCTGACATAAAAGTCTTCTTTTTTTTTTTCTCCTGTCCTTTGTGCTGTGAAAAGTAACGGGGGAAAAACTGCATCAATGGAGCAAGGTCTGACTTCCTTGTCCAAATGTAAAGAGTCTTCTCCACATCAAAAGAGCACTTTAATGATGAATTGAAATTCTCTTTACTATTTTTAACCTCAGGCTATTAGTGAGGCCACCACAGAGGAGGAGGAGGAAGGAGAGATGTTGGAAATGCAATATTCTCCTGTCTCCTTCACCCATCTGCTTCCAATGGGAAAACTGAAGCATTAAGGATTTGGTTCAACACCTGTTAGGTTACTCAAGGAAAAACAAAGACTTTACCAGATGTTTAAGAAGAAACATATGGCAGGCAGGGAGGGAGAAACTGTGCCAATTTGTCTGTTTAATCAATCAAACTTGTAACAATCAATGCTATTGTCCATACCCTTAATAAATAATTGTTCCCATGAAATGCTGTTTAATGCAGTGTAGAACTTCACTAATGGCAGGATGAAGGATGCAGTAGGTTCTCCTTCCTTCCCTTGCTGATGATACAGAGGTTTTGAATTTTTCTTGTTTGTGTTTAAGACACAAGCAAAACAAAACAAAATCAATTCTGGGAATAGATTGAACCACCTGCACAGTTTTCAGAGGTCACCTGAATTGTAGTTTCAATTAATAGCAGGGAAAGTATTTTTGTAAGGTATTTTGTGAAGGTGGATGTTGATTCCTGGAAGTTCTGAAGCTTAGGTTCCTTCTTGATTTTTTTTTTTTTTTTGGTAATATATAAAACAGATTTAAAAAATATCAGCTTTGTTTTTGCCACGGACTGCCACGGATTGCAGTTCATCTAGAAAAAACCTGTTGCTGTAAATCCAGAAGACCCCTTTAGTGGCGTGATGTGGGTGTAAAAGGTGATGGTTTTCAGTGGTTTCCTGGAGGAACACTTCACACCATCAAAGATGCTTTTAAGTGCAGGTCCCTGCAAGGGTCGAATCCTGAGCGTTCCACCCACCCTGGGCTGCATCCCGCAGCCTTTGGCCGTGGGTCAGGAGGCAATAAGCAAGCTGGGGGATGCTTTCTTAGTCATACAAATGTGCAGCATGTTAGGATAAGCAACTTGTCATTAGAGGCAGGGCACAGTTCAGTTCCTGACATTATCTCGCAGTGGTTGCCTTCTGTCGCATCGTAATGATTAATCACGGCCGGTGCCATGTGTTACCAGGCAGCCTGCATTTGCTTAGCAGTCAGCAACTACTACACACTCTGCTGCCTTGATCCCTAGCGACTGTTTTCTAATGCTAACAGTGCTGAACAATGGGATATCATGACAGCTTGTGATTGATTTTTTTTTTTCCTCCCCTCTCCTCTGCGAGGAATCGGGAATTTCCCTGTTCCAGGCGCTTACTGGGCTGCCTACTGACAGTGGTTGAGCATTGCACTGGTTGCTGCCATTATCAAATGACTTCTAACTCTTCTCTAATTCACTGTTTGGCCAAGCTGAAAATAAGTGTATTTCCTTTCTGAATTGGTTGGTAACCAAGTACTGGGTCAAGACATGGGGAGCGTTTGGAGCTCAGGTTTCCTTCGGCTGCCCCGTACAGCTCTGTCCTCTTCAGGCACTGGAGAGGGTGAGGGAGGCTAAGGAAGGGCCTTGTGTCTTTAAAAAGTCTCCATTAACATCCTTGGATAACAACTCTGCAGTCTTTTCTTCATTAAAGTGCAGATGGAACTAGTTTCATTCTGTTTAGGAAACAAAAAACCCCAGTTGTCCCAGAGAACGTGCAGTTTGTTAAAGGGAAGGGAGGGCTTGTCTTGGTCTGTGCCACAAGAGTTGGATGGGAGAGCTCTTCTCCATAGGATGTAGGAACAACATGATTTTAAAAGGCACCAAAGTCAGCTACAGACAATATTTTTCTTAATTCATACCTTTTTTGCTGATGTCAGAAGCTTGTTTAGACCCGGATCAGTGTGTACTTCAGCTGTCAAGCTCTTTGGGAAGGCAGTGATTATTGTTGAGTGAAGCATATGCTGATCCAGGCCGAAATATGCTTTTCCTCTATTGCCTGACACTGTGTTAATTAAAACATCCCTTTGCTGTGGGAGCTGGTGGTGGTGAGTGCCATCGTGTTTCCTTAGCAGAGCTCTGCTCAGGTGGGGCCCTGCTGCCAGCCAAGGGCTGGGGAGGTTTGCTGCTCCTGGCCCTCCTTCCCTTGGGCTGTTTGACCACCTCCACTGAATTTTTAGTGGAGAAATTGCCTAAAAAGCAGCTTTTCAGAAAAGCTGAACTTTGTGGTGGAATGCTCCAGTGGGAATGATTTAGGGCCGTTCCTTCCCTGCCTTCTGCACTGCTGTGGCTTGATTTTCTGGGAATGAAAGATGCCAGAAGGTGGAAGGGGAAAGGACTGCGGGACCTCTCCTTTTTCCCCCACCTCGTGTATAATCTCCTCAATTTGCTTTGCATAAACAGATTCTCATTTCCTGGCATTTCCAAGCACCTTTTTCAGACTGGTGGGAGGCATTACATCCACTGCATTTCATTCTGGAATGATGAAACTGTGTTTTGAATTAGGGACTAAATAATGCCCCTGTAGAATTTTATTTTATTTTTTTTCTCCTGACTTTCTGGGTGTCTGAAGTAGGCTTTCCTGCTTTTAATCCAGATCACTGGGATTTGGTTATATATCAGATGCAAATCTCTTTGCATCCATAATCCTTCTTTATAAACTGTTGTTGACTTTTCTGTTGAATTTTTTTTTTTTTTATTTTATGCCCTATCTCAATGGGCACACGTGTTCTGAGGTTTGAATTTTTTAAAAGTGCATCCCAAGTGAGTTATGAGACAGATCTGTACTAATATGGTTTGACAGTCTGCTGCAGGGTTTGGAGGATTGTGCTAAAATACAGTGTCTGCCCTGTCTGAGCTCTTGCATTTTGTCAGAGATATGAGGATGAAAAGTTTGTTGCTGTTCTGAAGAGTTTCGTGGTTGAAAGAAGAGGAGCAAAGATGAAGATGTCTTAGAGCCTGATTAATTGGTGATCTCGTATCTTGCTGCCCTTCCCTACAGAGGGAAAAAATCCCTGGGATGGCTTAATAAATGATTAGTTTTATCTTTGGGTAGTTGGTTGATTGCAGTACAACAAGTAATTTTGTTGCTATTGCTGTTTGAAGTTACAGTTTGATCTGGAGGAGAAAAGTGCACCAGAAATAGGGTAAAACACAATAGCACCAAATGCTGTGATTAGAGCTTGAAAACAGAAACAAACTGAGGAATTAGGATTGGGGCAAAGACAGAGAGGGATGTGGTGGTGATGGATCAGGGATGGCTGTTCCTCTGGGATAGCAGGGGTGTGGAAAAGACAGCAAATACCAGCAGGCAGTATCTGCACTGTGGCTGGGAGGTTGCAGCTGGAACGTGGCACTTCTAACCCCAGGTATTAATGATCCTCATGATTCAGTTTTTTCAAGTAGGTATCGTGGTATCATAGAATGATTTAGGTGGGAAAGGACCTTTAAGATCATTGAGTCCAACCATATGGAACAGGTCTATCAACATCTGCACCTTACAGCATCTTCTGTGTTTGGTGCTAGGAAAAGAAAGCAAAACTTAGTGGGGTTTTTTTTATCTTAACTAGAATGCACCTAATTAAAAACAACCAAAAAAGACATCCAGATTGCAATAGCAAAATATGCTTTAATCACAGTGTGACCCTTTTATAATGGTTCTCCTGTCATAACTGTAATTGCTGATGCTTTGATGCTTTCACCAGCACGTCTAAAAAAATTGCACTATGATTATAGAAAGGAGGTGTACTAAGTTTTGCAGTTTTAAAAACATCAAAGCAAAGCCACGACGTTGATTTTTATCCTTTTGTCGTTCATCTGCGTATTGTTGCATCTGTAGGGAAAGCAGGTAGTGACAAACAGCTGGTGAACACTTGGCAGAGTGGTTTGGGGTTGGTACAAGGTGAAAACACCGAGGAGTTACCCAAGATCCATTGTGGATTTGCATGGAGCTGCCCACCTCTCCAGCCAGTCTTTATAATATTTAAAAGGTAACATTGTGGGACAATTCCCCTGTGTGTTGTGACAGCAGCAGAAGTACTGGTTTTTTGTTGGTGGATTTTTGTTGCTGAAGATGCTTAAACAGAGTGAGGGACTCGTGGGCTGTTCCCCTCTGACACACAGTTTTATCTCCTCCCTTGCAGTGGTCCAGCCCTCCTTCCTTTGCAAGATTGAAGGAGGTTTGATGGTAATAAGCCTGCTAAGATTTTTTTTTTTGCCTGGATGGCAGGACTTTATAATAAATAATGTGATAAAAAGCTGCTCTTTAATGTCACTTTAATGTCCAAAAGCAGCCCCAAAGAAAGCTTTGCAGCCCAGTAAGTTCTTGGGGCGAGACATCAGTGTTTATCCCATCTCCTTGGTGAAGGGCTTAAAAAGATGTTTTTTACTAATTCCTTTCCTGGAAGGTGTGACTCTCCCTGCATGTTTCTCCCTGTTTGTGAGTGGGAGCTGCAGCGAGCTGGGCTGTCAGTTTGCGAGGCAGACAATCGAATCAAGGCACTAAAAACATGCCACTCCAAAGCTGTTTAAATCATCGTAATGCGAATTATGAATTTATTACAATGCACATTACCTCAGGGGACAGCGAGGGAAGGGAGATCTGAAGGGGCTGTTTGTAAACATGTAAAACAATAAGCCTTTCCTGCGTTGCTGCCGCGACAGGGAGCCAAAATAAAACCTAAATCAACGTGCAGACAGGCAGCAGCTTCACCTGGGGCCAGGTGGCTCTCGGTGGGTTGGGTAAAACAGACTTTGCTTCCCAAAAAACCAAACCCTCGCTGTGCCCCTGGGCTTAGCTGCAGCCTGAGAGGGGCAGCTCCCAGGGCAGGTCTCCCGTGAGTGCCCCAGGAGCTGAACACTGGATCTTTCTTCTTCTGTGTTTTGGCTCCTCTCCTGCTGAGGGTAACACGTCATGGAGCCTGTGCAGCAGCAGGCACATAAAATGGAGTGAGTTTTGCTAAGAGATTTCCTGAAAAACATTGATAGGGCTTTCCCAGCCCCCAAATTGCTTCCCTGTCAAAGGGGGTTTTGGTGCCAGGAGAGCTGATTATGACGGTGCACTCTGATGTTTTCTTCCATGGGGCTGGTGGAGCCCAAGTCCTGGTTCCTGCAGGGAGCCCCATGTCCTGCCAAGGGGGGCAAACCTCTGGATGTCCCAGTGTGCTGTTTGGGGAGCAGAAGTGCTGTGCTTTGGAAGGCATAGTGTGTCCTGTGCTTTAGAAACAGAAAGGCACAAGTTCAGCAGTGCTTCCTGAGGGGGGAGAAAAACACACACCTCTTGGGGAGCATCACAAAAAGCCCATGGACACCCAGCATTTCCCTCTACAATGGTTTGGAGTGTGTGCAGAGGTTGTTTGGGGATCTTTCTGCAGTTCTTAGCAGCAGTGCTGATCCTTGGTGTCTGGCAGCCTCAGCTGTCACTCCTCAGATGCTTTGAGAGGTGAGATGAGCAGCAGCTGCCTTCCCCACCTTCAGCTCTTCACCCCATCAGTGGGATGTCTCCTCAAAAGAGGAGGGGCATCCCCTGATGGTCTAGAGCCCTACCAGCCACTCCATGCAACTTGCTCAAGAGCAACGGTGGGATAAAGAAATTTAATCCCTGCTGCCTCGGAGAACATAACAGAGGAACCAGCAGCTTACAGAGGGATGGCTCCATATCCCAGTACCTCTGCAGTTGGAGAGCAGTGTGCTTCAAGAGAGCTCTGAAGGGGATGGCACTGACTGATGTGAAGGTAATGATTTATAAAGTGGAGAACCTAAACTTAGTGCAGCCTGCATTGCCAGCATGCTGGCTGTCCTCAAAGGACTCCAAAATATGCTGCATTGCAAGACTGCAGCGATTTGGCTGCAAGCTATATTTAGCCTATTTATTCTTTGTTGGTGTATAATGTGCAGTTCAGTGGAAAACTTGGTCTCTCCAAAAAGGAGATTTGAACTGGAGTCAAGACAGGGAAAACACCATCTGTCTAGAAACCATTTTTCTCAAGTGATTTGAAGGGGGACTCTGTGTATGTAAGATATATGTGCATGTTGCTTGGTTTGCTGCTTGGGTCTTTTGGTTTAAAGTTTTTTTTTTCTTCTTCAGTGGTCCTCCACCCTTTAGTTATTAAAGGCTTTAAGAAACATAGACAGCAAAATGCATTTTGCAGTTCAGCCTTTTAGACCAATTCTTCAGTGAGGAAATGGAATTTTCTTTCTGCTTACAGTGAACAGCTCCGGTGCCAGGCTAAAAATCAACCGTGCTTTGAGGAGGAGATTATTCCTCTTGGAAGCACCCTTAAATGTTGAACAAGGATTAGCCCCTATTGTGTTAAGGAATGGAAAAGAGCAACAAACACTGTCTGTGTTTTAAAGTGCTCACAGCCTGGATGAAAGGTCTGTGAACTCCCCGGGTCACCGTGAGCAGCAGGAGGCTGCTGGTGGCTCCCAGCAGTTCATGCACGCAGGAAATGTTTGTGCTCTGCCTTGCCAGGGAATGTGTGCCATGGCTTGGAAATTAGCTCAGGAATTACCTTTGGGAGGTGTCTGTAGCCTGAGATGTGCTCCCCGTGGGCTTTCCTGTTTTTTTACAAGGCATGATCTGTCCTCATGGATCAGCCTCAGCCCCTGGAGTTGTCTCCCTCTCTGTGTCCTGAGTGGGCTCTGTGCTGACCCTCGGGGCACAGGGAGAGCTTTTGTTGGGAACGTTTTGATCTGCAAAAGGGCTCAGTCCGTGGGTTTTTTAGGTGAAGAAAACTGGAGGAAGGGTTTTGGTTTGTTTTGGGGTTTTTTTGGAGGGCTTTTGGTCGATGAACTGTTGATATAGGTTGGGGAAAATGGATTGAAAAAGCACCGCTGTGCGAATGAATTAGGGATGGAAAGGAAGTGGCATCTCTTCATGCATTAGCCCTAGAAATAAAAACATTTTAAAATGCCACTCGATCTTAATTATTGTCAGATTCTTGAGTAGTATTTGACCAACTGGGAGACACAGTTATGTGTAACTTGGGTGCCCCATCAGGGTAACCTGAGGGGACGTGGTCCCTGCTCTGGCCAACCCTGCTTCCATTGGGGCTGGGACTGGATGGTGTCCAGAGGGTCCCATCCAACCTCCACTCTTTTGGTGATTAAAGCAGCTTCTCAGTGTTGGAAATTAGAGCCTGATCACCTTTTCAGATTGGTAATACAGATGATGTTCTGATGTGGGCTGGGGCTTTGCTGTGTATTGTATTTTTGAAGTTCATACAGTGTACCTGCATAATGCTACAGGCATCCTAAAATACTGCTCTAAAATGAATGTACAAATAAATTCTGGGTAGACCATACTTGGAACAAAATTCAGTCTTTGCCTATTTGAACTCATAAGGAATAGAGTCTTCATGCAGATAAGGCTTTCTTAGATAACGTTTTCTTAGTTTTAATAATGTTATATATGAAGTATTGCTTTTTATGGCTATGCAATACCTTTTTATGCTGTTTCTTGGGTGTCTGTTCATCTGTCTCCATAATTATATTTTACTTCCTGGAATTACACAATCCATCAATGTCGGGAAGGGCAGGATGGTTAAGGGTTGCTCTGAGACTCATCAGGCAAATGCAATGCATTTCTGGCAGTTACAACTGTATCCTTATTAAAATGGAGACATTTCTTCTCCCTACCCCTCCCCAGCTTCCACAATTTTTAAAAAACACCTCGTAAAATGGAAATCTCAATTTATTATCGCGGTTTTATAAATTTAAAATTTAATTTAAAATAGCCCGTGGTGAATATTTTTAAATGAATTGTTCTTTGGCTTCGATACAGAGCGCAAATATCAAAGGGTCTGGCTGTAATGATGTTTGATCACTGCCTGGCTTTTCTTGCTCTGGAGGCTTTCCATGGCAGAACTTGGGTTGCACTTAGAGAACATTCCAGCAGTGCTGATTGCAGTGTGCAGGGGAAGCAATCAGCTGCTGGAGAAGTGCTGCAGGAAATGCCCCTGTGCTCAGGGAGGTGAAGAGCAGAATCCACAGCATGGGCACACGTTTTAAACAGCCATGGTGGCTGTCAAGAACCAGCTTTAAAAACTATAAATAAATATAAAAGGAAAAATAAATAAATTTTAAGTGCGAAAACAGTAACATAAATACAAGTTAAAAATAAAGAAGAAGGGGAAATAAATTTAAAATCTGAAATATTTCTGAGGATTCTTAAAAATTAGTTAAAAATCCAAAGAAATATAGTATGTATGATGCTTAACATATGCTATGAAAGACCTCTCTGGGCACTGTGAGCCAGCTGTGGGGATACAGGTGAACAGCAGGAATGCCCTGGTGCAGGGCTCAGTGTAGATCTGCTCAGATGAGCTGGGGGGCTTTTGAAGCCACCTTGAGCATCTGTCATCTGCATGAGGCAATGCTTCACCCCAAGGGGTTCAGTGCTTTGGGACCTGATGCATTTTGTTCTTACCCAAGGGAAAAATCAAACTGAATTTTTAATTTGTGATGCAACAGGGGATTTTTTCATCAGCTCTTTTTTTTTTCACGAGGTGGTGAATATTGGGCAGCCAGATGTTCTTTGCTCCCTCCTTCAGCCTGAGCCCTGCACAGATATTCCAGTGTCAGGCTGGATATCAGCATAAAGTGCAAATCTCTAAATTACAGAGGCAGGTGATAAATAGGAGAGGCTGCAGGTGCAGTCTATGAAACCCTTGTAGCTGAGGGTTTTCTTCTCTTCCCTTTTCTTCCTCAGCAGTTAAGCATAAAGGCCTTGGGCTTTGCTTCCACCTCCTTGAATTCTTCAGAGTGCACATCACAGTGTCTTTAAACAGTGTGAGACGTGTCGGGGAACTGAAGGCATTAGCAGAGCGCTGGGATTTATTGGCAGATTGACAGCCTGATAGGCACACACTGCCTTTCTTCTCTGTTTGTCACTCTTTGATACTTCCCTTTTCACGCTCCAGGAGGAGGGAGGGGGTCCCACTGTAACACTAAATGTCTTCAGCAGTTCTTCTCTGCAAAAAATGCTTTATCTTGATTCAGGATTATTATTTTTTTTTTTTTTTAAAGTCTGAAGTTCACCTCATCCTTAAAGGTGCATAATTTACCAGGCCTCCTGTGATAGCTTTGTGCCTTGCAGAGCAACTGAAGTGGGAACTGAGCTCATTAAAACCAAATTAGTATAAAAAAGAAAAAAGTTTCTCCTTCATGGGAATGCTTGCAACTCTCATGAAAGCCTGAGATGATGCTGCTTTGTTGGTGTGAGGATAGAAAATGAGTTGGTATCTTGGGAAACCGAATCTCTCTCATGATCTGTGTTGAGCACTTCTCGGTTTCAGACTCAACAGACTGGAGATAAATTGGTTACACGCACAGGACTGGGACTTTAAAAACACTTCTCAGCTCTGATGTTTCCCAGGTTAATCTCCCTGTGCCTCCCCTCCCGAGGTTTTCAGCAGGAATAACAAAAAATTATCCTGCCACTCTCATGTGTCCTGCCTGTTCCATTTGAGATATTTAAACCCAGCAGTGCTCTGTGTGTGTTTAAATGTGTGTTTTCACCGAGTGCATCTGCACACCCTGGCTGTACAACGAGCCTGGGAGCCGAGTCAACCTTCACATCCCTAAAACTCGATTTATTTTAACCTGTGTAAGGCAGCACAAAACGTTGCCCCTCGGTCTCAGGTGACTCTTTTTGTCCAGCTGTTGCCAGAGCTCGGCCAAGTGTTGCTCACCCCGGGAGGCAGATAATGCCTCAAAGCTCCTTCCCCCTGGGCATTTAAAGCACACAGCAGCATTACAAGATTAGGTTACTTTGAACTAGAACAGCTCCCGCCTTGTAGCTCGGGCTGGTTTTCACTTTGTTCCACTAAAGATGTTGCCAAGACTCGCTGTGACTTTTTTTTTTCCCCCCCCTCCCGTGATGTAGTTGCAGAGCATAACATTGTTTGGTGCTGGATGGTACAGTAGCCGTGGGGCTGTCACTGTTATCTTTAATTTATTAGGCAGATGTAATTTCTCTTGACATTTCGGTGTTCCGGTGAGTTGGTTTCTGTGGGTTTGTTTGGGGTTTTTGGGGGTTTTGTGGGGTTTTTTTTGGTGTGTGTGTGCTATTATTGCTTCTTATTTCTTTTTTCCTGGAGCTTCTTTCCCTGCCTGGCTCTGTACCTCACCAAACTGTCAGATGAGGAATGAATACATTTGGTAGAGAAATTAGACCATTAATTCCGCAAGATGCTTTTAGTGATATATCAAGATCTCAGTTTGATAGAAAGGACTGGTTAGAGAAGGAAACCATCTGATCACTTCAGATCGAGCAATTAACTACTTAACAGCTGGAAAAAAGGTTGCAGGGGATGTGATTCTTCACACCAGCAGCACTTAGCTATTCCATCACAGTTTTAAAATGCTTTGAACAGGAGATTAGTATCTTGCTCATTTTGCAGATGAGCAAACAGAAGTACAGAGGGGAGATGAATAGGCTCAAGCAGCAGGTCAACAGCAGAGCCAAAAGAATGAATCCAGGCTGTCTAAATCCGATCTGTTAGAGCTGAGGCAATCATGTTTCCCCTAGGATTATTTCATCTGCCAGGAATGACAGGGCCAAAATTTTCAAGGGTTTTATTTTATTTTATTTTAATTTTTTTTTTTTTGCTGTAACGTGTGGGCGACTTTGAACGAGATCCTTGGAGAGGGAAAGTGTATGTCCAGCACTTTCCAGGTGGTTCAGGCTGGAATCTGGCACGTGTCATCTTTGGGATGTAATAAAGAGCAAAACCAAAATGTTTCTTTGCATGCTTGAGAACTAATTCACCGAGCCTTGAACTGTTCCTGAACCCCAGCTCAGGGTGCTGACTGCTTTTCCCATCCCCTTGGTGGTCTTTTTTGCAGCAGGTCTAGGGAAGAGCAGCAGCAGGTTTGGAGCTCTGCAGCTTTATCAGCAGTGGAGGCAGCCAGTTGTGCATCCTGTGGGGTGGTGAGAGCCAGGAAACTTCCCTCTCTCCCGCTGCCTGTGCTCGGGCAGAGCACCACAATTTCCACTCCCTCGGAGCTCCTGGGGAGCTGATCATGATGCAGCTTTCCATGGCACTGCCTCGCTGTTAATCATCAACCTGCAGCTAATTTTGGGCTGGAGTTTGGGCTGTGGGAGTTCATCCAGGCTGCGCTTCTCGCTCGAGGAGCCTTTGCTGCCGCTCCCCTCGCTCTGTTGTTCTGCAGCGAGGTTTAAAATATATATTGTTGCTGGCGTTGGGCTCCATATCTGCTCCCAGCATATGCTATTGGCACAATACCAGCAGATGCTGTTGAGCAGTGGGAAATCTCGAGGCTCAGCTCTGCTCTGAAGTGAGACTCTGTGAAATGGCACCGTGGGGCTCCTCCCGGGGGACTCACACGTGGAGTTCTCTCTTCAAAAAAAGTAAAAGATGCCGCTGGTTTGTTTTTAAGTCGTCTTGAGGAGTTGAACCTGTAGCTGGGTTTGGTTTTGAGGGACGTGTCAGCAGAGCTGGGGTGGGTTTCTGGCTCCTCTCCCACCCTCTCCATGTCTTGGTTGTGCAGCAGGGGAGCTCTCGGGGCTGGCCAAGTTTTATCAGTGCCACAGGAGTCAGGCTGCCCTTGCAGGTTATAATATTTCCATTTCCCTATATCATAACAAGTTGGTCACGCTCCATTTGAAACTCTCTTTAAAAATGCAAAATCCGCCGAGGGGGGGAATAAAAATATCAGAAATGTCAACAGACAATCAGCATTGTCAGGAGCGGGGGTTCATTTATTAAAAAAAAAAAGAAATAAAGTGAATGAATGCTGAGCTAATATTCTCCGTTCCCTTTTTCCATCTTTATTCTCCTTTTTGTTTCTTTGAGATTAAATGATCATAAGCAAACTTCCAGCACAACCCGACTCTTTGCTTATTGTTCCTCCTCCTCTGAAGTGCGGTGCCATCTGGCACACGGACAAGTGGGGAAGATTGATGGCTAACAAAGAGCACCATTCATTTTCTCCTACCAGATTTGGACAGAAAACAAACGTTTTTAATCAAATCTATATGTTTCTGAGGAATATTGGCTGCTGAAAATTTGCCAACAGCTGAATTTCCCCCCCCATCCCTTCCTTGCCTTGTGAGAATCACATCCTGCCAGGCTGATTCATGGGTGGGACAGTATGGATGCTTTTTCTCCTGTGCCTCATTTTCTTTCATTCTTCAGGCACAAGAAAGGTAAAGGGCTGAGGTTGGTGCTGAGCAGAGGGAAAAAAGTGGGAATGGTTATGTGTGGTAGCACAAATAGTCTGCAAATGCAAGAGTACAGTTTTTTAATGGCCTCACAATGAATCATGCAAGACAACTGTCTGAAGAAAACACACAGTTGCTTTCAATGAAGCAACCAAAACATCAGTGGAAACTTTGCCTGCAGTTGTTTTTCATTTTTCCTGAGAAAAATGAAATATTTATGGGTTCCTTTTACCATCTATCTTTTCTCAGTAATTATACAGTCACGGGACAGTGCAGGAATTTAGGATCCGTGGGTCATGGGGAATTCAGCCGTGGTGCTCAGCTGGGAGAGGGAGATGCAGCTTTTCCTGGGAGGGAGAAGGGGCTGATCCATGGTGTGGAGCAGCTGAGCCACAGTGGGACATGGAAACCTGGACCTCTTGCTTAGGGAGCATGGAGGAGGTTCTGGGAAGCAGCTTGGCTTCCCTGGAAAAAATAATCAACTGCATGGCTCAGTAAAGGAGGTGGTTAAGGCAGAGATTATATGAATTTTCAGGGTTCATGGAACATTGTCAGGGATGTTTAAATATCCCAAAAGGTGCTAGATGGATGCTGGCCTTCCTTAGCTGTGTTTCTTCACTAGGCACACATGATGAGAGGAGCTTTTGCTTTATGCTAAGATACAAAAAGGGAAAGAAAAGACTTGGCCATTTGAATATTAAATTCAGATGCCTTTAATAATACCTATAAATTAATAGGATTTCATGCACAGCGTTCAAAAGCATTGTAAAGAGGATGTGGATATGTAAAGATAAAATGGATTTTGTGGCGCTTTAGCTGTGGAAAGAAAATAATTTTCGTTTTGATTTTTTTTAATATATTTTTTTTCCCTTTGAAGTCAAATAATGGAGTTAATTAACTCTAAGCACCTGGATTTGAAGCTTTGAAAACGATCCTTTCCATTGCAGTGTTACTGAATTTTCTGGAAAGTTGCATCTGCAGGTACAATGTACATGTGTGTGTGTGGAGGGGCAGTGGCTGTAGGGCCGATGGTGGGGCTTGAAGAAGGACCTCTTTTTTTTTTAATAAATGTTTTTAAATTTTAATTTAATTTTTGGGGGTTTTTTTAATATTGGGAAGTCCCTGCTGTTGTAAAATATGATGTCTCTGGTAAGTCTCTCATGTCCTGGTTTCCAGGTTGGGAAGTCTTGGCAGTGGTGGTTCTTATCTGTGACTGGACTAAACAGATGATGATGATGATGATGATGATGATGATGCAGTGTGGAGGTGTTGGCCCTGAAGCTGCTGTGTTGGTGATCAGACTCTGGGCAGCAGGGATGTTTCCTTGGTGTTTGCCCTGCTGCCTCCCTGCCAGAGGGCACTGATGTGCCCACCTTTGGGTGGTGCCCATGTCAGTAAATCTGCTACGTTTTGCATGGTTGTATTTTTCTGAAATGCCATCACTCCTCCCCTCTCTGTGCTGAACTCGGGGTTCCAGACCCTTGGCTGTCGTGTGCCCAGGGGTTAATCACAGCCTGGGGTGTCCTGGGCCAGCACTGGGGCTTGGAGCTGGGGTCCCCTGCATCCCTTGGATCCCCTGGATGCCCTGGGTGGGTGTGAGCATCTGCAGGGACAGCTCTGCTGCATGCTGTTTGAAGGAGAAATAAAACCAACTGAGGGAAGGGAGTGACTGTGTTGACACAGAAAG
This sequence comes from Neopelma chrysocephalum, assembly GCF_003984885.1. Taxonomy (NCBI): domain Eukaryota; kingdom Metazoa; phylum Chordata; class Aves; order Passeriformes; family Pipridae; genus Neopelma; species Neopelma chrysocephalum. The sequence continues at coordinate 7,377,642 of NW_020897738.1, forward strand.
TTTCCAACTGTTATATTTATATAACAGTTCAGAGCTTAAATTGCTCTTGAAACAGGCAGATTTATGTCCCTTCCAAGCCTTGCTGGGTGCTGTTCCCCTCTTCTTTTCTTCCTGCCGCTATAAATCTGGATGCTCTTGTTGATATAAATATTTGGCCTTTAAAGAATTTTACTAAACTTTCCTGGGCCCTGAATTGGGTCTCATGGGCTTGCTTTGCATTGGGTGATTAAGATTTTCCTTTACCAGTCTTTAGTTTTCTGCCTTTTAAATGTTTCCTTGCTCCTTTTTTACATAATAGGAAAAGTCAGAAGAAAGTGTATTTCAGATATAGGGACATCTGGCCCTTGTGTTTGAAAGGGAAAGCTTGTGTTTCTCTGCTTTTAAGATGGTTGGTAGAACAAAAGTGGCTCTGAAGAGAGAGGCATGGCCAGGAAAGGGTTTGGGGTGGTAATGTGCATATTCCCTGGTCACTTAAAACAGGACACCTCTCAGCAGGACGAAAGTGAGAAGCAGGGGTAAAATTTGCAAGGTTTTATTTTTGCTCTCCTGTGAATGTCCACAAAGGCTTTAATTAATGAATCCAGGGATGCTGCTAAATGCCTGTGGTGCTCCTCTGGGGACACCCCGAGCCATTTGGTCCCCAGGAGGGTGCAGAGTCCTCCCTCCCTGGGTGGGACAGCCCTGACAAGTGCTCCACGGGGTAACCCACAGGCCTTCAGTTGGCTGAGGGGCTCACTTTGATGTGTGAGAGCTGAAAATGCTCAGATATCACCGCTGTGAAGAGAGGGAGCTCGCAGTTTTTGCATCTGACAGAGATCCATGGGTGGGCTGGGGGAGCAGCACGAAGCTGCACTTGGGGCTGGGTGCTGGGGTGTCCAAACCTCTCCTGGCTGGTTTAGTTTGGCCTTTCATGTCCCAGTGTGTACTTTAGCAGCAGCGTGGCTGAGCTGAGCTGATGTGCAGCCTGGAAAAGCGAAGGGGCGGCTTCCCATTGTCTTCGGTGGGTTGTGGATTAACTCTCGGGAGAATAATAATATCATGGTTTACTTGGCAGTAATAATGCTAGCAGTGCTGTCTGACTGCAGACAATAAACTGAGCGAGTTATGGAAAACATGATAGCCCTCTCCTGAACAGGAGGAGAGCCACTCAGATGTGAAAGCAATCCATTTTGCATACTATTTCTGTGGGGAACTTTCAACAGGGTATTTTGACATATGGCTTCTATGTAGATGAAGTGCCAGACCTTAACTAGATAAAGATATGATTAAATTTTCAGTGAAATTGCTCAGAGTGAAGTATGGAACCTCTTCTGGAAGTTCCCAGAGAAGGGAACCTGTCTGCACTCTGGCACTGAGGAGCTTGTTGCGTGTTGAGTTGCGTGAGCTGTGAATTGTGAGTTCTGTGCAGGGCTGGCACCACCAACCTTTGTGGCTGTGCTGGGAGGTTCCCCCTTCAACAGCCTTGCTCTGGAGCTGGCAGGGTGGTTTGTCAGGTCTGGGGAGGGATGCTCTTTGATTTTGAAGTTGTTTTATATGAACACACTGCACCTTTTCTCCATTCTGGGGATGCTCTTGCTGCTCAGACCTGCTGCCTCCAGCAATCTCCGGGTGTTGGTTGAGGAAATGCTCTGGGTTTGATGCAGTTAATGAAGTGGCCTCTCAAGCTTCCCGCAGGGGGATGGGAGAGGAGCAGTGCTTGAATATTCACACAGGTTGAGCTTCCAGGAAGAGTCCTTTGATGTAACCTGATGCTGGTCTCTTCACCAGACATCACTGTGGCTGGTGACTTACTGACTTGCTGTTTGTCCAACCAGCGTGAAAGTTTGTGGTCATGGTTGGTGTTTCTCTGTTTCATGGATGGCAATATGAAATATGTAGCTGCTTGAAAAAAAAAAAGGCAAAGAAAGAGCATTATGTTGTATGCTGTATGCTTATTTAAAATAAGGTGAGGGAGACTGAACAGAGATTAGGCCATTGTTTCTGACTGGAGGAGTGCAAATCCTCAAGGCACCCAGTGGTCTGATCCTCAGAGGTAATTAGTAGGTAGCCCTATTAATTTTAATGGCAGCTCTGAGCTGTTAAAGCCTGGCTATTGCCACTATGTCTTAAATATTATTAGATGTTACACACTTTAAGTACTTCATTGCTCTCATTTGAGAAAAAAGTCTGCTTGTTCACTGGGTGCCTCATTTAAAAATTATTTTCATTTTTAGTGCCTGTTGAAAAGCAGGTAGATCCTTCTGAGAGGCAGGTTGCTGTTAGGATAATTGTACTCCTGTGCTGCTCACAGCTTCAGGGAAATCCCTTCAGTCTGTGCTTGGGAAGAGGCACCAGGGGATATCCCTTCAGTCTGTGCTTGGGAAGAGGCACCAGGGGATGAAGATGTGTGTTGATAATCCTTGGCTTTGAATGTTCCTCCCAAACCAAAGCTGTACCACGATGCAGCATCTGACTGAGGGATGCTGGAAGTGTCATGTGGAGTCCTTTGACATTGGAACAGGGAGAAGTAGTCCTGCCAAGTTTTAACAGCTTTTTAGTTCTCTGGCTGGTAGGTCCAACCCTTGGATGGCAGAGGCTGCTTTGTCAGGATCCCCCCTGGCACTTCTGATGTCCTGCATGTGCCTGTGTGCCTCGTGTCTCCCTGTTCTCCCTTGCTTCTCCCAGGCAGGTGCCTGGGATCTCAGTTCAGCCTCTGACACACGTTTTAAAAAACCCCTGGAAGATGTGGTTGTTTGGAAGAGCTGACTCTGTGTGGGGTTGTAGCAGTGAAGAGGTTTGTGTGTGGGGATGACATCGAGTTGTTGCTGGAGGGGAGGATGGTGCAGCTGGCTGCCCTTGGGACGTGGATGTGACCTCTGCCTGGTTTGGGAGTGGAAGTGCAGAGCATTTCACCTTCCCCTGGTGCTCTGTGTGAGGTGAGATGAGTTAGAAACCCCAGGTCTGGTGATTTCCTTGAGGGTGCCCTGGCAGCCTGTCAGGCCCCAAGGCTGTTTGACATCTACAGTGCAACATTAATTGTCTTTCAAGTAGAAGAGGTTAGAGCTTTTCTTAGGCTTTTATTTATTTTGCTCCTAGTTTATTCCAGGTCAGGTTGTGAATGGAGCTACCAGAGGCCATGCCCCAGGAGCTCCTGGCTGCCCTCCAGCTCAACACAGTGTGCAGTGGGGCTGGCATTGCCCAGGGACTCCGGGTGAGGAACTGGTTAGTATTTGCAGGTATTTTGGGGGCATGGGGTAGTCCTGAGCACTCCCAGTGTGATGGGGATGGGAGATGCTTGGGAGTGTTGCTGTGCTAAAGGCAGATGGGCAAGGTGTGAGCAGAGATCCTCATGGGAGGGAGGATGAATTGCAGTGGCAGCCTGTGTGCTGCCCAAAAACCTCTTGCAGAGCAAAACTGGTCGAGTGGTGATCCCTTTGTACTTGTTTCAAGTGTAAAATACGTCCTGCAGCCTCTCCCTCCAGTGTCAACCTCCTTCCCTGGAACGTGTGTAAAGTGTTTCAAAACTCACCTCTTCTTTCTATAATGAAGAGTTGGGAGAGAAGGTAGTAAAACCAAGCCACTGCCACTTCCAAGCAACCTTATTTGTCTGGCACTGAGACTTACTGTGGTTTGCAGTTTGCTGCTTTCACAAGTGACTCTGAAAGCAAGGAGTGAGCCTGCAGCTCTGAGGTTGTGTCTCCCTTTGCCTCCCACCCTTGGGAAGCAGGCTGCCAGTGTAGTTTGCATGTATTTTGCCAGCTGATTTTGTATTAAATAAAGCCCCGCCCGTGCTGTTCCCTTCTGAGGGAGGCATTTTGCAGGTGGCTGGTACTGGAGCATCATCACAGGCTCACAAATGGGACGTGCAGTCATTCCAAGGTGCTGCTCTGGGTGCTTGGCCAGCACTCCACCAACAAGCTGGGTTTGGTTGAGCAGATGTTTGTTAATCTTTGTGACTGTGGTGGGCCAATTTTGGCTGGCTGCCAGGTGTCCACTAAAGCCACTCTATCCCTCCCTTTCTCAGCTGGACAGGGAAGGGAAAATACAGCAAAAGGCTCGTGGGTCAAGAGAAGAGATCACTCACCAGTCACCATCACAGGCAGAAGAGACTTGACTGGGGGAATTCGTTTGATTTATTACCAATCCAGTCAGAGTAGGGTAGTGAGAAATAAAACCAAATCTTAAAAACACCTGCCCAGTTTTTCCTTTTCCCCTCCCTTCTTAAATCCATTGTCCCAGAGGCACTTCCATCATCGCTGATGGGCTCGGCTTTGGCTAGGAGTGGATCCACCTTGGAGCTGCTGCATTGGCTCCACTGGACATGGGGAAGAGCTTCTCACAGAGACCACCCTGTAGCCCCCCTGCAAGCCCCCCAAACCCCTCCCTGCTCCCCAAACCTCACCACACAAACCCAGTGCAGTGAGAAGCTCCCTCACCATCCTGTCAGGCCCGGCACAGGGGACAGATGTTTGATGAAAGCACTGAAATATTTAACTAGGATATTTTTCCCCCTGCAGCCAGGATTGCTTGTTGTGCCTATTAATCTTTTACAAGTCTCGCATCTGCTCAGAGGTGGGTTTGTTTCAGGCTCCAAATGAATTTTATGTGTATGTGCGTGGTTTGAAAGAGTGGTATAATGAACAAACATGATGTGTATGTGAATAAATTGAATGCATAAAGCAGATGAATTAATCCCTCAGTCGCTGAAAGTCTCTTCCTATAACAATAATAAAAAAAAAATCCGCTAATGCCCCTTTTCCTGTGGGTGTTAACTCCTCTCTTTTAGGAGCATCTTCACCCTCCATCTTGTATAATTAAGATTGCTACAGGGAGAGCTTGTCCTCTCACATGCAGACTTGTAAAGCCTGGCTGCAGCATTGCCAGGTAAAGCAGAGCTCTCATCCCAAGTTAGCAGCTTTCCCATTTATGAGGAATTTATTTTCAGCTAAGACAGTACCTTTCTGTAAAGCTCCTTTCTCCTGCATAAGCTCATCATCAGAGCCACTGGGTCTCCATTTCATGGTGTTGTAGCAGGTACCTGTTCACCAGGGCTGGGACTGAAACACCAGTCTGGGATACCCTGGCAGATTGCACACAGGTGTTTTCTTTCCTTATTCAAAACTTGCCCCTCCCTGCCCCCCAAGAGTAGCTTTGTTGGACAATATTTTATACACTGGGTTGCACTTCAGTATAAAAAAAAAAATAAACCCGCCCTAGTTGATACTTAATAGAGATTAATACTTGTCATTGAAAAGCTCTCTGAAACGTTGTTGTTTTTTTTTTTTTCTCTGCTACTTCTGACTTGATGGCTCATGGTTGGTTTTTTTTCCAGTCTATTCCAGCCCATTTTTCTTTGAATGTTGCAATTCTGAGCTTAAAGTCCAGTATTGTCTTCTAAATATCTCATGGGTGTAATCCAGTTTTTGTTTTCTTTAAAATTGGTTGGCTTTTGAATTGTCCTCTTCTTTTCTCTATGTATTAACTGAATTGAAGTCAAATGGGAAATTGTCACATAGACCCATCTAGCTTTCCCCTTCTCCAAACAGAGTATGAGTTATTGACTCAGTATTTTTAAAAGTAAGAGTAGCACCAATTTGAAAATGATTTAGCACAACCAGAGTTTCAATAACCACTTTGAGAACATATCAGGGCAATCCCATGAGACGATGGTGTATGATGATAATTATGCTTTAGCAGAATAGGCCTATGGAATGAGCAGCTCAAGCTCAGACACTTATACCCATGCTTTAAGGTCTGCAATTAATTCAGCTTTAAGAATTAAGTGTTCTTCTCTGCATGTTCATATTTTATATGCAAGATTAACTTGCTTAGTCTGTAAAATTCACTAGATATTTTCTGTTTGCATGAACCTGCCGAGTTTGAGGGATGTTGCTCGTGTCACAGGAAGTGACTAAAGTCCCTGGGATGTCTTTTCTGAGTAAATGTTCTCAGAAAGTGTCTCCACTTAATTGTAATCGAAAATTAATTGTTCAGCTGTCTGTCATCTTTTTTTCGTGCCTCACGTATTCTGCCCAGTAACATTCCTCTTCCTTATGATTCATTAGTCTTCAGATTGCTTAAAAATATCCTGGACTGGGAAGACATATTAGCAAAGTCATAACTATATTGGCGGATGAAAATAATCTCTTCTCAAGTGTCTACGTACGTGCCAAGATCACATCATGCACACAGAGAATAAATGAGTGGGCTGGTGAATGAGCAGCCTTTTTGAAGGGCTTCTTTTGTTAATCACCAGCAAAATTGGTCAGAGAGCTTAAAGGCTTGAAAGAAAAATCAAATGGACGTTTTTCAGAATTTTTATCACCTTTTACTCATCATTGGGATGCTTTTTTCATGTAAGAGCTGCTTATGGTTCCACCTGTTCCTCCCGTGAACTCCCTCGTGCTGGGCCTCGAATCCGCTGGCTAAATGCACAGAACAGCTTGACAGTTTGCAGTCTTGAGAGCTGCTCAGGTTAAGTAAAATACAGTCAACTCTTCAGAGGTGTTTGTGGCATTGCTGTGTTAATAATGGCAGATAATTACAAATTGGTTGTGGCCTGCCTGCCCTGCACATCTCCCTGCTGGCAGTGCTGCGGGGCAGCCCCCGGTGCTTGCTGTGGAAACATAAGTAGGATTTGTTTAATCATTGGTGTTGCCTGAGAGGAAGAAATCCACGGGAGTGAGGGGAGATCGTGATTCTTGTTACAAACATAATTGTTTCATTGTGATTTTCTCGTTCTGCAGATCAGGCCCAGGGAAACCATCCCTTGAAAAAGAGGGATGGGAAGAGCTGGAGGGCTCGGGAGGCTGACTTAGCAGCTCTTGTACCTGCTTGGGAATGTCTTCTCTGCTAGTGGTGGTTCACTGCTCTTATGAGGGATGAGCAGAACGTGGAGTCTTGAGTTTAGCTGAGGGATAGGAGGAGTGGGAGGGCGGGCAGGGTGTGTGTGCAGTGGGGCAGGGGGTTGTTGCTGTCGCCGCAGGATCCCGCGCAGCTTGAGCCGCCTCGCTCGGCTGTGCCAGGGAAGGGGGAGAGATGGAAAAAAAAATCTCAGGGACCTGAAGTGTGACCTCAGACCTATTTACACACGTTAGGTGTCCATCTGTTCTCCAAAGGCTGCCGGGCGGGCGGGTCCTGGCGTTTGCAGGTGCCTGGCTGCGTTTGCAGGGTCAGTGTTCCACTGCCGTGGCTGGTTAATGGAACCCACTCTGGCAAAGTAATGGAGTGTGTCAGCCTTTCCTTTTGGTTACCTTCACAGGTGATTATGTAGGACATCCAAACTGTCTTCCTAAATACGGCGAGATTTAGTACAAGGAGCGCTAAAGGAGTACAAGGAAATTAAAATGGAAAGCATAGGCAAGGCAGGCATTTATAAATGATTGAACTAAATTATACTCAGTAGAATGAGCTGCAGCTGTGACAGCGATGTTTCTTTCTTCAGGTAAATAACATTACCCATCATTACTGGTTATGCTAAAGGGCCATAATTCCATGTTAACATGTCTTATTGCAGCTTGATAAGTCATAGCCTAATCTCCATTACCAGACTGCCCGTAAATATTAGAGATATGTGGACGGGGAAGGTAAAGAATGAAATCTGGCTTTGATGCAGCAGTATCAGTGCTGGCTGGCCTCTGACAGGTCATAGCTGAGTCATTTGAGATAAAGCAATTCCTGTAATGTGTATGATGACTTTACATTTTTATTTAACTCAATGTAAACCTGTATTGTCACTTATTCACTTTTTTAAAGGGAAAAAAAGTTTGTCTTAAAAAGCCTTGATGACTTCTACACATAAAACATTACAAACAAGTTTCAGCTTTAAGGTTGTGTGTTGTGGTGTTGCACCACAAATGCAATACCGCTCTTGTTTTCACTTCAGTAAGTTATTGCTTTTTGTGGACAATAAAACCACAGGCTGTTGAAATTATACGGTATAATAATGGAGTCAAATCCACATGCTCAAGTGATCCTGTGTGTTTTTGACGTTTTATTGAATTGATGAGCAGGTAAAAGGTTGGATTTTTTTTTTTCCCCCTGCTGCTAGAGATTGAGAGAAAACAGAGGAGCACAAACCTTTTCAAGTAACCACTCCTAGGAGACACACGTGGCATTTTCACTGCTTTTTGCCAAAGGTGTTTGTCCTTTGGGATGGAGTGGCAGTAAATGACACTGTGGTGCCTGCAGTTTGGGCTCCTTAACTTCTGAACTCACGTTGGGTTTCAACCACCCCTCGTTTGTTACAGAAACATTTAGACTGAAGTTGAAATCAGTGGATTAGCTCTGTTTTGTGACCCTTTCAAAAACACCGCGTGCCAAATCCGCTGGAACAATTTCCATTGAAAAGCTCAGTGTGGTTTTTTTTTCCTCCCTATTCTACATGGCAGACTGTGCAAGAGCAGCGTTTTTAATATTTTAAAGTAGCAGGAGTGGCAAAGAGAGAAGTTTGATACGTGACTAACCATGTCTTCCCAACTCTGCTGTGTGTGTTCCTCAAAATTTTAATAGAATTATAATGGAAAGAGCAGCACATGGATACCTCACTTGGACAACCTCATCCCTGGGATGGGGTGGGAAAGAGAGTGATCTGTTTGAAAGGCAAATAATTTTGGGCTCTAATGGAGTAAAAACTGACCAGTGATTGTAAATATCCTGTCAGGGAGAAGGGGAAGAAGAAACTTGAGACACAGGAGTGTGAGTAAATCAACACGGAACAAGTTGGGGCATGAACTTGGAAAATACCAGTGATATCTTAAAGGTCTCTTCCAACCTAAACAATTCTCCCATTCCATAACCAGCTGTGTGCAATGAGCATGGGGAGGCCTGTCCATCCTCCCCAGCTGCAGAGATCAGTCAGCCTGGATTTGGGGAGGACATTCCCAGCCTTGTGATGATGGATATCCTGGTGGTGTTTTCCCTGGGCAAGCAGGAGTGTGCACAGCATCGTTCTGAAGACAACTGTGGGCTTGCAGAGATAGAAGTGACATTCATTTCCATCTCTTTGTTGTGTGTTTTCCTCTGATTTTGCCGTTTTTTTCATTGTTTTCTGTTACCACCCCATGCCTTCAAAGCTTGTTTTCTCTGCCTCAGATTTATTGAGGGAGCATGAGGGAAAAAATGAAATGAAGTCATATATTTTGCTTGTCGTCGTTTTGCTGTCAATTGAGTCTTAGTGGTGCCATTAGTCATTTTATGACACATTGCCTTACCTGGGTGAGTTTTGCTCCCCTCTCAGTGCGTTTGGCTGAATTTTTAAACATGTTTTCGTGGGCTGCCATGCACCCCGAGACTGGGAAGTGTGCTTTTTCTAAATTCATTTACTTTTTGAGCTTTCAGAGCTTTTCTCCCCTCACACCCTTCCATCAGTGTGTATTTGTGAGAGCTCTCCAGGGCTGGGAGTGAGCTTTATCTCTGTTGACACAATTAGCTGGTTCGCAGGGTGAGCGTGACGGTGAAGGTATGCAGGTCTGGTGGAATGTAATTACAGAGCAGCCTCAGAGCCCCAAAGAAGATTGTAATAGTGAACTTGACCAAGGAGTCTTTATTTCTGGGGAGCTCTGCTCTGTAGGGGTGCCTGTGACAATCCCCAAGCTTATTTTACTTAACATAAGCATTCAGAATGGTTGGCTTCGTTACGTTTCTAGAATCATAGAGTGGTTTGGGTTGGAAGGGACCTTAAAGCCCATCCAGTTCCACCCCCTTCCACTAGACCAGGTTGCTCTGAGCCCCATCCAACCTGGCCTTGAACACCTCCAGGGATGGGGCAGCCACAGCTTCCCTGGACAACCTGTTCCAGGGCCTCACCATCTTCAAAGGGAAGAATCCAGTTCTGTTCCTGACCAAAATGATCACTGTCATAGATGCTCAGGAGACTTCAGTCCAAGTGGTTGGAGATGGAGATGGAGCTGAGCTCAGCTCTGTGCTTTCTTACTCCTTCCTTGCAAACTCCACATGCAGTAGAAGTGTTTCATAAAGTTTATATAGCTTAAGACAAACTGAAATTTCTTTTCTGTGTGTGGAAGCTGTGCAGTCCTTTTTGCGTGCATGAAGCTGTTCCTAACAATTGGTTTATAGAATGTGGTTAGTGGCATTGGCAAGTGTGGATTGGCACCAAGGAGCACAATAGTCGAGCTGAATGCAAGCAGCAGGCTGTTAATGCACCCCTACAGAATCCTTGTTTGTGCACTTTTAAGTTATTATGTTTGGAATATACCTGCATTAATGGCGTCTTGGGTTCAATGGCAGAAATGTGAAGGTTGTGGTAGCAAATACCTGGCAAACTTGGTAGTTGTACTGGTTAAAGCAGAGGTGTTAAAAGTATTTTGAGAGAGAAAACTTTTAGCTGAAGACTGTGAGTACAGATCACAAACTGTTCTGAGAGTTCACTAAAAGGGCAGTAAATATGTCCCTAATCAGAACAGTTTGATTTTGAGCATTTCTTAGTGGGATCATTCATCTGCAGCTGAAGGCTGATAAATATTGGTGTAAAGGCTTCAGTAAGTCACAACTCAAGGGCAGGCAGTGGGGGGTTTGGGAGTGCTCAAGGAGAGCATACAAGTCAAATGAACTGTCTTTTAACCCAAAGTGAAGTTGCAGGCCAGGTTCTTTGTCCCCTCCACTCCAAGCTTTTCTATATCCCACCTTTCTTGAAAATAAAGCTTAGTTTGTTTCCCTTTGCTCCCCCCAACTGTGAATCATTCCACTGCCTCCCTCGGCGTGGACCCATAAACTGTGTCTCCACAAAGTGCAAGATGAGACCAGTCAGGAAAACTCAGGCTGTCAAGTTCCATTTAAAGAAAGAGAGGATTTTAATTTAGTTTGATTTCTTCAAATGTGAGCATCAGGAAGAGAAGCCAGTGTCATCTACCACATTATTGCTGTGTTGTGTTTGGGGTTGTAACACTTACTGTAATGCTAACACAGCCTGGCATCTGTTTTGTTTCAGCTTTAGTGATTGAAAATTACCAAAAAAACCATCGTACTTTTGGGGCTGAGATATGGGGAGAAGGGTTAGCCAAGAAACCCTCTCAACATGGAGCTGTTACCCCTGCTAAAATGGCTCTGTGGGTGACTTGGATGTTGGTAAAGGAACTCGCATGTTGGTTTGGAGAATTCTTTTGAACGTAGACAGTAATTTCATAATTAGCCCTTAAAATTACATGGTAGCGAAAACTCAGAAACGTTAAGTATCACAAACGTTAAAGCATCTGTTTCATATTTTAGCTGTTCTTGTCTGGATCCCTCTTGAGAAGGAAGTGAAGAAGATGGTGTGCTTTGAGTTAGTGCAAGCACTGGCTAGAAGGGTAAAGATGATTAAAAGCAGCTCCTGAGCTGGCCATAAGCACAGGCCATGGGATGCTCTGACAGGACAGGGAAATATTTTTGTGCAGTCAGGAGGGTGTGTGTGCTGAACAAGCAGATTTCATTTCAACTGTCTTTAATATTCAGTGATGTGAAGTTTAGGTAACATAATTTTCAAACATCCACTGACACAACAGTGATATTTACACCGAGTACAAGACTTTCTGTCTCTTAGCATGAGCCTTGTGAGTTCAGGTAGGACTTCAGTGAACAGAATTCACAATTAAAAGAAGTCTGATGGCTGCTTCCACTGTTGTTCTCCACGTAGATTTTTTCATTTTCCTTCTGGTGAAAGCCTGTTGCTCAAAAAGAGCCACAAGATGATGTCACTGGAATCAACTGTTACACCAAATTACTGAAATTTAACACCCCTACTGCCCCCACCTTGTTCACCTTATAGTTATCCTCCACCTGCCAGGAATGCCTGTGTCCAAACAAAGTTAGAGCCTGAAGCTCTGGAGACTGGAGCTCTTTGGGGTTTGTTTTGTCTCTGGTACTTGAGAAAAGGCTTCTTGTCCTACAGATATATGAAGCATTTTCACCATCTCCATTGATGATTGACTGACGAGTCACAGATCAAAAAAATTCAGGAAAATCAATTTAGCAAGTCTTTAACTTTGAATTGTAGAGAAGGAAGATACAACTTAATTGCTTCTCTATAATAGTAGAGGTGTTTTTAAAATTGTGTTGAAAAACATTTCCTTTAATGTTTAGTATAAACAGTGTTAAAGATATTTTCTATCTAATTTATTCTGCCTGTATAGACTTTATTTTTAAATGTCAGTTTGCCTCTGTGTAAATTAAGTGTAAGGTGATGACTAACATCACAGCTTTTCCCAACAGCTTACACATTTGCATGTTCCTGGGGCCTTCATTCTCACTTTTGTTTGGGGTTTTTTTTGCCTGTTAGGAGTGTCTGAGTGAGACTTGGAAGCCCAGATCTGCCTCAGCTCTAAAGGCAAGAGTGGAGTTGCTTCCTTCCTTCCCAGTAGATATGACTTGCAAAGAACCAGACTTGTTAAGTGCTGGTTCTGGAATCCCTAATGGAGGAGGCAGTTTCTGGCACTGAGGAGGAAAATGCAAAATAGCCCTTTTCCTTGGGTCTGTAGCTGCACACACGTGGGGATTAGTCACGAGAGAGGCACAAGTGTTGGAAGACAGCAGTGGAAGCTGAACCTCTGGCACGCAGATCCCTGCCAGGGGTGGGCATGCCCTGAGCCCAGAAACACCGTGGTTGGGGTTGAATCCGTGGTCTTTTTGGGGGTTGAATCCGGGTTCTTTTTGGGGTTGAATCCAGGTTCTTTTTGGGGTTGACACAGGCTTGTGTCCAATGTGCCCTCAGGTGCTCTGATTTTGCCACAAAGCTGCTCAGGATTGTGAGGTGCAGCCAAGAGAGCAGGAACAGGGTACTCCAGGGTGCTGAGACCTGGCTGTGGTTAACACCTTGTGGAAAGAGCAGCGAGGCCTTAAAATCCTCAACCTTGCCATCACAGGGCTTTTCTGCCTCGCCTTTTGTGCCTGATCTGCCTACAGGAGCTTTGAAAGCTCTGAAATGTTAACACTCACAGTTTAAGTATCTCTTGAAAACATTAACAGCAGAGTCATGTATTTGTGTACGGCTGTGGAGCAAAACTAGGCCGGTGACATCTCCAGCCTGAATTTTTGTTCTTAAAGACTTAATGTGTTCTCTCAGTTCAGAGAGCACTCAGAACCCCCATGGTTTGGAGGAAGCTTTTTTTATTTACTGGACTCTGAACTGCCTGAACCAGTTGCTGGCTGCTGGGATGTGAACCTGTTGAGTTTATCTAAAGTGGGGCATTTTCTGTCTGCTGACACCATTCGAATCTCTCAAATTCCCAAACTCCTCTAGCGCTGCTTTCAGGGAAGAGGGTGTGTAACAGATGTACCTCATCTTTTGCAGGGTGGTCTAGACTGTCATGGTGGTTTAGAAATAAAATGTATTAATAATGAACGTTCATAACACCACCATTGCTATTAACGTTATTTATTCACAGCTGCTTTGATCCTCCTTTCTTCAGTCTTGGCTGCAGTGCAAGGGGCAGCATAAAACCCGTGATTTGAAGCCCTGAAGGGAAGGGATGAGCCAGGACAGAGGGAAGTTCCTCCACGTGGAACAAACACTACGTGTGAGGGTGATTTCTGCTGGGAAAAGGGCAAAAGGAGGGAGTGGGGGGGGGAAAAAGACAAAATATCTTTGAGGCCAGGATTGTCTGTTTGAAAAAACCTTTTGTAGTTTAAAAAAAAAAATTAGGTTGAAAGAGGGAAGGGTGAGAATGTGAACTCAGCAGCAGACGTGAAGGTCTGACAGTCCAAGGTGGGGTGGAATTGTTGTGTGTCCAACCCAGGCAGCAAAATAGAGGTTCTTAAGACTTAGCAAAGCTGTTTAGCTGCTGTGGCAATAGTTGATGCCTCCCTGGGAGAAAAGCTGTGTGTTCTGGTGCATCCCCTGCCTCCTGAGGGCTGCAAAGATCCTGACTGCCATGTGTGCTGGGGAGGGGCAGTTTCTTAAATGAGCTTGCAAATAGAAACTGCACCCCAGTTTCAAAGGGGTAGTAGGTGGAAAAAAAACCTCTGCCTGACTTGCTGGTATGAGAGGGAGCTTTATTCCAGGCAGACTTTTAAAATACATATTCCCAGCATTTATCAGAGCAAGCTGTGAGCCAAGTTATGATGCTTCTCAGATTTTTGTTCCCAGGGCCAACCCACCCTCAATGTTCATTAGCAAATAAAAGTGCCTCATGACCCACACACTTGGCTTGCAGTTCCCCAGCCATCTTGTCAGCATTTGAAGTCGTAGTACAACTTGCATAGATTTCCCAAGCAAGCTCAGTAATTTTATGTTTGGAGAGTTGGAGCCAACTGGTCTTCCTTCCAAGAGAAACACTGTGTGTTCACCCACTTTACCTTTAAAAGCGGAGAGAGGAAAAGGGTTCGTGTGGCCTGTCTTTTGTAGCCTCTCCCGTGGGGCTGCAGAACTCCCCTCCTGAAATTTCTTTTACAACAGAAAGGCTTTCAACTTTTTCCTTCGGGTTCCCTTAAGAAAAATAAGGTAAAAAGGAAATCACTGGGGTGCTGGTCCCCAGTGGAGGGAATTGAGCCTTTCTTGGTGATTGGCTTGTGTTGCTCGTAGTTATCTTTTACAGACTCTTCTGGAAGTAATCAAAATACTACAAACTGTAGAAATTTGGATGACTGCTGCAGTGCAATGGCTTTGGTACCTTCAGGAAGGGATCTTTTCATCCATCTCAGCTTTTGGTTTGTGACCAGGCTGGGAGGAATCAAAGGGTTGCTGAGAGACTTCACTGGTTTGAAAAGGCGAAGGGAGAATGTGTTTGAAGCAGCCTCTGGGGATATTGATGAATGAACATCTGGTAAAAATTAAGTATTACTTACTGCAATAGAAAACCAAAATGCAAGGTGGCTAACAGCCAGGAGATGGCTGATGATATGTATAGTGGATTTCATTCTGCAAACTGCACAGGGGTCTCTCCTGCTGCCTCTACCTCGAGGCTTACAAGCCTAAACACACACAGATAGTACCCATTGCCATGTCTTGGGCTTTCCCCAGCCCCATTTCAATAGCTCCTCTCTTGACCTCCAGGCATCTGCTTTCTGAAGTCCTACCCAGTACTGTGAAGTGACCTGTGGCCATGACAGATGGTTCACAAACACGTGCATTTTATTTAGGTGGTCAATTTGTGATGCATTTTAGGAAGCTGATCTACACAGGAAGAATTTTCAGTAAATTGGATCCCAGGTTATAAAAAGGGCCGAAGAGAAGGTTTTAAACTGGTGAAAATAGCCAGCTGGTGTTTAAAATAGCTTTTTTAAACACTGCATCCTCAGCTGACGGGTCCATTCAGTTTCTGATTTGCAGTTTATATGTCTGAACTGTCTTGGAGTATCTTTTGTGTCTTGACCAAATATGTTGGAAGTCACAGTGATTTTACTTTCTGTTTTGCTGGCTTAAGGTAGTAATTCTGTCTTCAGTGCAGCAAAGTTAATTGTTAAGGAAGCAGAAGGTCTGGATTCCTAAGGAACTTGATGATTTTCTAAAGAGCTCAATAAACTAACTTTGGTAAATTGACAGTATTCTCTATTAAAACAGATTAGACAGAGAATTGTGCTTACTTTAAGCAAGTATAGAGCACCAAGAACATGATGAAATGTCATCTTTGCATGTCGTTATACAGTTGCATGGCTGCAGTCAAATTTTGTGTCTATAGGTACAGTAATTTCTGTAGTTCCTGAGAATTATTTTGCTGGAAGCTATTTCTACTGAATGATGGCCTTGGATATTGGGCATGAGGATGCTCTGGTTCCAGTAGGAAGTGAGAGTTCTGCTTCATGTGAGCAATTTTACATGCTATCACAGAGCAAGGAAGGCTCATTTGCAGCACTTGGTCACTGACTTCTACTAACCTGCCTGGGTAATTATTTGAAATAGTATTTAGTGCCCCAAGTGTACAATGTGCTTGACAAATACAGGAAAAAGTATTTTCTCTGAAAAGCATATTTTAGGTGCACTCTGGGTCAATCCCTATTTATTTCTAGTCTTTCTCACTTTCCAGCTGATCTTTGACCAATTTAAATAAATTGACCTTTGGGGTTTTTGAGGTAGAAAGGAATAAAGATGCGACTAAAATGTCATGAAAACCGCTGGGCTGACTCTGGGGATCTCTACACCATGTTATCTTCCCTTTTATCTGAAAACTCTGTTCTGTTGTGCTTTGATCTTCAAGGACTTTTAAGACATGCTTTTTTATGTGCAAATGGCTACTAAAAAGTTTACAGATTCACAGCATGTGTGCAGTGTAAGACTCTTTAAGACTTCTTTTGATATGTGACTATATCTACACAAAAATAATCCTTGAGCACCTAAACAAGCTTACTTTGTATGATAATACCTGAATCTTACTAGTGTGTTTTGTCTCTGGGTGTTGAGGCTTTTTAAGGATTTGGTTTAATTTTCCTCATTTTACAGACAGGAGGAGGGAATGGGAGCTGGGAAATAGTTGTTCAGGACTGGGAGTGGGGAGAGAGGAAGAAGGGGTAATTTTCATTTCCAGCCAGGCTGGGGAATGGAGGCACAGATAGCAACTGCC
This sequence comes from Neopelma chrysocephalum, assembly GCF_003984885.1. Lineage (NCBI taxonomy): Eukaryota > Metazoa > Chordata > Aves > Passeriformes > Pipridae > Neopelma > Neopelma chrysocephalum. The sequence continues at coordinate 7,394,111 of NW_020897738.1, forward strand.
TTGCCTGAACACCCAGTCTGATACATATGTTTTTTCTCCTGGGCATGAGGACCTGCAGCTGATGAGATACACCATGTCTGGTGTTTGGCTTACACGAGCATTTATTTTGATTTTGCCTAGGTTTATAGTATCTCATGAAGACACGTTTATTGTGCCTTAAAATCTGATTTCCCCTTGCGTGATTCCTCTCCCACCTGAAGGACTTCTGGTATCTCAGTCAAAAGCAAAGCCTGGTCTTTCTGTTTGGCTCTGGCAGAGGCTAAACAAAGGAAAATACGTGGAGCTTTTCTGTTTATTTGTACTGCAGTCTAATTTGTGTTCTGGTGGAACAGGAGTGTGGTGTAGGACTGCAGGTCGTGTTGGAGGAAGGGTATCATCTCTTCCTGATTGCACATTTGGACTGTGCATCCCAGTAGCTGAACATTTTCACGTGCCTCAGTAATCTGTTGTAAAACAAGGCTGACTGACAGCAGGGTTCCAAGGAATCTCAACTGGAAATGGCCATGCAAATTACTCGGCACCTCTCAGTGACCACCAAAGCCATTAGTTTCCTTGGAGAATGTGGAGAGGAGAATTAATTAACAGGAATGGACAGGGAAAGGAGTAATAGATAAACAGCTGTTCAGAGAGGAGATAAAAACCAGTTCATCAAGCAGGACACATGATTTGTGGGGAGATGGTTTAAGTACTTGGATAGTGTCATCCAGTAAGAGACCACCCCCCCTTCCCAAGTGTTTCCAGCAGTCTCTGGAAGGAGGCAGAGATCAGGGAAGCGAGCACTGATCTTGGTTGACCCTTCCCTGCAAACACCCTCCCTCCCTGCCACCTCCCGAGAACTGGCACAGCTCTGCTGCGCCAGCAGGCGCGTCTATCCTGCCATCTGTGCTGTGTGTGAGGAGGCAAAGGTGCCAAACTTCAGCCAGGGTCTGGCGAGAGACTCGTTCCGATCAGGGTGGGAGACTGAGCGGGGATGGAGCTCCTCCCCACACACATTCCAGCACGTTGTTCCAAACCTGGTGCTGCCTGATCCTCTGGAGGGTGTCTGGGTGATGTGGGGTGAAGATGGTCCTCAGAGCCCAGATCCTCCTGCAGGATTAGAGCCTGGGCCCCCTGGTTAATTTATTGAGTCAGGCAGAGCAGGGAACTGAAACAGTGGGGAGACAGAGAAGAGTTGTGATACGGTGGGGAGAGTTACAGCCCTGATATGTTGTTCTTTTGCTCCTCTTCACCTGCTAGCAGTTGGCTCTGTTTTCCCCAGTGCACTGCTGAGAGCTGCTATAAACTGAAATCAAACTTGATCTTGCCAAATGCAAGGTAAAATGTTGCAGTGTTTCTGCAACAGACTTCTAAGGCTCTCTCCCCCAGTATTTCCTCCTCTTTATTCTTCCTTCTCCTATGATTCATGAAGTGACCTTGTGCTCCTGTGCATGAAAAAAATGCAAGCATTATGTTCATAATGCGTCAGATCACACAGAGCTACGTTTTGCTGGCACGTTTGTACAAGCTCCTGTTCTGCATATTGGAATATTTTCATGCTGGCTTCCAAAATTCATGAGCAAGGGCAAGCTAGGTTTTTGTGTTGGACAGAAATCAAAAGGATCCGGAAATGTAGCCAGTGACTGTAGAATAAAAGCAATTATCACATGCAACAGTATGTAAATGTGTTTATTAGGAATGTGTATGTCCCTTGTTAGCCTGTATCTTAGTGCCACAGTGTCTTTCATTCCGACAATGGTCTTGTGAGACATAATAGCACTGCTTTTCCCATTTTGTAAAGCTTCATCCTAAATAACTTCCCCTTCAAATTAATTCTCTTGGCCCCCTTTCAGACATGCTATTATTTTCTTTTCTTACCAGCCATCTAGTGATGTGGTTGACCTTGGTTTTCATATCCTGCAGGCCAGATCAACTACTTCCTGAAAAATATCTGACCAAGGGGAAATGCAAGGCAGGATAGAGATTTCTGACATGTTCTGCTTTCTGTGCACAAGGTAGATGGTGATGGGGCAGGAGAAGCTTGTAGAATAACCTTGGAGGCAACTTCAGCAGTGGGGATGATCAGGAAATTATCAGTTGGAAATCTGTCAGTGCTGCCTCTTTAAAAGCAAACACCTCCACCCCCCCAGATAGACAGACCTGAGCAAGGTGGTGTGTGTGTGTGTTGGGCAAGGGAGGCTTTGCTGTACCTGGTTAAGAAACAAACTCTGACAGCTGGTTAAAGACACAGGTGGTGCAATGCAGGGCGCTCTGTGGAAACATTTTCTGCAGCACCAGCAGAGCTTTTGTTGTTGTTTTTACCTCGAACCACATCTGCGCAACATCTGTTGTTTTAAAAGCACATACCTGTCATTAAGTGTACATAATTAACTTAATTTCATTTGAAACTCTGTTTAATTTCTTATAATGACGCACGGGCTGGTTTTCTGTGGGGAAACTTTGTTGAGGAGTACACTTGGAGCAAGTGAGTCTGCCCTGGAATGTAAGAGCAGCAAAAAAGAGGCCTTGAAAAGAGGGTGAAGATTTCTGAAGAAAACACCTTCCACTCGATAACATGTTTTTGGCAGGAAAGATTTCTTCGTGTCACAAAGTTTGTCTGATCCCATCAAACTTCCCATTCACGTAGCAATGCTTTAAAGGGACTTGAACAGATCATCTGTCTGGGGTTTGCTGCCAGAGCCTGTGCAAGGCGAGGGGTGCAGTCAGCCCCTCCTGTGGCCACTGGATGGTCATGCTGAAGCATCATAGCTGCCGAATTTGTCTCCTTTCCAACTTGTAAAAGCCATCCTGTAGGCTGGAAACAGGACAGCAATGAGCTTGAGCCAAGGTGGCTTTGGGAGAAAGGGGGAAAGTAAATAAAAAGTGCAGACTGCAGCTCAGGATATAAAAATCCCTTCCTTCCTGTAAGCAGTGGTGCAGGGCCGGGATCGGCCGGTGACTGGTGTTCACCCACTGGTGACTTTCCCAGCAGCTGTCATAATGTTATTCTTTTCAACAGCCTCTTTTGTTTTTGTTAAGAAATTGTTTCAAACATTTCAGCCTTGATCCTGTGAGAAGGAATTAAAAGTTTTGGCAGCTGGGCTTCATCCACTGCTCCCTCCCTTCCCTCCCTCCCCCAGAAAATGCTCCTCTGTGGAGCTGTGGCCACAATCCCTGTCTGCAGCATCCCTGGCGCTGGGTGGGCGCGGGGTGGCCGGGGCTGAGCGGCGCCAGGGCGAGTGGCAGTGGCAGTGCCCTGTGGTGAAGAAGCTGTAACAGAATTCCCTGCTGCGTGTGAGGGAGCCCTTAATAAGAACTGAAAGCTTATTCTCTCTATGGATACAGCTCAAAACCCGGCATGGGTTGTTTTGGGGTTTTGTAGGGGGGATGTGCGATGGCGGGCGCTGGGGAAGGGGAGGAGGAGGTGCCCCATCCCCTTGGTGTTGCCCCTTTAGCTGGTGTTCCAATGAGGAAAGGATTAGTAGGAAGGCCCCAAAGGGTCGCTCGCCGCATGTTTTCTTCAGCATTTGTGTCTGGTGGTGGGAGGAGGGCTCTGATGGTCTGGTTAGCTTGGCTGGGCACCCAGCAGGACCAGCGTGTCTCAAGAGGAGGAAAAGCCTGGGCTAAGCCCTCCCAGCTGTGCCCAGGCAGAGGAGGGCTGAGGAAACCTCTCCAGACGGGGTCTGCACAGCTCTGCGTCATGTTTGGACCGGGGACAATGCCGAGGGCTCAGCCTGACCCTCATCTCCGCCCGTCAGCAGCAGTGCCCCAGCCTGGCTCTGGAGGGTGGCCTGTGGGTCCCCGTTCCCAGCAAACGGGGCTTTGCCTCCCCAGCGCTCCCGTCCCTCACCCCTGGCCATCCCCTGTCCTGGCAGTGCCTTGGGTCCGGGTTCCCCCCTCACCTGCCGAGAACTGAGGAGAGCAGCGGGCAGGAAGCAGCAGGAGGTGCTCTGGGACCGTGTCTGACACGGAATGAGGAATCCGTGAGGGAAAACTGCCAGGTGGCGTTTGAGGATGACACTTGGAGCATGGATGAGCCTTCAGGATGGTGTGCAGGGCTCAGAAGGGAAGGCCCAAGGAAGTGGCGGGGGGCACGTGGAGGTGAGAGCATGAAGGGAAGGTCTGGAAACGTGGCGGTGGGAGCGTGAGGGGAAGGTCTGG
>NW_020897738.1:7398257-7697421 GCF_003984885.1 Neopelma chrysocephalum
GCGTGAGGGGAAGGTCTGGAAACGTGGCGGTGGGAGCGTGAGGGGAAAGTCTGGAAACGTGGAGGTGGGAGCGTGAGGGGAAGACCTGGAAACATGGCAGGAGCCATGTGGAGGTGGGAGCGTGACATGAGGCCCTGCGAGCGCTGCTGAGGACACGGGACCAGGCAGCTGCAGTGTCCCTGGCAGAGACCCAGCAGGACAGCTCGTCTGGGAGCTGGTGGGGTCCCATGTTGGGTTCAGGAGGCTGTGCTACCTCGCGACAGGGAGCAGGTTTCGACCCTGTGTCACACGCCCGTGCCAGCTCCTGACCGGAGGTGCTAAGACGCGGTTGATAAAACAAAAGCACAAAGGCACTCGGGTCACTGGTACAATGTGGAAAAAATAGAAGAGGGAGGAAAGAAATGCAGCCAAGAGAGGGAGAAGGTGTTGTCCCTTTTGGAGTGGTGCTGCTTCCACAGCAGTAAGTACGCCTGTGGTACTTGGGGATCATCAGGCTCAGGAAACCTTTCTATTTTCTTTTTTTCCTCCGGTTAATTCCCCACGAAAGGTCATGTTCTGACGTGGTCACGGCTGGTTTGCGATCCGTGCCCATCCTTTCCCTGCTCAGGGGGGCCGTGGATTCTTCTGCTTGCAGGACTGTTTGCTCAGGGCAACGATTTGACTCCAGTCCCCCTGCTTGTTATTCGTGCTACTAAAAACCCTTCTCTGCACTTGCCTGAACTTAGGCTGTGATATTTCTAGTTTTCAGAGTGATTTGCCTTCTCTCCTGATATAATTTAGACAGGGAACTGTAATCAATCAGTCAGCATAGTAATTGCCTGTTTAGCACAGAGGACAGTTGAGAGGTTGCCTTGCATTTAACAAGGCTTCTCCAGAGTGGAGACAGAGCTGAGAGGTCAGCACCCTCTGACTCCAGGGATCCACTCCCCAGGGAACACGTGTCTCTCTTTTGGGGGATACAGAGGGGGACAGTAGTGTGGTTTAACTGGTATTGATTGTCGTACTGCTGTGGTGTCCTATGGAAGAATGGCAGTGGTGGGACTCGATGTGATCCTAACTGGCTGCTTGGCTAAAACATCATCATAGGAAATACATCCAGCAGAAATCATAGTGGGGTCATGGTCAGTTGATGTCTCAGGTTACTTGGAGATTTAAAGGTGATATTTACTCATATTTGGGGAAGTAGCATGGGGGATATAATCCAGAATTCCAGCTGATAGGGGACATGTTTTGTAAACTCTCGCAAATATGCCTCTGAAGAGGAGGGACCAGTGCACTGAAACAAAAGGGAAAGGACAGTTTGCCTGTAGGACATGTAGAAGTCGAGTAGTAAGATGAGTTGGTGAGCAGATGATGAAGCTTATTCCAGGTACGGTTATGTTTCCTATGATACTATTTTCCAAGTCATTGACTTTACTTGATCAGGTAGCAAGACTCTAGTGGGTTTTGGTCAACCTGCTTTTCTTGTCCATCTGCATAACATCTCACTGCCTGGCAGATGTTTACAGCACTGTCCCAAAGTCCCTTTTCTAAAAGCAGTAATCCAGATAAATGGCAACTCCTGCAGAGAAGCCATTTCAAATCATTGGTCAGTGAACCACATAGTTCTGCTTCTGTAAAACCACAACTTCTGCTATTTGCAATGTTAGAAACATGTTAAAAATGTACAGCTTTGTCCCTTCCCCTCTTTTCCCTTGCCAGCTGCTGTGTGGTGATCCCAGACAGTTAACTTGTGCTGCCACTATTGGCAGGAGCTGACTGGTTGTGTTCAGCAACCACTAAAACCTCGTATGTTTTTCCAACCGTTTGATTTCAGAAGTTCTCCAAACGACAAAGTAATAATAAAATATGAAATCAACAAACACTGCTTGAGGTCGCGCCAGAAAAATTTAAAAAAATGAAAAGGTCAGTAAGAGGCATTAAAATGTAAAATCTGAGAGCATGTGAAAACAAACAGGTTTTTGGACAGAAAATGTCGGTGGATTTGAACTTCCCAGAAATCTGAGCTCCAGTCCAGATGCCTGCAGTTGACTGTGTCCAATTAAACCAGGGGCACGTCTCCTCGGGAAGGAGTCCTCAGTCGTACCGGTGTGAGCGGTTTTGTGTTTCTCACTCCTGCACATGTGATGTGAGGTGCTGTACAAGGTTTCTAAGATGGCTGGGCTCTTCCACACCGATGGAAGCCCTCTGGTTCCCTCCCCTTCACCAGTTCAGGCAGTTGGTTGATCTTTGGGTGGCCATGAGCTGTTTTGCGAAACCTCAGCATCAGTTGTGCCAGCACAAGACAAGTCTCCTCCTCCCATTTTTTTCTTTTTTTTTTTTTCTAATGTGAAATGAGGGTGTTAATTCCTTCTGCCATTCTCCATTTCCTGGTCTGAATGGATGTTGAAATAGTTGAGCTGCCACAGCTTGCAGCAGGGAGCACACAGTGGCATGAGGCTGGGCACGGGGTGGGCAGTGGAGGAAAGGCAGAGAGCGTGACAGGAACTGCTGTAAGCCACTGTTACAGCCAAACACATCACCAGACCGCAGCGTAAGTGCTACTGAAAGATTCAATAAATATTCAACAGAAGAAATATGTCCATTGTGAATTAAATTGAAAAGAAAATAGTTAATTCAGATTTGGACATCCGGTAGGAGAGTGCCTGTAGCTTGCTGCAGAATTGCTTGTAACAACTGAATGTTTTTCTGCTTATTGTTCAGACTTCCGGTGGAAGTTTGGTATTTGGTTTCTGTAACCTGTTTAAAGAGAGTCTTGTGACTATTTAACACCTTAAAATAAAAAATTCCATTGCAGTCTATACACAGGAGATAAGCACTTCTTAAACTATTGTCATTAAAAAGCTGCTCATGAGGATTTTACTGTGGGGCTTTGCCTGTGGTTATGATCATCGTAGAGTCCTTTCATGGGGGTGTGGGGTATGCATAGTTAGGGGATGGACAGAAACGGGGTGTACATCACTAGGGAGTGTACAGAATCTAAGACAAGTTGTGGCTCTAGGAATTAGACTGAAATGCTGCATCTAAACCAGGCAGGAAGAGAAGGACAAACCTTGTTGAGTCCTTTTTCTGGAGACTTTTTAGAGCCCTGGGTTACATAAGAAATGAGTCGCCAGGTTTCCTACCTTGCTGGCTCCTGGTCTCATCAACACTTGTTCTCTCCTGCCCATCTCCAAAGGCTCTCCACGAACACCAGATTGCAGAGCAGGTGCTATGTGACTCTCGCTCTCTAGCAAGGCAGTGGAGTGCTTTTGCTTGTGTTTTGCAGTAGTAATTCATCTGTGTTTTAATTTAAGTAGGCTCCTTGTTCTCCAAGAAGATTTGACGTGCACACCCCCTCTCCAAATCAAAACCCCACCCTGTGTCTTTATCCATCCGATTTTCACTACTGTGAGGTGGTTGGCACCACGCTGCGTGGCAGTGGGAAGCCGTGCATTGCCAGAAGGCTGGCAGGTATTTTTAGTATAGCCTGTTTGGCAAGGAAGGAGACATGTCCCTCTTTCCCCTTGAGAAAGGAAGAAGGACTGCAGGCTACGGTGTGGTTGGATGGTGCTTGTGTAGCTTTCTGAAGTCTTACTGTGGTAACTGGTTGCCTTCACCTATTGTTTGTAAAGAAATGTTTAATGCATGGGTGCTCCAATTGCCACAGCTGTCTTAGCTTTTGCCTTTCCCTGTCTGTCTCTCCCTATTTTTTCCTCTCTTTGTCTCAAATTAGCGCCACAATTAAAGTGTGAAGCCTGCTGGCAGCTCACTAGTAATTACTGTACAATGAAAGAGAGGAACATCTGTCAAAGCTGGGACAAGATAACAGCTGTAATTGATTGCCACATCATGGAGCTTGACCACCAGCAGATGGCTGGGGCCAGGTTTGGAAAGCAGTGGTCCCAATATCCGGGGTGACTCCTCTGAGGTGACCGTGGGAATTACACCTGTCCAGAGGCAGCCACGCAAGGCTCCGTCCTCTCGGTTCCCTTTATTTCATTTTACTTATTTATTTTGGAATCCCTGCTCGCCTCCGAAGCCGCACCGCAGAGCAGCATATGCTGCTGCTGTCGCCAGGCAGGGAGGAGCAGGGAAGAGCGAGGGAGGCTCTGGAGCTGCAAGCACCAACTCCATGGGAATTGGCAGCGCTTGGCGCTCCACGGCTCAGGAAGTGCCTCCCGTCACCGAGGCACTCGCGAAAAAGCACAGAAGCAAGTTCAAATTCACGGCAAAACAGAGGGATCCCTTCAGAGGCAAGCTTTGAAAAAGCAAATGAAGGGGGAAGCCATTTGCTGCAGAACATGGGGCTCCTGCAGCAGAATTAAATCGCTCTGAGTACTTGCCCTGGGATAACAGGGTTTGGTCCCCGTGTCACGTCCCCCTCAATTCCAAGCTCCTGCTTGCATCTCCTGTGTGTGTCTCGATGGCAGAGTTGACAGGAAAAGGTCTGAGTTTATTACAGCATTGCAGTTCATAAAACCTGCAGACTCAGACCATCCGAGGAACTGGCATTGTTTGCACTCCAGTGCTGGCTCTGTGTGACTGCATTGTTACAGCATGTTTGTGGCACATTCTCTACTACACCAGAATTGTTGCTGAAGAGGTAGAGAATGAATAATCTGTGTGACTTTTTTCACACATAGTGGCACTTGCTTTGTGGTAGCAGCGAGATAAGGCCCGAGGAATTGGGTCTGTCCTTATTCTGTAGTTTTCCTTTTCTACTCACATACATATGTACAGAAAGCACATGAGATTTTTCTTTTCCAGTGTCTTCAAACCCAAAGGAGTGTGTGGCTGGCGGGGGATTGGGTTGGGGGAATCTTCTCTTGTTTTCCATGAGAAAGCAGAATGTCTCAATGTAAATGAATTGCAGAGACTGGATGTGAATCCCGAACTGCAGAGAGCCTGAATAGCTGCTGCCATTCAGCTCTGCTGGTGTTCAGTCATAGGGTTAATTGTTAAACAATTAGTGCTGCATTTCAAAGAAAATAAGACAAATTAGCTCAGGTATGGTGAGCAGTTTCACCTTGCACACCACCCTCCTCCCATCCTCGCAGTGACTCAGTTGGACAGAGCTTCCTGGGTTAGGGTGTAAAACAGCAGCTTGTTTTAAACAGTGCAATCTGTCATTAATTCAGCTAATAAATCACAGCGTAAGAACAAGAGTCTTGTGAGATTAACATCTACAATCAATTGGGAATTACAACATTGGCTTTCATAGGCAAAGCTGATCGTTAAGTCATGGAAAATTTATTACCTTACAAATCTGCTTATAAAAAGTGTTGACTTGAAGCCTTTATAGATTGTACTTATTATTATCAGATATTCACAGTTTCTGATGAAAGGTTAAATAACTACGGTTGTGCTCGGGGTTTGAATTGCAAAAAGCGATGGGCAATTTTCTAGGGTAGACGGAAATTTTTGTGGAATGATCCTATTCAAGGATGCAGTTCTCGTGAATCACAATCCTCTTAGCGTGACAATACCTGTGTTAAATGTCAGCAGAGGCCAAAAACGTCTTGTTACATGTTCAAACAAATCTTCAGACCATTTTTGCAGGTGCAAACTGAAGCGAGGTGTGTTATTTTTCCTTTGTCTGCAATGGGAGAACTCTGTTGGAGCTGTAACACCACCACTGTCAAGGCTTTCATATCCTCTAAGGAGAAAAGAAAGTCTGTGGAAGTTTCCTGTTAAGAAAACATTAGATATCTCTGTAAAATAAAACACAGTCCAAAGAACACACAGTGCAGTGAGTCCTGGATCTGGTGTGTTTGTTTAAGAGCTTTCTCTGTCCCTGAAATTAAGCACCTACTTAAGTGAGAACATGGGTTCTGCACCTTAAGTATCACTGTAATTTCTGTTCAGAATAACCAGAAGGTGAAAGTACAGTGTGTACGTGATATTAGATTTTTTTGTGATGGGGAGATCATGTAGTCTTAAATTTAATTGAAAGTGTTACTGGATATTCCAGTTGCAGCTCACCCTGAATGAGACTGAACAGCTGAATCCTGGAGATAACTAACTGTTTCTGTTATTTATTTATTTACCTCCCTTTTCTTAGCTGGATTTTTAATAGTTGCAGCATTTTTTAAAAAATGTGCTGATGTACAGATACAATCTTGGTAACTGCTCACTTAGCACCTGTTCAGGTATGTAGGAGTCATTTCCCACCTTTTTGGAGGGGTGTCTGTGAAATGGTATCTAAAGGATCCTAACCCAAGTGTCACTGTCTCTTTTAGCCTGATTTGGGAAGACCCCTTTTTTTCTTTATTTTATACATATATATATATATATGTGTGTATATATATATATATATATTGTGTCTTGCTGTGTAACCACCCTATTTTTTAACAACAGAAGGGCTACTGATGAAGCTGGTGAAAGCAGCAGTCAGTGCATTAGATGCTCAGGGGTTTGGGTGTGGGATCTGGAGCCGAGGGCAGGAGAGGAGGTGATGTCAGCATCTGGGGCGCGTGCCAGCTCAGTGCCATTCATGCTGTGTGCTGGCAGCTGTCCCCAGAGAGAGGGCAAGAAAGTGAAGAAATGGAGGGGGAGGACAAGGAATGCAGGGAAAATAGCTTTGGAAACAGAGGAGAGGAGAGAGCAAATGCAGGCATTAATAAATGGAGGGGAATCCTGATGTTGTGTGCACAGGGTACAGTACTGGCTGGGACTACGTGAAGCACTAATGCTGCCTCAGAAACGAATTCTCCATCCCTTCACCCCTGTGCCTTGTTGGTGGCACCTCGGGGTTAGTGTCCTTTGCATTGATATGCATTCCAGAGCGCTGGAGACGGCGGCAGCCAGCACACTTGACATGGAGAGCCCCTTTGTGCTCCCGAGCAGCAGGTCAGTGAGTGAGCAGAGTTTGAATAAGCAGCCCTTGTGTCTTCATATGTCTCTCTGATCCCTCGAACAAAACCAGCATACGAAAGGCAGGAAGGCAACGTGAAGGCCTCCTAAATGTCACCGTAATGTCAGCAGCACTGGGAGCAGAGCAGCCTCCAAAGAGCAGAAAGCTTTGTAATATTTATAGAAACAGAATTAGTTAAAAATACATTTGCCTGTTACAGTTCAACCTTTTGGAGTCCTCACTCCTTTCAGCTCGGGGAGTGGGTGGTGAGTTGAGAGTCTCTGCATGTGTTCCAGGCTGGGTTTAAGCTGTTGCAGTCAGGCTGGGATCCTTGCAAGTGCTGGAAATCTGGGAGTTTCATAATATTGTAGACCAGGAACAGTCATGGTCTTTCTACCTGAAGAGCTCAAAGTCTCTTAAAATAAACCTCTTCTACCTTTCTCCATGTAAACATGAAGGGGCCTCGGAACCAGTTTTGCATTTGCAAACCAAGGGTAAATGTGGTGCAAAGCAGATAGTGATTTTTCTTTTAAGATATAACTGAGTCACTGGCAAGACATGGGATACCTGGCACCCCATCCCTGGATACCCCTGTGTTGTCTCTTGGTCATGTGGACTCGGAGCTGACTGCTGAGAACAAAGCAGACCTGTCTGCTTGTTTTTGCAGAGCCTGCTGCTTTGAGCTGCACTACCATCAGGGTATGTCTTGTCACCACGATCACAGGCACGTAATAATGCTTTTACAGCATAACAAAATGGACCTGGAAAACAACCAGGAAATGGAGCAAGAGAATGCTGTGAAATTATCCTGGATAAACCTGTCTGTTGCCTCATGTTGCGCAGAAATCCCAGGGATGTCCCTGCTGTTCCACACTGCCCATCAAACAGCGGGGGGGGCTGGAAGCAGGTGGGCAGTGTCCGTGATCCAAATGGTCAGCAGGGTTTTCCTCCCACAGGCTCAGCCCTCTAGGACAACTGGGAGATCTGGCCCATGTGTTGCAGGGAGCAGCTTTGCTGTTGGCACTGTTGCAAGCACTGCCACTTAAGAGCATCAGGCTGGATCCTCACCCAGATGGGCCACCTGAAGTCCCAGGCACCTATGCAACAGAAAAATTACTTTATATAGCAAGGAAGAATCGCTGTTTCTCATCTGGATTGTTTATTTTTTCCTTGCTCTTGATTTCCTGCACTGTTCTTAGAGGTCAGTGCCTCTCCAGCTTAGGGGAGCACCCTCTTTGACATAATCAGTCAGCACCACATCCAGAACTGTTAAAAGACAAATTACTGATCAGCAACTGCTGTGAATCCCTCTCCTTTCCTTCTCCCTTCCCCCATTCCAGCTCTCAGTTGCTTTACATTCCTGATGCATCTGGTGAGCAGGAGGCAGTGATTTCTGAGTTCCAGCTTGGTCTTGCTGCTCCCATTTACCTGAGCTTTGTTACAGTGAGGTGGAAAAAATAGCTCTAATCCCACCAAGTTTACGTTGTTTGGGTCGATGAGGCAGCTGTCGTGTTTTAGAGCACAATGTAAGGCTAGATAGGACATATTCCATTGGGGGAGTAGGAAATTATTCTTTTGTTTGACGTGTTTGATATTGCACAACATTTCCTGGTACCAGATTTGCTCCTGTGCTGCCCGCCTCTCACTGATGTCCTCTGGTGTGTAGCAACACGCTGGGAGAGCAAAGCACTTACTGCCCCTACTAGCTCAAACCATATGTTTTGCAATGGTATTTTCTCCCTCCCGTTCCGAGCAGGAAAGATCCAACAGAACATGTCACAGCTCCTGCACGTTAAAGTCGTTGAAAAAGACACCACTTCAACATTGTGGACTGAAAACTGGCAGGGCTGGAATGCAGAACTGAACCCTGTTCATGCACTGCTGTCTCAGCAGCCCAAAATGTGGGGCAGGGCAGCTGGCCAGAGGTGGGACCCACGGGAGCCGTCCTGGCTGCCCCTGAAACCTGCCGTTGTTTGTGGGTTCGCACAGGAACGGCTTCACTTCCCCCTCTCACCATCAGCGCTCTCACAGGAGCTGAAAATCCACCCAAGTGAGCAGAGCTTTGTTTTACTTACCCGGAATGGCTGCGGAGGGAATGGCTGGAGCAGCGCTGCTCGCTGGATTAATAGTGTTTCTCAGCAGTTAGTGGGTGCTTTGATTACAGCGTGTCTTTTCTAATGACCACTTGACTGCAGGTGGTGAAGGATGGCTTTAAAAGATCCTTTTAAAATTACTCTCAGACTCCACGAAGAAATATAAAATTGTACCTTTTCCCCTTCCAATAGAGCTCTAGCAGCGCTGTGTTACTTGCTTCTGGCATATAGAACTACGTGCACCTTTTTGATAGGTTTCTTTTACCAGTCTCTTCTTGTACATTTTTTTCCCTGTGGGCAACTAAATTACTTTGGGGGGAGGAGGAAGATTAGTGAAATGAGTGTTTATCCATCTTAATTAGTGCTCTGTTGACAGAAATTATTTTGAGTATTTGCTGCACAGTAGTTACTGTTCATATAATTTTTTTTTTTTACTTTAATTTACATGTTTATTTCTTGCACTAAGTTAGCACAGCTGGCTACTGATTTCTCTTGCAACCAGACACTTGGTGATTTTTTTTTTTATTTTTTTGGTGAGTCATTTGCCCTCCATTTGCTTGCAGGGTTCCCATAGGCAGTACTTGGGGTACAGAAGCAGGAGAGCTGAGCTCTGGGAATAAGCTGGGGTCACCTGTTTTTGGAGGTCCACCAACAGAGTTTTGGAGCAGCAGCCCTTGATCATGAACATAATGTGACTGTACCTAACGTGGCTGCAAGGAGGGCTCAAAGAAATAAAGTGGCAGGACATGTCTGCAGATCTAAACAGGGACCCATTTTTGTCAGGGCCTCAGCCCGGTGTGTTATCAGAAGGTAGAAAAGAAATGATGGGCAGAAGGACTTAAATGCTGAGCACAGCACTCCTTGTGTTCACTGGGTGCTTTTGGAAGCTTGCAGTGCCTTGGTTCATTAATCCTCTGATGCACGTGAGAAGTTTTGTAGCAAAAGCTCAGCTATTCTGCAGCTTGGAGAGCAAGTGAAATATCTCACGGGGCTTGAAGGAATTTGTGGATTTGGTTGGGTCTTGTACTATGTAAAAAAACAACCCAGCTCTTCCAGCCCGTACCTTTCTGGAACAGGAGCTCAAAAACTGCTGTGGAGTTTGGCAGGGGACTGACAGTATGGTTCTCCACAAACTGGAGATGGCATTCAGTGGAAAATTCTCTGTAAAAGCCCTTTTAGGGCATGTGGTGGTGTACAACTGTGCACCAAAGAAAATGGAAATCCATAATTCCTGTGGTGTGAACATGTGATGAGGTGATTTTCTCCACACACTTCAGAGAAAAGGTGTCCGTGTAGTGTGATCCTGGGTGTGAGCTGTCCTGGTCACTAGTGGCTGGTTTAATCTCACAGCTTTATTTTTCTACCTCTAAAGTGAAAATAATACTCGGCCATGGAGGTGGAAGGTTGCCATCACTAATTTTTGCAGAGTGCCTTGAAATCCTAAAGTGGAGGATACTATAAGGGATGGTCTTTAGGCTTTGTGGTGTTGCATTAACAACATCTGACAACGATCCCTGCCTGTCCTCCCCCATCTCCCTCCTCTTTGCTTTTGGGTTCTTAAAGAAACATGGCAGGACCATTTCAGTTTTGAACAGAACTTTTCAAATCCAGTGTGAAAAACCGCCTGCCTCTGTGGTTTACTGACTCCTTGGGTAATGTCCCTTTAAAGCAGCAGCTGCTGCCAAGGTCTGGACGCTGTGGTCACTAAATCATTTAGAGCTGTGCTGTAGCTGAGGGCTTCCAGCTTCGCCTTTTGTTACTGTCACACAGTGGGACCTGGAAGAGAGCCAGGGCTGCAGGCGCCTATTGTGCAGCAAAGCCGCACATCTGCAGTAGAAGACGAAAACTGGATGTCAGCTGCCTGAGCAAAACTTCTCAAAAGTGGTGTCGTAAGGCCCTGAAAGGGGGGCCAGCAGGCTTTTTTTTGATTCTTCTTGGGCCAGCCGGGCTGCTCTGGCGTGTTTGGAATCCTGATCTGTTCCTGTGTTTTTTAAGCCCTACCTTTCATTTCGGTGGAGGGGATGGTGGTGGTAAGAGAAGCGTGGCCAGAATCTTTATAACTGTAACAGACTCCAACAAAAGGTCTATTCACTTCTTGATGAACCAGGGATTTACGTGCGTTAGTCCCCACTCTGTACGGAGAGGGGAAGACTGCCCGATGAATGGAGAAAATTCCTCTATTCTGTGCACCCCTTGTGTCACCCCCCACACCAAGTCAGTCAGTGGTGTCTGACAGGGCTGTTCAGTAATCAGGAATCAGCAAACTCTGTGCTAGGGTTGGGGGGGAAAAGCAGTTTTTCAGCACTTTGCTTTTTTTGAATGTTCACACAGAGCAGCAGGAGCTCTTTTATTTATTTTAGCTTTCTATTAATTTTAATTTTCAGTCCAAATGTTTGCAAACATAAATTAAGTAGGGATGGGTTTACATCACAGCCAAGATAGTTGTTAAATGAAATTTGTGTATAATGTATATATATAGTACAGAAGCAGCATGCTTGTCTCATTAGTGCAGTCAGAAGTAATTGCTCCGAGTCTGAACATTTCTGTTGTAGCAAAGCCCGCAAGATTTAAAAAAGGTCTGTGCTGCTGGATGCTGTATGAACATGTGCAGCCTGTCTCAGGGATGGTATTTGCAGTGGTAAAACAGTACATGACAACAGGGTGGAGTAAGCAAAAATCAATGAGTTTTAAGACCTTCCTTAAAGTTCCAAACAGAGCTGGATTTTTTTCTTTGAGTCCAGAGAATAACTGTTTCTTACAATGTATTTCTCTACCTGTCCCACCTCCTGGTACTTCCTCTGGGTAATCCACTGAGTCAGTTCTTCTCCATGTTGTGAGTGAGCTGAAACCACATTCTGCATTTCAGGGGAGGATTGGGCTCCCCCTGCCCACAGGGTGTCCAAAACCACCTCAGGGCAGCGTGGTTGTGATGGAGACTCTGGGGCTTGGCCTCTTGAGGATGGTTGTGGATCTCTGTGCCTGGACCTCCTGATCAACACTGGAAATAGCTGATGCAAAACACCTTGTGAAGAGCGTGGAGGCCAAATTTGCTGTATTGCAGAGTTCTTCTGGGAGCATCTTGGAACGAGAGGGGATTGTTCAAAATAGCAACGTGTCTGTATTGTGTGTGGTGTGATACAGAGGAAAACACCAACTCCTGCAGCATCCAGTCCCTTCCTGTCAGCCAGTGCTGAAGGGGTCTGACCCTTGGCGTGTGCTGCATTCCTTTTGTGCTTGCACAAGTCTGGGGGGGAGGATAGGAAGGAGAAGTGCGGCTTTCCTTTAAAAACAAAGTGGAGGACAGGAAGGAGCAGCTGGTCTGTAAGCAGCTGTCTACTGATGCAAATATATTTTCCATTAAAACACAATTGGGAACGATGTATCCACACTCAGGGAAGAGCCCATGCTGTAGTGTACATGCTTTGGGGCTGGAAAAGTGCCTTTATCCTGTTTCCATAGCGCTCTTCTTTGGGAGCCCCTTCATTCAGGCTCCTGTATGCTGCCAAAATATGAATATATTTCCAGGGACATAGGAAAGACTCAAGTTCTTCATTCCTACTGAAAACACACCCTCTGAACTGTCTCCTTGGGCAGTCATAGAAAGAACCACATTTTTGTTTCTTCTTTTAACATTTAAGCGTGACCCTGTGCTACAGTTCATGAAGCCAAGGCTGTGAATCCCCGCTCCCCTGAGGTTTTCTAGTAGCTGTCTTCAGCTCTGGGATAATATACCAGGAAAACTCTCTGGATTTATGAAACCACAGCCTGGCTGGATTATGTTAGCAGTATATTTGGAAATGCAATTGGTCTCTTGAAACCAAAAATAACAGTGTGCTATTTTTCATAGGGCTCTCATACTGCTGATACAGCTAATGATTAGAGAAGATTTGGAAAGAGTTATAGGAAATCATAAAAATAAATCTGAACTGAGGTAATAATTCAAGAGGAACCTTTGGTAAGCCTAGGCATGTCATGTTTTCTTGATTAGAGGTCACTCAGCCTTCATACTTTCTCCCTGTAATCAGTTAATTCTGTCCAGCCTGCAGGTTAGTGTCTTGTATCTGGTCTAACCCAACTGAAGCCTTTATTTGTCAAGGGATTATATTTTGTAGCACTCTGACAGTCTACTTTTATAGTTACTGACAGCTGTAGTTGAATTTTGAAAGGTGGATTAGACTTCCTCACATTGTTATACCTTCTCCTGTGTGCAGCACAGAGGAACGTGGCAGAGACATTGCAGAGGCTCTGGGCAATCCATCCAGCACAGCAGGCTGGCTGCTTGGGCTGTAGTTACTGTGTGAGAGTGTTTTGGGTGGAGAAATGCTCCTGTGGTGCCTGAAACACCAGTCAGGAATCTGCTAGGGGAATGAGAAGATTGGTTCTAAAATTGGGGATAGTATCATCTACAGAGGGGTTTGATAGTGAAGAGAAACGGCCAAGTTTTGATCTTGATGATCATCCTACTACCACCAGTGCTTAAATGGGTCTGAACAGGCAGGAGTTGAAAACAGGAGCCCTCAGGAATTCCTGCTGTGTTTATCTTCAGGATTGCTGGCCCTGGAGGGGGGTGTGGGCTGGGGGTGTTGGTGGTTGAGGGTGTGATGGTCCATAGCTGAGACGGCAGCCAGGGCCTTCAGATTATGCAAATGGCCAATGCATTATTAGTGAGGCACTGTTCAATTTTTAATGTAGTACATGGAAGCATAGTGATATTACTGCCATTATTTAATTAGAAAGTTGTCTGGGCAACCATTGCAATCCTACTTTGAATTTTTGCATGTTAATAACCCCTTTGTACGGAGTTGGGAGTGCCCGGTTTTAATAACATCACATGTGTAAATACTGTTGTTTTCAGATTGCTGAGACCTTTTAGCAATACTGAGGGGAGGGAAACAGTCTGTATACAAATGTTTAAACTTCATTCTGACCTTGTAAATCCTGTTTTCTCCCCAAGTGCAAATCTGGTGCAATGCAAACAGCAGTGCTTCAAAAATAACCCTAATTAGCAATTAGCTGCAATAAATCAAGCTTGGATGGGTGTGCTCAGTGCTGTTGAATTTGATACTATATTATGGCACAAGTTGTGGAATAGACATTTAAGTGTTCTAGCTTGTAGCACTGCTTTTCTCACATTAAGTAAAATATCGAAATGTGAATTTCAGCAGCAGTTTATTTATTGTATGGACACTTCTGGTATAGTGCAGACTTGCATTCTGCATAAGGATAACAGATAAGGATGACAGATAATCTTAGATAACTGTGTGCTGCTGAGGTACTGGTGTCTCTGTACAATAATAAATATAAAAATTCAGCCATTCTGGTTTCCTTCTGAACTGATCAGGTTTCAACATAATGATTTCTGATACCAGCCAGAGAAAGCGAGAGTCATTAGAGGGATCTGGGGGCTAATTGGGCTTGTAAAAAGGCAAATGGTATTTTGATGATGTACTAACCAGAATGATGAAAAGTGCATTTTTATGGCCCTGGATACACGAGTTTTCTAAGATTCTTTAGAAGTAAATGGAAATTATTCAGTATTTCA
This sequence comes from Neopelma chrysocephalum, assembly GCF_003984885.1. NCBI lineage: Eukaryota > Metazoa > Chordata > Aves > Passeriformes > Pipridae > Neopelma > Neopelma chrysocephalum. Next base: position 7,412,728 of record NW_020897738.1, read on the forward strand.
TAACGTGTCCCGTGCTGTTTGTCAGTTCTGGAGGTGCAATTCTTCTCTGAAAACAAGAATCTCTGCTGGTGGTTTTGGGTGTGGGAGGATGGCAGTGGTCACCAGAGCAGCAGTGAGTTGCCTCCTTAGCAGGAGATTAAAAAAAATCCGCTTTTATATTTAACATTTCTGTAAAGGGCTTTTAATTTTCCTTAGCAATGAGGGTTTAATGCACCTTGTACAGCCACAGGGCTCTGGCAGTGGCTCCAGTGGGGTGTGGGGTCTGTCAGGAACAGCAGAACTGCTCCCAGGAGCCCCTTCCCAGGGACTTGTCCTGCAGCTGCTGCCTTGGAGGAGTCAGCCCGTGGTGGTACAGGGACTGATGGATCCTAAATCAGGAGAGTTTCATTCCTGGGATAGGGATTTAAAGGGTGGAGTTCCTTGCTTTCAGTGATTTCCTTTTGGTTTCCTTTTCTTCTAGCTAGTTTGGACATTTATTGCACAAGTGGGTTCTTATTTTCTCACTTTGAATATGTCTTCAAAACTTCCTATTGCTGTTAGATCAGTGTTTTGATAATGCAGATTCAGATTTTTGGAGAGGTTCCCATAGGTTTTCTCAAACTGAAATGTCAGTATAACCTCTTAAATACTGACGAATTGATATCTTTCAAAGAAGCGATATTGATAAAACTTTAGATTTTGCATACGTATATTTTGCACAATATTTTTGTTTTGTTTGGTAAGTTAGATAAATATTGCTATTAGGCCTCTGGGTCAGGTGGTGAGACTAGGAGCCTTTTCCATTGATTCCCAATCCTACAGCTCAGTTAAAAGATTATATTGAATGGCTTTATCTTTATTTAAATTTGCCACAATGCGAACAGTGTGGCCTGATGTTACATTCAGGGGCCTCTAAAGTGGCCATAATTCATCTTCTGATGTGGTCAGACAGTGTGCTTTCTTTTGATTAAAAAAGTCAATATTATATTATTGTACAGGAAAAGATGACATTAGTGCCTCTTACACCTCAGTTTCTTTAAAAGAGAATGTAATTATTGGTACTGATTTAGGTGGTGGATCCCTAATTTATCACTAGCTGTGTTCTTGGTGTACTTTACCTAAATCCTTTCTTGATTTCTACCTGTGCCTTACAGAATATGTTCTTATGGGTCACCCTTCAGTTTGTGGAAGGATTGTGTATTGCTGAAGTATTGAGGCAAGAGTGGTGCTGTTGTGTCTTGAAGGGGCAGAGAAAAGCAGGTGACCTGGGGGCTGATTTTTGTTTGGAGTTCCAAGAACTCTTGGTGACTCTGCTCCAGTGGGGGAGGGAAAGCTTTGCCCTGTGTACAACCAAGCAGCAGAAGTGGTATTTTCTCATTGTGACTGAATGAGCTTCGGGGGAGTTGGGAAAAAATAGAGGTGCCCTTGCAAGGAAGTCCAATAAAAAATTCAAATTCTAGATGTCCAGGTGGGAAAGCTCTTATGGGGTGAAATCCCTGAACTGGAAAAGCAGAACAACGAAGGGGCGATGATTTAAACCCTGTGCGTGGCTTTTAATCTGAAATAAGTGCTTCCTCTGGGACTGTTTCTGAAGCTTTTGTTCTTATCACACCTTATTGTTTCTGCTGAGCTTTCCTGTGTGTCCTCACTCTGCTGAGGCCTGCTGGAACTTGGAGGGCAGGCAGTGCCTTTGGGAGAAGCTGCAGTTGAGCTGGTGCAGGAGGTGTCTGTGGTACTGACTCACCCTGCAGGGCACCAGGGTCACCTCTGTGGGCTCCTGCCCTCTCCTGTGCCCTTCCATGTATTATCAGGTAGGTTTGACTGAATTAGTCAGATTGTATTCTCTGCAGTAGCTGAGTTTTAGGATTTACACCAAACAAAGATGAGTGTTGTCTCTCTCTGCATGTTTTTGGTGTGCTGTTCACATGCTTTGAATTTGTATGCAAAGACCTTCGCAGTGTATTCTGCAGACAGGTAGTTTCATTTTGAACAGTGCTTTAAAGGATGCTGGCTCCCATTCAACTAATAACTGAAATCCCTTAACAACTCCAAGCTTAACCTGAAATTTGTGTTGTCTTCTCCATAGTCTTACTCCACTCCTAACTGACTGTGTGTCATGTAGTAGCAGAGATGCTGATAGTGTTGTCAGCACCAGCTGTCCCTCTTTGCAGCCGTTTCTTGTACTGAATTATTTACTACTGGGATTTATGCTGTGTATATAGTGTAAAAGTTTTATCACAGCAGTTGTGCATGTAAACTAGTCCTGGGTACAGAGATGGTCTCCAAAGTGTTAGAGGAATGCTGAAGGGAAGGACTTCAGTTTAATTGTTTCAGATAAAAACAATTTATTCATTCTTCTCTTTATCTGTAGTTTTACAAATAATCATTCTCCATAATTTGACACATTATATGGCTCAGTAATTATGTTTTAATTATGGAATCCCTTAACTGCAAGGTATAGTTCCACAAAAGGTTTGGGTCATTTCTTAACTGGAGGCACATTTCCATGGGATCTTTTTTTCAAATGAATGTAAAGGTTCCCAGTACTGGAAAACTTTAGATTCATGATGTGATTCTTCTCGTTCAGAGGGAGAAACAGGAACGAGTAATGAAGAGAAGAATGAAAGGATTGAAGGGCAGCTGTTGGCCAAAAAAATCTTGGGTTGGTCTTTCAGTGCAGTCATCAAGAACCACAGTACTTAAATTTCGGCTGAACTGAAAGGGAGGAGGATGTCTGACTTATAAACTTACAGCATGATATATTGAAACGAAAGTGGATGATTTAAGTAGTTTAATGTGCCTGCGACTAGTGTCTTTTTTTTATGACTTTTCTGAATATCTTTAATTCAAGAAAACCTAAAGTGCATCCATTAGGTGGCTATTATAATAGTTCAGGACTTCTCCAAAGTGAAAGTCAGCACATGACATTTTTAAAATTGGAAAAAAATCCAATTTACTAAAGGCTTAAAATGCAGTGAGTTGCCACCCTAGCCAGGGGTGTCACTGAACTGTGGTCACAGTCCCTGCTGGGTGGAGTTATCTGCAGTGCTTTTGTCGTAGGTTTAAGGCCCATTGTTCACTGATGGTTTCCTGGGTAAAGGCCTCGTATTGTCTTACTAAATGTGCTCGGTTAGAGTAGCCTCCCTTATATTTGTACAGGTTATTTCCTGTAATGTGCTGGTTTAATGTTCATCTGGGTGACAGTCTCTTTGTCTTCCCTGGGCAGTTATCTGAGAGTGCTTGAGGAAAGCAGTGATGTGCAGCAAGGCCAGAGGTGCCTGCTGGGTTAGGTCATTTTTAAAGGGTTTGGAAATATTAGCAAATGTACAAACCAGCAGCCTCACATGCTTTGCCAAAGCAAGCATTTGTTAGTTGCCAGCTATTCCCTGCTGTATTGGAATTTTTTCGGGAGAGAAATGCCTGCTCCTCTTCCTCCTCAAAAGAGCTGCGTTGTCTGATACTATCAAAAATCATATATTGAAGAGCTTAATTTCCTTCTAAAGCATATTTCCTAAAGATGATGTGTCCCAATTTTATTGTAAGGTAATGCCTTGCATCCATCAAGCCCCGGAATTGTTCTCAGATGCTGGACACATTCCCAACCGTGTAATTTGATGCTGTTTTGTTTGACAAACACCAATACGTAGCTCACAGTTGCCACGGTGTGAGTGGTAAGTGATAAATCACAGGTGTGGTGCTTAGCTGGGGCCTGCTGGATCGTTTCCAGTCATCTTTGGAGTGTGTGGAGGTGGTGCTGCAAAGCAGACTTCCAAACCTGTTTTTGAGGGCTGTGGGACTTGGTTGGGGGCAGGAGAGAAACAACAGAGGAAAACTCTTAATGCCATTCCCGTGTGTGTGCAGAGGGGCTGCAAAGCCAGCTGCCTCTTTTCACCTTTATGGGAGTTACATTTTTGTTACCTAAGATAATACCACTTTTTGTTTAGCTGTCTGTATAAATTTCTGAGTTGCACTGCCTTCAATTTTAGAGAGGGATGAGGGAGGTTTGTTTTCTTTTGCTTGAGCCTGAGAATTGCACTGCCTTTGATTTTTAGAGAGGGATCACAGAGGTTTGTTTTCTTGCACTTGAGCTGTGCTAAGTGAGCATCAAAAATAGCTTCTGGAGGTTCCTGGGGCAAGGTGAGGGCAGGTGTGTAAGAGCCTTGTGTGTACCTGCACAAACTCAGGACATTTTGCAAGTATGTTTGTCAGGGTAATCTCTTAAAAAGAAGTATGTGAGGATTTATTTACCCTGTAGTCTTCAGGCAGAGGTACTCAGAGATTGGTGTCACATCCTCCTTCCAGGGTCTGTAAAGAAATAGCAGTTCATGGGTGATAAATATCCTTCTCTGCTGGAGGAGTTCCAGTTCAGAGGTGGACTGTCCTTTAGTTATCAAAATTGATGTAGAGAGTCCTTTATGCAGTGAAGTTGCCCAGTGTGGGTTCAGTGGTGGATATTATTTCTGTTTAAAGTTCTGAGAGAGAGGTGTCCTGAGGAAGAGTCTGTTATTGCCTTCCTTGTTAACAGGAATTGTGCTTCACTACCAGTGGGCAGAATTTGGCTCTGTGGAGACATCCTATTAAATGCTTTAGGGAATAGGTCGTACATGATGTGTTCATTTTCTTAGTATAATTCCCTATCACCAATGCCATTAAATGCACCATTACCAGCCATCTTATGTAAATGATTTTTCCAGTCTTTTCTCTTAGCTCAAAATACCCTTTTGGAGGGCTCTTGATTAGTTGAACTCAATTTGCTCAAAGGTTAGCATGTTAAATTGGTATTTGGTTTTCATTAACCGGTGGAGTAATATCTTGTCATTAGGAAAGGCCTTTTGCGGGGTCTCCATCATCATTCATTTCTTGTAGCCAAGTGCTTTGCCTTTTCTATCCAATTCACACTGTAAAGGATGCTGCTGTAAAAAAAACAAAAAATCCAGCTTGTCCTTTGTATCACATAAAAAAACCTCTGTTAATCCAGAAGGACTCTGTGTAGTGAGTTCAGTCAGCAAGAGCATCTTTTTATTCTGAAATTTTTTTAGTCAGTCTTCAATTAGGTTTTGTCAAGGTGTTATCGTGTTTACAATTTCTTAAGAGTATTTATTGCTTTGGTGACTGAGGCACAGTTGAGTGATCAGAAATTAACAGTATAATGATGTAACTCTGGGGAAACAGGTCACTTTAAAGAGACACAGGCTAGAAAACCCCAAATATACTGCTAAGAAAGGTTTGTTTTGGTTTTCTTTTTCATCCTGAATAATGACAGCTGTCATGTACATCTGCAGGAAGGAATGTAAAGGCAGAGTTCTAAGCATATGATTGCAGTAGACTTCAGAATAATGCTTGGACTATCTGTTACCCTGTAATTGCCACCTATCAAAGCTGTGCTGCATTAATATGACTGATCATGCAAGGTGGCTCAGGCATCTCCTGCTCCTGTTCTGCCCCAATGCCTCATTTTGAAGTAGAATCATGTTCCTTCCTCCTGATGCATCTCTCTCCCTCATACCAAATTGATAAAAGCAGCATATTTGAACATAAATAAAATTAATGGAGCAATAAAACAAAAGAAATTGTATTCCTCTAAATCCTCTCTGTTTGCTTTGCTTAAAAAACCAATACATTACTCCAGGGATAAAGAAAAGCAGCACAAGACAAGCTCTGAATCAAGTGAGTTTCTTATGTGCTTTCCATTCAAAAGAGGGAAGCATCCATACAAACACTTGCTGCAAGAAAGCAAACCCAGCAGGGTAATTTTGGATGCCAAAGACTGACAGTAGAATATAGAGTGAGATTTTTTTTCCAATGCTGAACAATCAAAGTCAAAATTGCTGGAGAGGAGAGATGGCAAATTCCTGTTTTCATGGAAAATGGAAATAATTTTTGTCCTGTAGGCTGGAGCTTCAGCCTGCTCATGATTTATTAGTTTTATCAACTCACCAAACTATATGTGTTTTGCATAACAAAAGTATATTATACTTAAATTATGATTTTTTAAAAATTATTTTTAAAATAACACTGCTTGTAGAGCAATGTGTAGCCCCTCCCATTTATTCGGTTTATTAGTAATTTCACAATTGCAATATGTGCTTCTAGAGCTGCAGCAGGAATTGGGCTTTAGCTGAAATGCTGCAGGTTGGCATCTTTTAATGCAAACTGGTGACCAAAGTGATTTCAGGAGCAGCCATATGGCATCTTCTGAGGTCTTTAGCTGTGACACTGAGATAACTCTATTCTTCTGCTCTGCCTGCACAGACATTCATGGAAGGCAGAGGGAGGGAATGAGGATTTTTCAGAGCTTCTTCCTAAGAAGGAGCAGCAGCTGTGCCCCAGGAGAGGCTCCCAGGGGTCACCCCTGTCCCCACCCATCCCTTGGGAGGCTGCAGGCCAGGGCAGAGCCAGGCTGGTCCTGGCAGTGCAGGGTGGGAGAGAGTGAGACCCACACACTTCAAGTTTTAATCAGCTAAAGTAGCAATTTGAATGCTCTGGGAGTCTGGGTTTTTCTGTGTGAATCTTTGCTGCGTTAAAAATTACAGAAAAACTGTAAAAAACAGAACTCCCTTTTGCCTTATGAAAAAACCAAGAACAGACACCCCCCCAATCTATTATGCTTCATTAAACAGGAATTTAGAGATCTCCTTAATGGTTTTTTTAGTTCCTTTACCAAATTTTTGTTGTCTTTTTTTTTAAAGTTGAATTGCAGAAGTTTGTTATTACACTTGAATAATAGTAAAAGAAGGAAAGAACTTGATTAAAATGTGAATTTCTTGGGGAGTGTTGCTTTATCAAAAGAATCAACTTTTTGTTTTTGAGGTATCACAGTATTAGAAGCACATGGGATTGTGTCTAGAATATGAATGATATATATTAGAACTTTGTTTATAAATAGGTTGGTTTTCAATGGACAAAAATATTGCTGAAGCTCGTGACCTAACGTAGGCGAAGGTTTAAGGCATCTGTTTTTCCTTTTACTTTCTAATCTTGTTTGTAATTGTTTGCTCTGCATTTGCCCTTTTACCCGTAAGAAAGGTTTCACTTTTCCAGTGCTTGTAGTGCCAGAAGGTGCAAAGTTTGCCTGGTGTGTGGCAGAGGCCTCGTGCAGCAGTTTTATCCTCCCTGCTCAGGCGAGGAAAGCACTTTGTTCCCAGCTCAGCAGCACAAACACCAAAGGGGATGAGGTTGCTCCTTCCCCCACCCCAAACATGTGCTAATAGGGAACTTGGAGAGCTGACTGTTCCCCTCTGGAATGAGCCTGAAGTGAAGCTCTAAGTTTCCTCAGCCTTAATCAGCTTGAAGCAAGATGTCATAAAGTAATTGGGCTCGAGGTTTAGAGGAATTGCCTGGAATTGTTTCAGGCCAAACTGTCAAGAGGGAAGAGTGGAGCAGCAGCTTATTGACTCTAAAGCCTGAGCTCACCTTTGGTACATCTACATTCCAGTTTAAAGAGCTCTTAAAATCACTTCCTTGCGTGCCTCTCAGGCACTGTGTGGGCAACTGCATTCTTTTAGAGAGCTTCCTTAGGGATGTAAATACGTGCTTTTTACGAATAAAGTGTTTTTCTGAGCTGTGTGTCCCGTGTTGGAGGGCTGGTTGCAGAAGCCCAGACAGCTACATCACCCTGGCTGTGGGGCAGAGCACGGCGAGGAGCAGGTCCTTGAATGGGGCTCCTGACTCCTCCAAGAACCCAAACAGCAGCCGACTGGATGGGAGGCTTCAGGGAGGGGCAGGGGGAAATGTCTCGTGGAAAAAATAATTCGCAGAGCAGACACTTTGTGTCAGTTTTTCCTATTGCCACTCTCCAAGTTTTCTGGGTCTTTGGGTGTGGTTTTTGTTGGTTTTTTTTTACTTTTTAGCGTTGCCTTTTGAGAACACAAGTCTTCCTCTGGCTGAGCACTCAGGCTAGGTCAACTTAAAATCAATTGCTGACTGTTGGGCCACATTATATTAGTGTGTGTTTGGATGAGTCTGTCTCACCTGGGCAGCAGGGGAGGCATCCTTGGATACCCCTGGAAATAGGGCCTTTCTCAGTGGGCTGGATTCTGCTGTCTTCCCACCAAGCTCTCGGGTGCTGCAGCCCTTTGGGGAGCTCTGGGCAAATAATGCTGATCCTGGCTCAGGTGGGGCTGCCCTGATTCCACCCTCAACCCATGGGAAATGTGAGTAACTTCTGGTGGTTACTCTGGTAGTGGCAGAGGGAGTTGCTGACAGCAAGTGGAGGGTGTGGGGCATAGGCTGGAGTTACACCACAAAACCTTATCCTGGAGAATTTAGAGTGCAGACTGTGGTAGGGATTGCTTGGAATAAAGGGTTTGTGCCTTCAGTCTTTAGCTTCACTCGGAAGAAGGTGTACCAGCTCTTGTCTGCTTCTATTGGTATTATTCTCCTCTAGCCCAATTTTGGAAGGGCAGAACCAAAAACTGACTTGAGAGCAGTTGGGGGAAATGAAGCAAAACAAGTTGCAGGCTTAAGCTTTCAATAGGAACAGCTGGCACAGGCACATCTCCTGGCAAGTGCCTTCTTGACTTGGAAAAGCACGTGCCACTTCTGGTTGGGGTTGTGTTGGGACCCTGGGACCAGTCTTGAAGTTCTGAACCCTGCAGAAGTTCCTCTGATGCCAAGAGCTGAGCTGGGAAGGATCCTCTTACAACAGCTCCGTGTATTTCTTTCCCCCAGGGCGCTGTTTTCATCCTTCTCCTATTTCTGAAAGGGAGAAAGCTGGTTTGTTCTCTGATTTGCCTGTTTGGAAGAAGAAGGAAGGACTGGGCTGTGTGGGAGAAGGCTGGGGAAGGAGAGAAGGGCTTGGTACAAAACCCCAGAAGGGACCATGCTCCCATTGGAGTGGCAGCAGAGCTGCTTGTCTGTGACTGTGCTGCTGTGTCTGTCAGCCCTTGTGACTGAAATGATTTCAGCCACTTGCTGCAGAGCGAGTGAAAGCGACTTTTCCCTTTCCTGCATGTATTTAGTGCCAAGCTGTGACTTTGTCATGTTCCTGTGCTTGGTGCTTTATCCTTGTGCTCGATGTGTGTGTAGGAATCTGTGGTGAAGGTTTCCCTTCAACCCCAGACATGCTTGGGATCGTTCACAGTGTGTTTGCTTTTCAGCCATGAAACGGGATAGGAAAGAATTGAGATCTGGTGTTTTCAGAGCAGTGCCTGCAGGTGAGGCTTGTAAATACTCCTGAGAAGGAAATCGGGTGCTTGATTCCTTTGGACCCTTTCTGGGGATTAGTTATATGGCTTTAAGCATGTTGGGGAATGCAGTGCTGGGCTCTGGGATCCAGGGGTGCCTTTGGTGTGGATATCCCAGTGTCCCTGGGAAGCACCTTGTTACTCAGTGCTCAGTTTTAGGAGCCAATTCCAGTATATTGTACCACACTTAGACTCGCTGAAACTGGGTACACCAACCACACTTGACTGAAAATCGGAATTTAAGAAGTTGTAAAACCTGATCATTCACGTTTAAGACTTTTCCTGGTCGGCACAGCTCTTTCATCCTCCTAGAACTGGTCTCTCAACCATCACACCTTCCCCAAGCCCTCCAGATCAGAGCTCACCTCCTCCCAAGCACTGGTTTGTGTTTCTTCCATACAGTGCTTGTCTCGATGTCTGGAAGGAACATTTTAGCCTTTTATCAAGGGTCCATGAGAGCTGTTTTGAAAAAAAAACAGTTTGCATGTGCTGTGGAGCAGTGGAGATGTAGGAAAATTGTTCAGATGTCCACTGACTAGAGGTCACAGCTTGCAAAGACTGTAAATCATTACTTTATTAATTGGTAAGGCCTTTTCTGGTTTTTTTTTCAAGATTTCTGGGCAAAAATAAAGGAATATGAAATATGCTGTGTTAGGAACTAAATAACCCCCTCCCCTCACACGTGAACTCTGTTACAGATTTAAACTGAACCCACAGTGCTATTTATATTTCACATGTGTGTTCATTTCTTTTGCTCTTTTTTATGTTGACCAAAAAAGAATCTTTCATGGGAGTTCGGAGAATTTATTTTAAATGATGTATTATTTACACAGTGGTAATGGCTTCTTTGTAAAGATGTCTTTTGAAACTTTTTAGCATGCATATTATCATTCAAATTCACACACAGAGACTATTTAAAATGTGTATTACAGTGTACATGTGTATTTAGGGGCTTGTGTATATTATTTTATCCTAATGGGTAATCCATCTTTTCACTGTGTATTTAGGGACACTTAAATCCATGGATTATTCAGCAGTTGAGCGTGCACATTAGCTTTGCAAGCTGAAATTCAGATGAAATGTTATGTGTTTAAAGAGAAAAACACACCCAAATCCCAAGTAAATTAACTTTCCTTGCACTGCTCTTGGGCAGGAGGACCCTCTAAAAATCAGTCCATATATATTTTGTACCCAGAGGTATTGCCTTTATGTCAGGAAAAAAAAGAAAGAAAAAACCTGAGCAAAAAGTAGAGCTCTCACTCCTCACCCACCTTCTCTTTGCGTTCCCTTCTCTCCCAGACAAACCGTGAGGAGCCGAAACGTTTTAATGTAAGAAAAATGAGTTCTCTTGATTCTTGGCAGTAGCTCTGCCTTTTCCTACTAGGAAAGCAGAATAGTGTTTTCTTTGTCAAAGCTGCTGTCATGTGAAGTAGTGGGAATTGGCAGGTTTGGAAAACGCTCCTTTATGAAGACTTAATTTTCAGGCTCCAATCTGGTCATCTTTTGGATGGAGAAATACCACTGACAAGCTTAGTTCTGGTCTCATTTTGCATGTGTGTTTTCACTGAGACCAGGAAAAACAGGTTAAGAAGGGCTTGCTTTTTTTTGCCCTTTTTTTTTTCTTTCCCCAACAGCCCTCAAACCCCCAGTGCTGCTCACACTTTGTGGAAAGTTTTACTACTTAGAAAAAATACAAGTTCTCTCCATTTGCTTGTTTATGTCCATGAGTGCTAACACGAAAACAGAATCTGTCCCTCTGGAGAACTCGTCTGCTTTTGGGGACAGTCTTGAACTGGAGGTGGAGATCAGTGCTGCCTGTTCTTCAGGGCACACGGAGCAGCAGCTTCCAACAACAGCGAGGTGGTAACGTGTTCATATTTAAGAAAGCATATCTTGGGATTTGAGGTGGCTCAGGCTGATGAATTAGGAATGTTCAGGCAGGGAAGCAGACTCGAGGCAGCTCTTTTTCCCTTGCTCAGTGATCCTTGGGAGGGAGGAGCAGCGTGTTCTCCTCGGGACACTGCCTCCCACCCGAGGAGCTGCTTGTTCTAGGCTCTCAGTGGTTTTTTTTTTCCTGAGGATGCTAATCCATGACAAACCACGACAGCTGCAACTGGATTCAGGACTGGAGAGGTGGCTGTAATCCACTAGTTTTTTCTTAAAAGAACTGGGACTATTTTTTGCTCTGAAGTCCTTTCAGAAATTGTGTGGATGTACAAAAGCTCAAAGAACTGGAATGCAGAAACTCCTCGTGTTCATTTGTGGCAGCAAACAGTTCGTGTGCAGGTGCAAAGGAGCATCTCACAGGGCTTGGACAGCAGCCTCTGAGCATCGCCTGCGCTGCTGCTCGAATCGGCCCTTTGATATGCAAAGAGGGAGCGGGTTGGGTTCAGCCACCCGAGACGAGGCAGCTCAGGCAGCGAACGCTCGAGCAGAGAAAGCAAAGAGAGTCCCGAAGAATGAGCCACTTGTACCTACTGCAGTCAGGCGAGCAGATGTCTTTCTGCTCTCGTGTACTCCACAAACATGGGATTTGCTGCTGGATAAGCAGCTCTGCGAGCCAGTTGCTGGAGTATCTTTTCATCAAATGGCACAAAACTGATAAATCAGCAGAGCCTATTTCAAGGAGGAGGAGGAGGAGGACATGCAGCAGAAAAAAACCCAAAGCAGTAACTTATTACTAAGTCTACAGATGTGGGACACGCCCTCAGCCATGGTTTGTGTTGGCCCTCTGGGGAATTGCAGCCATCTGAAACATTGGAACTTGAGGCAGTGAGTTTTTTTCTGGATTTGTGGATTTTTTTTCCCTTGGAATATTTTTTCACATATTTTTCTGACTATGCAGTTTTCCAGTGCTCAGGTGCACCCAGAGTTTCTGTTGGTGACAACAGAGGGACTGCTATCATAAAGATATTTTTGAGCTCTAGGCTGGTACCATTAGTCTCCTGTGAACAGAACAGACCAGACCATCAGTCCTGCTGGTGAGAGCAAATGCTGTTCCCTGGGAGTGTCTCTTGCTGGAAGTAGCTGAGCTTGGTGAAGGAAACACCCAAACTAAAAGTCACTGTTCTGCTCTTTTGATTTTTTTGACAAAAACACTGTAATTAAGGTTTGATCACCATCAATTTTTATGTGCCTAATTCCATGGAAATGTTAATGTAGGATAGTAAAGGCACAGACATTTATCAGCTCTCAACCAAGTAATGTACAGGTGTCTGTTCTGCAAAGTGTTTTAGGTTTTTGAAACCAATGTGTTATTTACCATTCCCCAAATATCTCGTAAAGTGGTGGTGAGTGAAGAGACAGTGATAGCATAAAGTGTGAAGCTTTTGACTGTCTTTAATGGGTCATTTTGATGGCTTTCCCCAAACCCCAGCTGTTCTAAATTAAATACTGTTAGGTAGATGTTACAGAATTTGCCTTCTGCATGAAGAGAGGGAATTTTTCCACCCCCTCTTTTCAGCCTACTATTACTGCTACAAGAGGCTTGTCATCCTACACTTCTTAAGGAAGCCAGATTTTTGGCTTGGGTTCAAACATATGTTTCTCTGCTGCTGCCTCGTGTGCTCTCTGGTCTGCCATTGGAAACCAGTTTCAAGTGATGCTCTTCCCCAGATTTCCTTCCCCCACTCCTGAAATGTTGCAAGCATGTATGAAGTATGACTACTGGACTGACAAGAAAATTCATGTCTCCTCAGAAGACTGAACTTTATTATTCTGTGGCCACTTAAATAGATTTTTCAGTCTGTTCAAAATAAATATTAAAAAAAGCTATAGGAAAGCTATCCTAGGCATCAGGAACCTGTACTGAAAAAGAAGGGCACTCCATTTATTAATAGCAGTATTGTTAGTATTGTTTAAATATTTAATGGAGAAATGATAGACTGTCCATTGGCTGCAGTGCAGGAGTTTCAAGGACCTGAATTCCCATGTTAGCAATTTGTACGGGTCTGTGGTGCTTTCTAGTCTGTGTGAATGTGACCTGCATGTAAATGAAAGCAGCTGCTGGAGGCATGAAGTGGAAAGCACGGTGTTTAAACACATAAAGACTGGCTGCTCCCACGGGCAGGCAGTGTCCTGGGACCTTTGTGTTCTCAGCTTTTGGGAGCTCTAATAACCAGTTTGGGGGAGTAGCTAAAGCAGCAGAGCTTTGTCCTGTCAGTTTGTAGCCGGGCCATCCTCAGCCTGTTCCAGCCCGTTAATGAAGTGTCGGGGAGGGGATGCTCACTGGGGTTACTTGACATGTGTTTTTGCAAAGTGTTTCTACCTTGAGGGGGGAAAAAAACAATGTAAACCCTCCCCAACCCCCCAAACTTGGACCATGGCTATGTGAGAGGAAGCTTAAACTCTGAGAACTCCCGTGTCAGCTGTCTGAGGCACGAGGAAAAGAGAGGAGTTAGTGCTTTGTATTGACTCCACTAGAAAATGTTAGAGGATTTAGAAGCTGCATAGTTGTGTGAAGTCAGGGTTTATAATAAGCTTTGGGCAGTCCTCCCTTGTTCTGATTTTGTTACTAATAACTTCAAATACTGCATTAAAGAAGAAAGAAGGCCTCTGCAAAATCCCAGTTTTGCTCTGTGGGTATTTTTGCTTTCCCAAACTACCAACTTTTAGAATCTCTCTCCATGCAGGTCCTGCCTCTATAAAAAAAAAAACCCGACTGCTTCTGCCTGCCCATCAACCACTGCAGCGTGCAGGGGGTGCCACTGGGGTTCCAGTGCTGCCCATCAGTGTCAGACAGGAGACAGGGCTTAGCCCGGGCACTTCAGTGCCAGCCCTGCCAGCCCCGGGGGCACTGCAGGGAGGGTTTGCTGCTCTTGTTCCTCAGGGGTGATAAACTCCTCTGCTGTGAGCAGCGGGATTGCAGGGGACTTAATCCATTGCCTGTGCTCAGGGTGACTTCCCTGAGCCATTTCTCATCCTGGTTTCTCTGGTCCTGAACCTGCACCTTTCAGCAGGAAGCAGCTGTCAAACAGAAGTTCAAAAAAGAGGAACTTAAAACTCAGCACATTTATATCTAGGTCCTTGCCCAGGCTTGGGGAGCACAGACAGCTGTTGGGTCACCTCTGGCAGTTTTTTGTGGATTTGTTGCAGCAATCAGAGGAACATCCCCCCTCCTGCTCCAGCACATATTTGCCAGTCTGCAGAGCTCCCTGGAGCCTTTGCCTCACCTGCTGTGGGCATCACCTCTCTGTCCCTACCTGCTAGCAGCAGATCACACTTTAATCTTCCTGTTACAGCTGAACCACCAGGAAGCATTTCTGCCAAAAGGGGATGTTCTCATGTATTTATTTATTCAAGGTTAAGGCTTCCAAGCAGGCATGTAAATATACAATACTGGATTGTAGTGTATATACAATAATAATGTACAGTAATACTGTGGGTAAATCGATACGTTTTCGTAAAAACTTTAAAAATACTTTCTAAGTAGATGTTGAGCGACAGCTGCGTGCTTTGTTCAGAAGTCTTTGAGAAATGTTGGAGGAAAATAATTAGATCGGGTTTGGTTTGGTGGGATTTTGTTTATTTTTGTAAGGGATGTGGTTTGTATTTGTCCATTCACAAGGTTTGTTCACGAAGTGATACTTTTTCCGCAGTATTTGAAATTCTCACAACAGAGGGGGGAAAAAAGCTCGAGTTAGCTCTTTAGCCTTCCATTCAAGTAAACAATGGTGGGCATAGCCAAAAATCTTGCTAGCAGGCAAAAGCCTGTTTTTACTGATGCTGAGACAAACAATGTTAATTATATCAAAGACTCAACAGTGTCTGTTCACTGCAGATCTCCAGTTGAGAGCTCTCAGACTGACTGGGGGGGTTGTTTGCAAATACAGTGCTGCTGTCCAGGGGCTCCTGCAGTTGAAGGGGTTTCACTTACTATCTTTTTTTTGATCACCACTTTTCCCTCTTTTTCTCTTGTTTTGGTTGGTGTTCTCTGTGGCTGAAGGGGCGGTGGTGGGGGTGTGTTGATTTAAAGGAGGATTTTGGAAAGAAATAACGATAAATATTTTCCAGATTATGTCAAAATCTGATACATTTTTTGTCAATCAGACATTTCGGGATAGAAACAGGATGGAAACATTGTGCTTCGACAGGCTCATCACAGCCATCTATGTAACATTATCCTTGCCCTGAAAGGCCTGATCTGCCAGATGATGCACTTGCCTGCTTAGATACATTTTCCAAGACCTTAAATTTTCCTGTTCTGAAGGAACAGTGGTAACAAGTTGATTGGAAAGAACAACAGAGAGAAACACCCATTAAAAAATTCCATGCTCTCTGAGTTCCAGGAGTGAGTGTGGGCAGGGCCTTGGCAACTTTTCCCTTTGGCAGCATCCTCCCCCCAGGCTGCCAGGGGCAGGGGTCTGCCAGGGTTCCAGAGGCAGCAGCAGCAGCTCTGGCTGGCAGGATGCACAGTCATTGCTCACAGTGCAGGGGAGGCTTTGCAGGAAGGGAAGAAGAAGGTGAGTAGCCTCGAAGTCCTCAGCACTCATGAGAGAGGGTTATTCCTGAGCAAAACTGGGGGAGTTTCGTTTGTGCCTTTGGTTTAAAATTGGGGACTAATTTAAGTGTAGCTCCAAAAAAGTGGAGGGCTTTTGTGGTTGGAAGTGTGGATCAGTAGGAGAATGGAAAGGAGCTGTTCAGGAACCAAAGCTCTTGACTCTGACAAACCCTTGCCTTTTTGTTCCACTGACCCTCTCCGTGCCTAAATACTGGTGTTTCTTCCAAGTGCCTCCTGTGACTTGACCTCTCTGCCTGTATTGATGAAACACTGTCCAGGTCTTTTTCTCATCTCTAGGTGGCTTCAAGCCTCTCACTGCTGACCTCTTTGGCTTAGATTTTATACCCTTCCTTTCTCTGCTCTGTGTGCACAGTTGTTCAGGATGCAAATTAGACATAATCTCTCTGGCTCTTCTCTGGCTGTGCCATCCCTGGCGTTGCTGCAATGGATTAAAAAGAGGAAGGGGACCACCTTCAGAATTAGTGAGTGTGAGTAGTGGGCAAGAGGTTTGTCCTGGAAAAGTCAGTGTATTTGCTGAGTGGGCAGATCTCATTTATTTATTCATTCCTTGGTTCCTGGCCTGCCTTGGCTGCAGGTGTTCTGATATCAAAAGGGCTGGTTACTCTACTGGTGGCAGTACATGTTTGCTTTATCTTTAACCTGACAAGCCATTTGTGCTCCAGGGCATGTGTAAGAAGAATTAAATGCAAACAGTCAGAGTCCTCTGCAGGTTAGAGACAAGAAAGATAGTGCAAAGGGATTAAGGATTAAAGGGAGAACAGCCATAAGCAGGATGGAAGGTTCATTTATGCACTTGGCTCCAACTAGATAAATATTTATGAGCAAAGGGAATGGATGGCTGTAAGAATTTCTGGGGTTTGTATAAGCAGGGCAAATATAAAATTCTTGAAGACTTTGGCACTATTGACATTCAGAGATTATTTTTTTTGTAGCAGTTTGAAGGAGTTAGGAGCACAGATCCCATTAAAGCCCTCATTAGCTATATATTTATGACCATTCCCATTCTCTTCCAAAGTTTGAATAGATTGTATTTCTCATTTGAGCTGTACTTTATCTGCTTTTGATACTCTTTTCCCTTGCTTCTCTTCAGAGTAAGTTTTCTATTCATGGATTTCCCCCATGCTATGTAGATAATATGCTACTCTCACCACACAGTATATTTTCAATTTACTGTGTGGATTTCAATTTATTGTGGATCTACACAATAAAATAGTACGAGGTGAGAGGACTCTCTGACCTGGGTGTTTTTTTTTCTTGTGAAACAAGTGAATGATAAAAAGGCATTGAGGGAAGCAGAAAGTCTGTTGGTGATGGAGGGGAAAGGAAGAATCTTTGAAAATGAAATTATGACTGTTTTAGTCCGAATTCCAGTGAAGTTTTAGGGGGACAATTGCGGGGAAATGAGGCACAGTGATTGTTTGCCTTGAAGTGTTAAATGATTAAGAGGGAGAACTTGCCCTGAGTGATTTGATGATTTGGCTTCTTGACTGGCAGCAGTCATTTGTGCAGCCTCAAGTCTCTAGGCTGGGTTTAACCTGCCAGCTTTTGCCAGACAAGATACAGGCTTTCCACTGACGTGGCTAAAAACATTGGCAAGCATCAAGAAAGCTCATTTATATAATTTTTGTGATAAGTCTTATGAATATATTCAGAACCTCATTTTGCAAAATTGAATCAAATCATCGTTTAAACAAAAACTTTGCACGGGGCAGGCGTGCAGTTGTGGCACTTCCAGAGCTATTACTGGAGCTAAAAGGAAAATGAGGAGCTGTGCCTGGTCTGCATTGCAGACTCACTTCAAGAAGCCCTCGTGGTTGTTCCTGCCAGGCAGGATGAGGGGCCTGTCAGCTCCAGTGACACGAAACCCACTCAAAAATGACACAACCCGAATTTGCCAAGCGCTTCCCTCGGTGTCCTGGTGGAGCAAATGGAAGGAGGAGAAGTCTGTGGTGTGCACAGAAGCTGCTTGCAGAGCTGTGTGGGATGACAGGAGAGCTGTCAGCCTCTCTGGGCTGGGTGTCCTGGTAGAGCTCCCAGTCCCTGCTCACCCGGGATCGCTGCCTTACCCCGGGCTGCTCCTGCCAAGTACAGAGAAAAGCAACTCCCTCCTTCAGGCTGTGCTCAGTGGTGGGGATGAGGTGCTATTCAGGCTCTCCCTGCTGTGTAATAGGCAGTGCTGCCCATGAAACTGCCATTTTATATTGATTTCCTACACCTCTGCATGAATTTATCATTAACAGCTTTAGCATGCTGTTCTGGTGGGAAATTCCAGATTGTCACCCCTGGGAAGTTTATCCAGGGCTATCTTTATAGTGCTTTGGGAAGTGAGAAGGGGAATCTAAGCAGGGATTTAATTTCTCTAGATGTGGGGGAATAAGAGACACCTGTTCTGCAGCTAATCTTAGGCTTTCTTTCTGCTTAAATTTAATTCTGTGCCTTTTATTTTCATCCTTAGTACAGAATCTCAGCACTGATGAGGAGCAGTCAGTCACAACCTCACTATTTTGTAGGTGAGGTTGCTTTTGTTTTCGTTGGTGTCATTGATTCATTAACGTTACCTTGGTGCTGTAATCCTTCACCCTTCAAAGGCACAACATTTCTACAGCTGGATTCTGTATCAGATGGGGTTTTGTGTTGTGGTGTAAAGCTGTTGAAGAATTGGGTTGTTAACTGTGAGTATCCAGGGACCCAGTTTGGGTCATCAGTCATCACAAGGAAGGACAAACCCCATTAAGACAAAGGATGTGCCTCTCTCCTGAGTCATCCCTGTCTTTGTGTGCAGGTGAGGCTTCACAGTGGGCCAGCAATCCTTTTAAAAATGTCTCACTAGTGTGGAAAATGGGCACCTTTCTATGTAGAACACAGAGGCAGCAAAAATACATTTCACTTTTTTCCTTGCACTGGCTTTTTGGCAGCATTACAACTGTGTGGTTTCCAGATCTTGGGCTTGGAGCGGCTCGAGATCAGAGTTATTTGAGAGGTTAAGCTACGTGTGATTTTACGCCATCAGGAGCACTTCTTAAAGAATAAAACTGGCTTTGATTGAGAACTAGCAGCGATGGAAGAGACAAATGGTAGAACTTTGCCTTTCCTTCTGTGCTGTGCAGGCGTGGGGGTGCTGCTGGGAGCACAGCAGGGGCAGGCACTGCTGTCATGGGGATGGAGTCTGAGTTTTAGACCCAGGGCTTCAGCTGTGTGTGTTTAGATATTGTGCTGTCTCTTCAGAGCATTCCTCACATCCCCTTCTCCTGTCTGTCAGGGACTTCCCTCTAACATGGCTGTAGAAACACGCTGTGGACTGTGGTTGTGACTTTTCTAAGACTGTAGAACAGCCAAAAGAGTTTGCAATTATGGTTTTGTGATATAGAGAAATGCACCTTAAGCACAAACTGGGGAGTGGGAGGTCTAGTTGGTGGTAAGTGGAGGTACCAGCTGATCTCCTGAGAGATGGTTTTGTGGAGATGTAGAAGGAGAGGAGTGCATTTCATCACTGGATCTCACCATCTAGTCTGGATGACCTCCTGCTCCAGTTTTCCAAGATTTAGAAGCAGCTATGGAGTAACCCCTTAAAATAACCTGTAACATTACAGATCAGCAAGAATTCTCTCAGAACACCTGATTTCCTTCCAGCAGGGCTGCAGAGAGTGGCTGTCCCGTGCCCTGCTGTGGGTGGCTGAGGCTGGGAGCTGCTGGGTGGAGCTGGCTGAGCCCTCACAGGGGCCACTGGAGCTGTGCAGGCAATGGAGCGCATCCTGCATGGCCTTGGAGCTCTGCTGGTTTGGAGAGCCTGGTTCTCATTGCACTTAATTCTCCTTCCATTACAGATAATCTAATTCTGTCATGTTGGGATTAGGGGACCCCCCTGAGGGGAGTTAAGAGGGACCAGCTGCTCTGTGCTTCAAAGGCACAACCCTGGTTTCTCTAATCTGGAGAAGGCCACCCTACATAACCCTGAGGATTTTCTTCTGGGGGGCAGGAGCTTTCCCTTCCTCTACTGGGTGTGCTGACAGTTGCTCCTCCCAGGCCCACCAATGTGGCAGGTTTGTGACACCCCCAGATGTGCAGCTCTATTCTCTGGAGGGACTGTGGGCAGATGGATGTGGACCCTTTGACACTTCAAACAAGCTTGGAGCTATCTATTGGTAGCTCTGGTTTTTGCTGAGATCTGCTGCAATCAGCTGTGAAAGCCCCAGACACTTGTTCAATATATTTTGAAGCTGAGGGGTTTTGTCCCAGCTCTGTTATTTGCTAATGCAGATATTGAACAGAAGCAGCACGAGAGCTGGATTCCAAACTGTCCAACTGGAAGGTTTCAAATTCGGGCAGGCAAAAAAAAAAAGTAGCTTCCAGAGGTATGTTTGTACTAGGTCCTTAGCATAGCACTGTTTAACTTCTTTTAATCAGTGACCTGGAGGAGAAAAAATCAAACCGTTACTCATGAAAGCCTCAGATAACAGGGAGATTAGGTGGAGGGCAAGATAAGGCAGGAGCTGAATGACTGGGGTTGCTCCATGAGCAGTGTGTTCTGATGCAATAAAATGCCATACTTTGGAGACAAAATGAGGGCCCTTCTGGTCAATGAGGAGATGGAAGAAAGATAGCTGTCTCCTGGGAAGTGGCTGTGCTGAAAGAGGCTTGGGTGTCGAGGCAGATAACCATCTGAACTGGAGATCTCACAGCCTAGCTGTGCCCAAGATGAAATCCTTCAATGTGTAGGCAGGGAAGTGTTGAGCTGAGTAGGTCCAAGGTGGTTCTAGCCCTATATTTGGCATTGACACGAGTGTAACCTGACTTCTCTATCCCACCCTGGTGCTTGCAGTTCAAGAACGTTGGTTAAAAATTGGAGAGACTTCAAGAAAAGTGTCATGAGAACTGTTAAAGGATCAGAAAATCTGTCTGGCAGGGAAGGGCTCCAGGAGCTCTGCCTGTTTTATTGTAGGAGGGCAAGGGGTGACATGGCTACAATTTATAACAGCCTGTGCAGGGAAGAGAAATTTGATAATAGAGAGCTCTTCTGTCTGGCAGTCAAAACCGTCAGGAGATCCAGGGGCTGCAAGGCTCTAACACTGATACTTTTAGACGACAGATAAGCTGCAAAATTTTACTGGGGTGAATAATTAATGACTGTAGCAGTTTACTGAGGGTTGTGATGACTCCTTCATCTCTGCCTGTCTCTGAGCTGAATCTTTCTGAACAAGAGGCTGTGTTTCAGTCTGGGATTAAATCAGACAAGTCTGGTGGCCTGTGTTGTGGCAGTGTACCTGAAATGAGGAGGTTTGAGGCAGTAGATTTTTTTTTTCTGTTAAAACAGTCTGGGAATTAATTCAGTCCTTATTTATACCCAAAGGGACAATGCTGCTGCCTGTGACTTTTAAGAGTTCTCTGTGCCCTTACCATTTTTCTATGTTTTTCTCAAAGATCTTGGATGGTTCCAGCTTGCAGGTGGCAGTTTCCTGCCACAGCTCTTGCTAGGAAAAGTGCATTTTCAGTTGTACACCAAAGGGAAATGGATTTATTTCCCTGTCATGCTGCTGCTTCTCAAGATTCAACACCCTTGGGGAAGGTGTTTTTTGCTGTTTGCTGGTTGTTTTTTTTTCCAGGAGATTGCAGTTATGTTTTGTAAGCTGATGGATGCTCAGCAGGAACTTTTGAGATGGGAGAGGCGGGGACACCTGGCACCTTTGATGCATTGGTCCCTTTTGTTTGCAGTGAGGAGGATTTGTGTCAAACTGCACTGATGTTTTGTGCTGAAGAGTTTGCTGAGCCTTTCCTTTTTACCTGGCTGCTGAGAATCTTGGCTGCTTCCCTCCCTATCCAGCATTTTGGGGGGAACATACAAGCGACTGATATTGATGATGTCGAGAAGACACTGGGACAGAGGTGCATTAAAATTGCTGGGGCTCTAAGCACTCTAATCTCTTACTACTTTATTAGGTTTGTGCTTGTTTTGCTTACATGCCACCAAGTGGGTCATGACTCAAATTTAGCCAGCGCTGTTATTAATGCCGGAGTCTTCAGCGGGCTATTTTTAGCAGCCAGGGCTGTTGTTGAGAGCTAAAAATGCCTTGGACTGATTTCACAAGCGATACTGTCTGTGGTGGAATTTGCACACCAGCTGTCTGTCTTCAGGCCAGTTGATTGTGTTGACACGTATTCCCTGTGATTTGTCATCTCTGCCTCCCGCTCGGCAATGGCTGTGACAGGCGTGTTATCAGTGTCTGATGGCAGAGGGAGGGGGGGACTGACAGCACCAGCCCCGGCCCTGACAGCTTGGGAAGCGCTTGGGAAGTGCTTGGGAAGCGCTGGGATCACGGGGAGGACTTTGGCCTTGGCTGGGGTTTGATTTGCCCTTTGCCACCCTGTCTCCTGAGGCCCATCCTGGTGCTGCCATCCTTCCTGGGAACTCACCGGGGCCTTTCCTTGCATCCCCTCAGCAGGATTTTAAACATCCTCCTCACTTCAGCAGCTTCCTCCGGGCAGAACAATGGCTGGGCTTTGTTTTGTTGCTGATGGTGGCTCTCTGTCCTGAGGTTTATAGGACAGATAAAATGTAAGCCAAGTTTTGGCAGAGGGAATGCCCCAAGGAACAAGGCTGGAAGATGCAAACTGTGATTCTGGGTTTGACTTGCCTGCCAACTTCATGTGTAGTCTGACTGTATGATTGAGTTCTGTCAGAAACTACAGGATAAAGGAAAGGTATGAGGTTAATACATTAAGTGATTAAACGATTAAAATTTATTATCTAGTGTATATCCTGGGTAGTTTTTAACCTAAAAAAATAAAAAGGACTTGCTTTGCTAATATTGGCAAGTCCCCTCGCTCCCATAAACACAGTATATAGAGATGTCAAACTATACCTGTGACTATTTTCTTAGTGATATTACTTGTTCAGTTGGTGAAATAAAAGCATATTATCTGGGAATTTCAGTGTTTTGTAAATCCTCAAAATACAGACTTGTGAAATGCCTTTGGTTTGTGACTGAGAGGTGAATCAAAGCTACCGTGACTAAAAGACTGTTAATTAATTTCAGGATTTTTTGTTTTGTTTTACGACAAATCCACTGGTGAAAGCAAACAGTACAAAAGTTTTAGTTCACAGACCTTCAAAGCAACCATTTGCTCATCTCTTGAATTATAATCTGAAATATCTCACTAATTTTTTAATGTTCTGCAGATGTGGATTTCAAGGAAGGCAGGGAAGGCAAACAGGCAGCCAGCGATGCTCTGGAGTGCTGTGGGCTTTTTGCCTCCAGGGACCTTGATGCAATCTTGGCCCAAGCCTGAAGAGGAAATGAGTTTGGTTTTAGACTAATTCTTAGTGGATTTTTGTCCACATAACAACGATGTGTGGCTCATCTGGCACTCAGAAATTACTCCTTGAGTAAAGGCTGAGTTAGAGAACGTGCTTTAATAAGGCTTCATGGGGAAATGTGTCTGGATGAGGGGCTGAACAATTTTGTATCACTTGTTTTTATGAACACTAAGTTTGGCAGAAATTATGAAAAAAAAAGAGGGGGGGAGGACACAAGCTGTTAGCAGTGGTATATTTATAATTTGCTGTAGAAGAAATCAGTCTCTCATCACAAGCCTGTAATGGTGTTTGTGCCATCTTGTTTGTTATATATAATATTGTATTTCTGCTCTTCAGCTCCTGAATTTTGCCCCGTGAGAGAGACTCTGTCCCAGCACAAAGGCATCTTTCTTTCTGTGTCATTCTGAGCCAGACACTGAGTTGTCTGTCCTGAAGGTGAAGGGGCTGCACCAGCAGCAATAACTGAGGCTTGAAAGTCCTGTGCACATGGCTCTGAAATAATTCAGCTGGCAGGGACCTTGTGCTTCCTCTCACTCTTTAAAATTGGGTGGGTTATCTGAGAGCCTGCTTGGGGCTTTTTGGTTCTGAATTCTTGGAAGTGATTTCAGAGGAAGGTGTTTGAATTGTGCCTAAAATAATTCGTGCCAGAGAGAGCTTTTGGGACAAGAAACGTTTGAGACCTTGAGCTGTGGGGGTGCTGCTGCCCCTCATTGCAGAGGTGATGGGACTTACCTGTTTTTACCTTGCCTGAAGGCTGAGATTAACTGTGTGTGTGTGACTGTACAGGCAGCCTCAAATTATCTACTTCAATATTATAAAAGGTCCTGAATGAAATATTCAGGATCAGGCAGCAAGGGAAGGGAAGGAGCGAAGGGAAGATATGTTGGACTGACTGAGTAACTTGTTCAGAATTCTGAGATACCACCACCCCTCCTGCTGCAGGGAGGTGACCACAGGGCTGTTGTCACGATGTCACTTGGTAAATTAACCTTGTCCTGTGAGTTCAGACACTCAATGTTGGGCAGGGAAGAAGAAAAAAAGCAGATTTTGGAAGTGGCTTGTTGGCAACTTCGAGTTGCAGTTTTGCAACTGCTTCGCTCGGGCTCTGTGCTGGGATCAGGGTGATCTGAAGCTGATGGTCAGTCAGGTTTAATTTGTAACCTTCTAATATCTCTGATTTCTGACCTTGTCATCTGTGCCTGCTGCACTGAGTCTTTGCCAGTCTTTGTGGCAAAGGTTCACCTCAGTTGTGTGTTGGTGAACTTTAGGAACTGACCTGCCTGGGCTTTTTCTTGTGGTTGTTGGACAGAACAAATTGGAGTCTCGTGTTTCTTGAGCTTGGACACCAACTGGTTCATTTATTTAACAGATCATTTATTCTCTGTGGATTTGTCTATTTGGGGTGGTGTCTGGGATCAAAAAAAGGAAAACACAGGAGTATATCTGAACTGAATAATGTAAAGGCAAGTGCATCAGCTGTTGTAAAACAAGTGTATCTGCTGCTTCTAAACCGGCATGTTCAGTTATTGCTATGAACCTTGAGTTTGTTCTAATATGTTAGTTAATCCTTTTATCTGTTATGAAGAGATTCAGACATGGAGTTCTGTTTATTGTTCTCTTATCCCCCCTTAAAATGAACGTTTTTCTGTTCACTGAAATCATAAGTCACCGTAGCATATTCAGAACATCAGGATTTTTTGGTTCCTTTTCATAAATGGAACTTGTAAAAAGTTGCAGGGATAGGAGTTTCTTATTCAGATTTCCAGTCACTTAATGCAACCTCTGACTGATAAGAGTGACTGGAAATAAAGCATATACATTCATACTGCAGTGTCCTTAAATATCCTTAACACTTGAGCAAAGGCCTGTGAGTTTATTTAAAGAATATGAGAGCATTTGGATTTGGTGACCTTTTTTCAGTCAAACTCTGGTGGAACTTCATCATCATTTCTGAATGAGATGGTTTGACCTTTATCAAGAATTTAAAACCTCTGGGCCCAAAAGAAGAATCCAAAAAAATCTACTTCTTTCAGAGTAATTATAAGTATATAGATAGATCTGGCAGTGCCATTTCTTTTTTTAATTGGAGATCTGAGCACTATTAAAGGAGGCTCAAGGGAAAGAAAAATTCCTGGGGTGGTTCTTGTTGAAAGTGGTTGCAGAAAATTCAGTTTTCACAATATACCAGTTTTTGTCTTTTATTTTCTCCACAGTTAAAATGCTACCCTCTGGAAGCCAGGTGGGGGTAACCAGCATGGTTATTTACACAAATAACCATCTTGCTAAAGTCTACAACCCATAATAAACCCTTAATTTTTGTGTGGTTAGCTTGAATTCACAGTTCTCCTTTTCGACTTTTTTTTTTTTTTAAATTTCCTTCATCTCTGTAACCAACAAGCTGCATTAATCCTTTCTGTATACACAGATACATAATCTGTTGTTGCAAGTATTATCCTTTGCTTCCAGGGATCAGATGTCTAAAGCAGAGAGTTTGGGATTCTCTCTTTTTCTTCAGATTGCTGTATCTGTGGGGGTTTTTTTCTTCATTGGGTGTAAATCACTCTGTTGCTTAAGCACTTTAACAGCCTGTTTGAAAACTCTGTAACCCAACATAATGGTTTTAAGTTCATAATGAAGAGTTTCTTTTGTTTTAACACAATAATAAAGGCAGAGAGACAAGGGATGCAGATTCATTGTCCCTGTGGGATTCTGAAGGTGACTTTACTGTGATCACTGGATGGTTTACAGTGATCCACCAGATCATGAACTGCAGGAGCCGTGGGCTGGGTGAGCTCTCTGCTGTCAGCTGTGCCTGTGGAGTGGGACATTGCAGCAGAAGGGCAGGGAGGAGTCAGATCTGAGAGCTCTCCAGCCACTGTCAGTAAATCTCAGGGAGGTCACAGAGCCAGAGCGTTAAGAACACACCTGGGCATCCCTCAGTGCCGGGATTCCTGTGGCTGAGGGCATCACCCATCCCTCAGTGACAAGGTTCCTGTGGCTGAGGGCATCACCCATCCCTCAGTGCCGGGATTCCTGTGGCTGAGGGCATCACCCATCCCTCAGTGCCAAGGTTCCCGTGGCTGAGGGCATCACCCATCCCTCAGTGCCAAGGCTCCCGTGCCCAAGGGCATCCCCCAGCTGGCTCTGTGGTGACCAGTGGCTTGCCCATGGCAGTAGCACCTAGTTCAGGGGCCCTGCGTGGCTGCTGTGGTGCCACAGAGGTGTCAGTTTTCCGTGTGGATTTTGCCCCTTCTGCCCCCCAGGCTGCTGGGGTGGTGTCCTGTGGCTGTGGAGGGGATGCCCACCTTGAAAGGAGGTGACTGCCCTTGGCAGTGCTGTGGTACCAGACTGGGTTTGTACTCCAGCAGCCTCGTGCCTGCCTTTGTGCCAGGTGCACGTTCTCCCTGGAGCCTTGGGAGGAGCCTTGGTAATGGTTTTCCTGCGATGGTCCTGGAATTTCAATCTCAATTACTTTCAGCTGCACTTCCCTGAGAACTGTGCTTCCACAGTACATGCTAAATTGTTTGGAAGGACTACATATGCCTCAGGATCAAAATGCAACAGGAAACGTCAGCAGCATGTCTAAATAAACATCTCTGTCTCTCTTACAAGAGTGTTTAGCAGCTCTGTTGGCAGATGTTTCTATAAAATGTTAAATACTGTGCTTTCCAATCCTCCAAACTGTTTGTAATGCGGTAAATAGAAAAGGACAGGGAAACCAGCTGAGGAAGGTATGTCAAAGAATGGGAGTCTCTAAAGAATTAGTGGTTCTTCAGAAACAAAAAGTGAAAGTGGGTCCTGAGAATTGGTATTTCATTGATTATACCAGAGTTTAAATCCTCTGTTACTGAAGTGCATTATTTTAGATGTGTAAAAGTACAGAAGGCAATAGGGGTTGGTTTCATGCAAGTAAAGGGCTTTGTGATTACTTATTTGAGTTTAATAAATCGGGAGTTTTTACCTGTATTTTTATATCAGTAGCCTGACCTACCAAGTTTTAGAAATGCAAAACCTGAATAGAATGTAGTGGTTTGGTTTGTGTTCTTTTTGCTTTGTTTGGGTTTTTTTCCTTGTGGATCCCTTGCATCCTCTTAAAATGTTAAATATTTTCTTTTTGTGATTGTTTTTACTTTGCTGTGCCAAGGGGAGGAGGATTTTACTCCTTTTTCGGTTCCTCTTTGTTGTCTCTCTGTTCCTTCATCACACTGCGTGTTTCAACTCAAGCTCGGGGTATCATTTGTCTAAAAACTTGTCAGTGCCTTTGACTGGGGCAGTCAGGGACACCTTGTCCTCCACTTCTCCAGTTCCTGTGTGTGGTGTCAGTGCCTGGTGAACTGAGTCACCAAACTGGTCCAGTTCCCCGAGCTGCTGCCCAGACATTTGTGCTGCTGCAGCGACAGGGACTGCAGAGTAATTTGGATTTGTCCCATGGGTGACTCCATCACTCCTTCGTCTGGGAAGGAAGGAAAAAGGTTTTCTCAAGGTCATTCTCAGCAGGTCCAGGCACAGCTGGGATGGGCAGCAGGGATTGGGGATCGGGCAAGCCCCTGCAGAGCTCTGGCCCTTGCACCTCCTTGCAAAGACAATTAGCGCCCTAATTCTAATCTCCCCGGGTGCTTCTGCAGGCTGTTTTTCTTCCAAATGTTTTAAATGCCAGACCTGTGACACTGTCAAGTACCAGAAAGTAAGATTAGATAAGGGGAGGTAGCAAGTGTGTGCTGAGAGCTGGTGGAAGTTGTCTGAATGAAACCTTTGCCTGGGGATGGCGTTGGGAGCTGGGAGCTGGGCGGGAGCAGGGGCTGCTGGCTCTGAAGGAATCACCACCAAAGCACATGTCATGGTTCAGGGGCTGCTGGCTCTGAAGGAATCACCACCAAACCATGTCATGGCTCAAGCTTGAGGCAAGTGGTGGATTCTGAATCCGGAGAGCGGGGGCTGGAGCTGGGAGAAGGCACTGCACTGGGAAAACTGCAAAACCGAGGAAGGGATGATTGACTGGTTTTGTAAAGCCAGCTGATCTCTGGGAATGAAAAACAGGTCAGGCTCAGAACAAGATTTGACTCCTCTGTGTGAAACACTGGGTATTTAGCGGGTGGATGGGTTGTCTGTGTTTTCTTAAACTGTAATAACCATTTTGTACCATTACTTGGTGATTCCTGGAGGGTTTTTTTGAGTTGGCATAAACTGAGCTCCTGATTGTTCTCTCTTCACCACTGTGACTTTCCTTGTCTCAGTGGAGTTCACAGCTGCATAAAACCATGTAGGTGAATGCAGAATTGGATGGTAGATGTGATATGAGACAATCCCACTTGTTCTCTTGGACAGATTGCAATTCATGCTGTTACCTAAGTATTCTCACTTCCTTACTGCCAAATCATCCCTGAAATGCTAGAAACTGAAACTAAAAGAATCCAGTGCATTGTATCCTGGTAGCAGGAGAGAAGGAAGGAGTGGCCTGTGCCATAGCTGGGAAGCCAAGCTTTGAGAAGTTCTAAGCCATGGAATAACATGTTGGTTTTGTCTGCCATGGGATGCCAGGAGAGCGTCATGCAAGAGTGAATGTAAAAACAGAGGTGGACAAATCAGGCTTTTGAACGTAGGGATTAGTTTTGGGGCAGGGGAAGAAATGAGATACCCCCTGCTTCGAATCTACCCCAGGAAAAGCATTTTGTGGTTTGGGGGTTTTTTTTTGTACTGTTGGCACTGATTTCTACAAACGAAACAAATATTTACCTGGTTCTCGTGTGTGCAAGAAGTTCTCAGCCCTGTTATTGCCCTGAAGTCCCTTAGCTGGCCCTGTGTTTCCAGTGTGCTGAGCTGGCTTTGCAAATGCTGAAGAGATTTGGAGTCCTTGTTGCTGCACTGATATGTCACTTTATCTGTCAGCCAGGAGTCTCTTCTGTCCTCTTTGTCCACACATGCCCATGCTGGCCAGATGGTGCTGGATTTGGGTGCCATCCAAAGGAGCGCATTAGAAAGGCCAGGTTATGTGTCATATTTCAAAAGCCAAGAAGTGCTGCCAGTTCTGCTCTTCTGGTAACAAACAGCTTGACTTAATATATTGATCGTGTTGTCCTTGCTATCCTCAAGCTGATTTCATCTCAGACACTCAAAGGGATATGAGGTTGAAGCTGTACAGATCCCACCTGTTGCCCACTCCGTAGCTAATACCTGCTTTTGCATATTTTGCATATATTGTGTGTGTTAGAAAAATCTGCTCTCTACCACCAACATGAAACCCTTTCCAGTGCCAGAAGGAGATTTCGGTGGTGTCTGACTGTTGGTTCTCCTGGAGCACAGCATTGATTAGGAGCTGGGAGATGTAGATCTCATCCTAGATTTACCAGAGGGCTGATGCTTGATTTGGGGCAAGTAGCTTTGCATTTGTTAATGTCTCATTCTGCAAAACAGAGGTCAAAATTCTGATTCCCTTCGTGTCGTGCTTTAAGAATTGCTAATGAGAAAAGCTTGATAAAAGTCAAATGGTGATATTATTTATAAATTGTTAAAGAACTTTCCCTCACCTCCTCGGCATGCTTTATTGGTTTTTTTCCTAGAGGAAGACTTTTGCTAATGGGATGTGAAAGCCACAAACCTCATCTGTATCAATAAGGTGGAGAGAGATGGGGAATTAAGTGCCGTTAAGTGCATGTTAATTAACATGGCCCTGCACTCTCCGGGTTGCTGCCTTCTGTGGGATGGGTGCATGTTGAAGCTGGTCTTTCTGGTTTTTAAAGCCTTTACAGTCACTCTGTTTCTGTAAGGTTTCAGAATACATTTGCCTCTGGTATCACTGCAAAAAGGGTGCTGGTTTCTCAGTCACCTGCTTTTACAGATTCTGCTGAAACCTGAGAACTAATGCTTACAATTTTGCTCGGTCACAGTGGGGAACTTGGGAAATCTAGATCCTTCACTGGAAACAAATACCTCCAAGCCCCTGTGTTTTTAAACCCCGTTCTGCTTCAGCGAGCACTTCTGGGCTGATGTGTAAAATTTCCTCTTCTGCCCTTCTGTCAGCTTTTTGAAACGGAGTATTCTTGATATTATCTTTTTATCAGCAGTTTTCACTAGCACAGGGCTCCCCGAATTCCTTGACAGGAGCTGCTTTACGCACAAAAGCGAGATTATCCCGGGCTGCAGGAGGGACGCGGTGACCGTCGGGTGCCGTGTTTGGGGATGGGGCGGAGCCGCAGGATTTCAGACATCCGCGGGGCTTCGTCTCTTAGCAACAGCCTCCCGAGGCGGAGATGGCTCAGAGGATGCTGATTCCCTTTGCCCTTGGCCTTTCCCGGGCCTGCTGCACTTCAGGATCCCCCTGCTCTGCTGCCCGGCGTATCCTTACTCGTGCCTGGCATCCTGAGGTGTGCCGTGGGAATAGGTGGGCACCAGGAGTCCTCTGGGTTACAGCTGGGCTGGAGATGAGAGCTTTGTTAATAAACAGTAGGTGCAAAATACTTTTATAGCTCTTTCTCATCTTGAAAGTTCTTTGTGTCATTGCACATTTGAGCCGTGCTGCAGCTTTTACCTGATTTTATGGACGCTTTTCAAAACAGTTTTTAGACCAAGTATCTCACGTGTGGTTGCATTGAGGATTGGTGTCTGAGCCTGGATGAGAGTTCAGGATGTGCTTGTGCTTTGCTGCTCGTGCTGCTGTAGCAGTGAGAGTTGTTAGGTGGTGTGTCAGTGTGTGTGTGTACAATATAATTGCCGTGTCAGCTTTTCTGTTTCTGGTTATCTACATAAGGCAGCAGATAGCTGGTGGAGATGTCAGCTGTGATGTGGCTTATTAGGAACTACAAGACAGAAGTAATCACAAGAAACCCTGCTTCCATGCAGGCTGTTCCCCAGAGTCTCTGGTTGCATCTGTTCTGTCTTAACCCTTCTCACGTTGACTGGATTTTTTTGGTTCTTGCCAGCGGGTTTTGCCCATCTGAACAAAGAAATGCCCTGTGCTGCATCTGTATTTCTGGTCTGTGATGTTTACTGTTGACAAGGTGCTGTGAACAGTAAACAAGAGGCAAAGTTAAACTCTCAGAGACACAAATCAGGAGATGTACAAGGGCTCTTAACTAATTTGAGGGGGTCAGCAGTGATGAAAGTTGCTGCTCTGTGTCATGTTTTAATTCCCTGTTGCGTTTCAACATTGAGGGCTGGCAGCAAGTGGAAGACTTTGCATGAATGCTGCTTTCTCTAGTCCCTGACTGGTAAAGCCTTGTTCCAGATAGGAAGAAAAATGTCCTACAAGCAAGCCAGCCTTCAGCTTCAGGACTGGGAAGTGCAGATACAGGTTTCTGTATCTGAAAACTCAGCATTAAGAGAAACTCATAATTTAGCATGGGTAATTTAGGCCCAACTTATCACCACTTGGATGGGGGAAGACCCAGATCCTCTTAAATGTAGTGGAAAGAGAGTGGCAAAGCCGATGAAAACTTGCAGTCACTGGGTTTGGTGGGACAGCCCAGAGTGAGTGGCAGCACCTGCTCTGCTGAGGTCTGTCCCTGCAATGGGTCGTTGTCCTGGCAGCCCTGCCTGCCCCAGGCCTTATTTGACACACTGGGGTGAGGGGATCCCATCATTCTGATTCTACACATGTTCTCCCCTTGCTGGGAGCTTGTTGGGTTTGTTCACTCTGGAGCTTTAATTGTCTGCTGCCCTGGGGGGTGTTTGCTTGGTTACTTCTTCCCTCGTGACGAGTGAGACTAACCAGGCAAAGGGCAGAGCCTCCTGTCCTTCAGGAACAGGAGTGGATGTGCTGATTTGTCTGCTCCTTCTCCTGTCACACGCTGCACACTGATGTCCCCAGGAATTCGTCTGTCAGTCTCAGCAGCCTCTCTTCCCTTCAACACTCGCCCTCCGTTTCTGGCTTTCGGTTCCATCTCCCAGAGGAAACCGGGCTGGAAAGGAGAAGGAAATATGGGTTTCCTTTTTAAAAAGAAAATAAACCAAACCTTAAGGGCTTCCTGTTGGAATGTGATGGGATCGGGCGCCTATCTCTTATCCTTTGAAAATCCCAGCTGGAATTATTTGATGTCAAAGCCTGGAATTTCCCAGTGTGAAATTCATGGCTGGCTGAGGATGCGCCGGGGATTAGAGAGACATCACTTTGCCAGGGCAGCGTTGCTGTCACTGCAGGAGCCCTCACCCGCACAAAGGGACAGTGCTGCTCTGTCCTGCTTCAAAGCTAAATCCTTGGGATGAGATTCCTCAATTCCCATTGAGGTTCCACGCTGGGTGACTGACAGCTGGGTTTGGGCGGAATAAACCAGAGCGAGTAATGCTTTGCCCTGCCTGGGAATAGAGAGGGAGAAAAAAAAAATAAAGCCAGACAAGAGCAAAACATAATTTGCTGATTAGGTGGTGAGAGGATAGTTTTCTAGTGCACATCCAAAATTGCAGTAAGACCACTTCACAGTTGGGTGATTTTGCTCATTTTGCTGCATGATAAAAGAGTCAGATCAGATGATTACAATTATTTCTTCTGGTACAAAATTAAAATTAAATAAAAATCTGTGGCAGGGAAGCCTGATGTCTTGCAAAGCTTTAGCTTAGATAACAGCACTCTCCTCAAGAGAAATCTCCAAGTTTTGGAGGGAGTCTTCTCAATTTCAAAATACTTGTACAAAGAAAAAGCAGGAGCATATTCAGGCAGGACACTGGGTAACCACTAAATGCTTTTCTGTCCCTCTGAAGATAATTATTTTAAGTAGGCATCACTATCTGTGTTAAGGATCTATAAAGGATTTAAGCAAAACAGGGGCTGGTGGCTGGTGAGGTGTTAACAAGGTGCAGTGTTGTTTCAGACTCATAAATCAGCAGTGCTTTAGGTGATGGAGAGAGAGACCAACTCTGTAACATTAAAAGAATAACCTTTCTGGCCTCTTTTTCTAAACAGTTGATCTCTTTATAAAAGAGGATTTGCCCTGCTGTTCTAATAAGAGTTATAAAATAATATATGTGTAATTAGAATTTAATAATGATTTGTGTGACTGGATCTACTGCCTAAGCTGGTTCAAGTGATTGTGTAACCTTTGCATTGTGTTCATTATCTAATGTTGAAATAACAGCTGGAAGTTGAGAGACTGACACGCAGTTTTAAAATTACAGAGCTTGAAATTGCTGCTGTCTGTAAACATATGAAAATCTATTAATGACCTTTGAGCTCTCTGACTGAAAATGTTTTGTAACATAGAATACATTAACATTGCCTGCTACTGCCGTGCACGTTTCCCATTTCTCAGCAATTGCTTAGGATATAAATGAATGTTTTGCTCCTGACACGGATATCTGACTATTTGGAACTATTCTGGGAAGCCCCAAGGATGCAGAGAAACATTTGGTTGCTCGATGTTTGTTGTAGCACAGCAGTTAGAGATGAGCTGCTGCCGAGCCCGTGGTGTGCTCAGCCCCTGGTGTGGGAGCTCCTTGCTGCTGGCAAGGCTGGCACCTCCATGGCACAGCACATCTCTCCTCTGAGGAGGAGCAGTGATGGTGAGGGTGGCACAGATACACTGTCCTGGACTCTTCATTAGTGACATTGAGGTGTTTAGAAAGGTGTTTCTGTCCCTCCAGCAGTCCTCTCGCTCAGAGCTGTCCCCTTAGGTTGAAGTAATACACTGTGGGCAGCTGGTTCTGGAGGAGGCTGGCTTTTTACATATTTCTTGTTTGTAGAACCATTTATATTTCTTGTCATTTGTTTCCCAGCCAAAAGAAACTACCAGAGGACTAATTATTGACTACACATTCTAGACTTCATGACAGCTGAGCTGAAAATTGTTGCCTACCACTGAGGGCAACTGCAGATTTGGTAAAAAATGCCTCTAGTGTCATAGTGTTTAAAACAGAAATTAATTTACAACGCAGCACCAGGGATCAGGATATGGCTGGTTTTTTTTCTTCTGGAGACTCTCACCCCTACAGCAGAGTTGGCAGCAGTGAATTTGTGAGCATTTGTCCCCTTCGGCACGGCGGAGTTGGCTTTGTGCAAGCTGTGTAAAACTGCAGGCGAAGCAGAGCTTGCAGCCTGCTCTGCTGGTGCTGAAGAACAGCCATCCCTCTGTTCTGCACCAGCGTTGGGAACCCTTCCTTGGAGGGTGGTAATAAAGAGTGTGGGCTGGAAGCAGAGTCTCAGAACACCCACAGCTGCTTGCAGAGCGAACGTGTTCGAGGCTGTCACCACGTGGGAGATTCGTCTGGAACTTTCATGCTGTGGGTGCCACTGCCTGAAGAGCTGTACATTTTTCGTGGCTGTGTTTTAAAAGTACGTGCCATGAAGTGAGTGGAGACAACACGTGTGGTTGAATCCTAAAAATTACAGTAAAACTTCGTATTTAGCAGGTGGAAGCTTTGAACTACTTAAGAAATCAGGCTGACGTTCTTTAATTCATGAACAAGGCCGTAGGTGTATCTCCTCAGTCTCAAGATGAAGCTATTCACAGGGTAGTCAGTACAATCATACTGTGGTTGTTGTGTACTTTGCACTATGAAGATCAAAATTTTAAATGCAGATGTGTAGATGGAGGAGAGCAATTTAGGCCCCTGCCTATAGTAAATGAACCATGTGTCCAGTCCATCTGCCCAGCCTCAGCTTGGCTCAACTCTGCTTCCAGAGTCCAGCTCATGGAAGCATGACATCCCCCTCCCAGCAGAGGTGGAAACAGTTGTGTCTTCTCCTTTTGTTATTAATTTTAAAGAGAGAGGCAGTATTTCTAAGCATTCCTGTCTGTAGTGACAAATAGGCTGGGGGCATTTTTACTCAGCATTGCCTTCCTGTTCTAAATTGATAATGGTGAAAGCATCCAGCTGATGTATCAGTCTGTGCTGGTAGGACCCTCGTCCCTTTTCCTCTGGCAGCTTGGGGCCAGCTGCTGCAGCTGGAAACTGGGGGTTGTGTTACCTTCCTGGCAAGGTTGGAAATGTGTGATGGAACGGCCACATCTGGCTTCAGGGAAGGAGCTGCTTCTTCAGGTCCTAATCCTGCCACTCGATGGGAAATGTTTGATTTCAATGTGAGTGTCTGTTTGAATAATCTGGGGAGAAGAAAATCAGTTCAGATGCAGTGTTTAAAGGCTGCTCTGTAAAGAAGCTTGTGCTTGCTGGCTATCAGCAGCGTGGGCTAAGCAGTGTCCTGGAATATTGGCACACTTGAGGAATGTCTTCCCAAAGCCTGGACCTGGAGCGTGTGCCTGACCTTGCCGCTGACTTGCTGGATACTTTTGGAAGTTAGTTGAGATTGATGGCCCCAGGTCACATTCTTTAGGATGGAGATGTTTATGCACGGTCTGTCACTTGTGAGATGCTGGGCAGTGTGTGGTGCTGCTGCCTTTCCTAATCCTTCCCTTGGGAGGTTGGGAATTTGCAGGAGGGCCGAGCTCTGTGCTCAGCATTCACACCCGGCAAGTGCAGCAATGCCACTCAAATCAGCTGAAGTAGGTGCTGTCAGACAGGCACAAGCTCTTCCCAGCTCCTTCATACACCACATAAACTGAGCACGCTGAGCTCCCAGTCGTGGCTGAAAGCAGCTTCAACCAAAATGTGCTTTTATCTGCAACGAGGCCTGGGCAGGATGGCCTGGCAGTGCAGGGACAGCAGCACTCCTGCAGCCTGTAAAAGCTGGACAGGCTGGGCTTCCAATACACCTCATTTCCTCCACCTGAAAATGGTGCCCCAGCTTCCCTTCAATCATTTCAGCTCCCTTGCTCTCTGACACACTTTCCGCTGACAGTAATTCTGTGAGCGCTCGTCGGGCATTTACTGCCATCACCGGAGGAAATACTGATGGCTTAAAGTGGGATCATTTCCTTTCTGATGGACAGCAAGCACCTGTGGGAGTTCTAAAAGCTGTGCAGTGTGTCTCTGAGTAGGTAGCAGGGGAAGAGGGGTGCAGTTCTCTGCAGTGAAGCTCTGAAGAGGAAACTGGAGGAGAGGGAGAAAGCCAGGGCTGCCTTCCTGTGGAGCTGAGAGTGTGGCTCACAACAGGAGATTCTGTGTATCCACCTCCCCAATGGGTGATGGTGGAGAATGGTTTATACCAAAAACACAGTCAACCATATGCTCACATTGGTGCAGATTTCCTCGACCTCTCGCTGAAGTGAAGGTGTTTGCTGTGTACATTCTTCCTTTCATTGTGCCCTAAATGACTGTTAAACGCTGTTTCCGGGTGCTTGGTACTACCGTGGAGGGAGAGGACTATTTTTCTCCCTCGAGTAATTGAGAAGGAAGGGAACAGCACCAGCCCCTTTCTCCACAGCTTTTTGAAATAATTACTGCTCAGCACTGTATCGTTATTTATTCAGGTCTCGTGCAGGGAAAAAGAGCAATCAAAGCCTTGTAAATTCAGTGTGGATTGAAATGCATTTAAAAGTAGAGTGAACTGACCTTCTCTTTTGTAGTGTTTGGCTATGCTATGTTGAGGTAACATTTGTCCAAGGGATCTCTACTTGCTATGGTGCCTTCAAGGTCCTGGCAGCAAAGGTCTTAATTCTTGGGACATAACAAGTGGGCATTTAGCAGATACAGCATCTTGCTCTTCAGCTATTCACAGGTGACAGGAATGCAGCCTCTGGTAATAAATTTGACTGTTTCAATTACAGTGAGTTTCTTGGTTCATCCACTTGTATTTTTAAGTTAAATCATGTATCATAAACCTGTAAACCAGTGTCAGCTTCAAATGTCTTAACATTTCCAAAGCTGTCTTGTCAAAAAGTCATCTTATTCTCGAGCTCAACATGTGACAGGGTCAGAGCAAATGTGATGCATTTTAAAAAGCAAGACCCAGATTCATCTGGAATATGTCAACTGTGAAAGGAGAATTGCAGTCCAAGGTTAAACAAACAAGGATTTCATTTGCAATCATTTTAATTGATATTGATTGTGTTGCTTGAATGTAGGGTCAAAGCAAGAAAGTCACTTCAAATCTAGACTCTTGTTTTTGCCTTTGGAAACGGCTTTGGTGGCTTTGGCTGAGAGGCCTGGGGGCTCTTGAGTTCAAATTCAGTCACC
The DNA here is from genome assembly GCF_003984885.1 of Neopelma chrysocephalum. Lineage (NCBI taxonomy): Eukaryota > Metazoa > Chordata > Aves > Passeriformes > Pipridae > Neopelma > Neopelma chrysocephalum. The sequence continues at coordinate 7,449,722 of NW_020897738.1, forward strand.
TGGGTATGGTCTTACCTGATACCCTTCAGTGGAGTTGTCTCTTATCCCATTCAATTTTCATCCCTTTTTTTCTTTCCTTACTATTCACCTAATTTATTTGTCTGTGGCTGTTCATCTTTTCTTGTGCTGGCTCCTGTTCTTGCAGTGGTTTCTCTCTCTATGGACCCATCTTCAAATCCCTGCCTTAAAGTTAGTCTTTCGTGTACTTTTCTCATGTATATCTCCAATATTATCCTTCCATTTGAATTACTGCCTCCTGTGTCACCTTTATGCAACTAAATGGATGGTAGATTTGCTTTAATAATGGTCCTGTCTGTATTTGTAATGTGCTTTGTCTACTTAGAAAGTATGAGAACACTGTCAGCGATTGTTTCTGTGTTACTGTTTTACAAACCGAGTATCAGGTCAATAGAAATATTTTAAAAGTAACCTAATTAAAAATAAATCTGTTTCAATTGCTCTCTGAGCCAGGATCTCTCCCTGAACTATTAAACAAACACGTTTGACAACCCTACTGCTAATGGCATGATAAAGTTGATATAAGGATAGATGGTGCTCAGATCCTCGGGGGCTTTTCCATTGCAATTTTTTGAGAGAAGCTGGAGGCAGAAACAGGGAGGAGCTGGGGCACTTTCAGAGACAGCCGTGGTTTTTATTTCCTTTGTGTGGATCCGTCTCCTGTTTGATGTTCAGGGCGATATTTTACCTTCCCCAACTTAAGGAATGAGTGCTGCAGTGAGGAGCTGGAGGCTCTTTCCCTTCTGGGAAATCAGCCCATATAATCTCCTGAAGTCTGGCAGGAGCAGAGTGTAACCAGTCCTTGGCTGAGCCTTGCAGTGTCCGATGGGCCCTGGGGACAGGGGATTGTAATGGACTTGATTTCACACCAGGGCTGCGTTTTGAACTGGTGCTTGAGGGCTGAGAGTAGTTATTTTATTAACTGTAGGTGTTATTTTTGCCCTCTGCATCCCAGCAGCACACTCGAGGGTTTTCATCTGGCCGTGTGGGGTTTGGACATTTCCTTCAGGTCCTTTAAGTGCTCCCTGTGTCTGACAGGTATTTACAACCAGAGCCTTCCCCTCCATGCTTCCTGAGATCTCAGAGCTGTGTAAATTCAGAGGATTAAGGCAGGGTTTGAGCTGGGCTGAGCAAACAGGCAGTGATAACTCCAGCCAGGGGATGGCTGTGGATCTGAGCTCGTGCCAGGCTCCTCCAGGGCTGATCATTATTTCCTGATCAAACAACGTGGAGTCCATGGTGCAGAAGGCTCTTGCTGTGGCATTTTAGGGGTAAGAACAGCCTCATTCCAGAGCTGAGGGCGGTACACCCCCATTATTCCCAGCTTTATTTATAAACTGTGCACCTTGAGAGCCTTTGGAGGTTGCAGCTGTGCCTTGGTGACAGAAGAAAAATGACTTTTCCGGAAGGAGTGTTCCCAGTGATTAAGGACACCGCCGCGAGCAGAGGTGCAGTTGCATAACTTTAACTGCTCGGGCCAAATAGGGGTGGAAAAAAAATCACACAGGTTTTTGTTATGGGCCCCCAAAATGTGTTTTGGACCCTGCCAGATCCCTTTTGCCAGTGGATCTTCAGGGCTGCTCCTGTGGGAGGTTGTTTCAGGTGGAGCCGGAGGCGGCCCCGCGATCCCCGTTTTCAGCTGAAGTGTTCTTTGGTGTCTGTACATCCAAATAAACAAATGAGGAGATAGAATCTGTGTGTTTCATGGAGTAACTGCCAGGAAGGAGGCTCTGTAGAAAGGCCTAATTCTTCCTTATCTGTAACCATGCAGCCAATTAGAACCATCTGCTCTCCGTCTGCAGCCCAGACAGACAAGGGGCTGCAGATGGAGAGGCTGCAGCCTGCCCTGGAAGGTGTGAGAGAAATTCCTAAGTGAGGACAGGTAGGAGACAGCCCTGGAAGCAGTGAGTAGTAAAGAACAAAATAATTTTCTATATTCTGGAAGAAGATTTAGCAATCTCCATTCTGGAACAGAGAAGAGAGAAAGGGCCTGGATCCACTATCCTTCCCTGGAGAAGGGATTTACTGGCCCTGTGACAGCAAAGGTAGTCAGGTCTGCAGACTCCTGGGCTGGGCAGAACCTCCAAGGGTGGATGTGGAGACCTTTTGACTTTGGTGCCTGAGTTGAGATATTATCACTGCGTGAATCCCTGAGCTTTCTGTGATGAGCAAAAGTGAAAATATCTGCTGGTCTGGGCTTGCCTGGGGGGAAGGCTCCAGTGGGGCAGTTTGTCAGTCGGCCAGTCTCTCCTGCCAGCTGGGATTTCGGGATTGAAGTCAGTCAAGGAGCATCAATAAACATTCACTCTTGTGATGTTCTGGATATTCTGTATGTGCTTAAATTTTCCAGCACGAGCAGAGATGCACATCCAAAAATAGCAAACTCTAGTGCTAAGTGAGGTCCCCAACTTGGAGGTCATAAACTTTAGCAAAAGAGCAATCCCTGGAAGGCTCTTTTAGTAGGGTAAATAGAAAGGAGACAAAGGAGGCAAGAACAGAAACCCCATTAGCCCCCTCCTGCTCTCTGCCTGAGGCTGCAGAGCTCTGCATTGAGCAGCACAAAGAACAGCCCCCTGTCCCCCTCTGTCAGCAGGGAGGTGCTGAGTTCAGTGTCCTGCCTTCCCAGAATAGAGCCCCGTGAGCTGCATCCTCTGCTGGAGTGGGGAGGAGCAGGACTGGGGAGTAGCAGCAGTAGTTTTCTTGTCATGGGTTGAGAAACTTGACTTTTTTCCCCCGTGGCTGCCCCAGGTGTGTGGTGGAGCCGAGGCCTCCCCTGCCCGGGCCTGGGGCTTCATCCATGGCTGTCTGAGAAGTGCTCGAGATTCCTGCATGCAAGTGGCACTGCAAGTGAATGAATTATTTCCTTGGCTTTGATCCAGCTATAACTGTATTCCCTGAATTAATTTTTCTGGTAGCTCAGCGATGAGACAAACCTTAAATCTCCGAACGGAACAGGGATAAAAGGCTAAATTTCCAAGTAGGGAGTTTTTTGTAGGATTCAGTCAGGAGAAAAACACAGATTTCCAGACGAGTTCTGTGGTGAAGTGAATCATCTAAAACCTGCAGTGAACGTGCTGTGGGTACTGAGGGAAGACTTCCCCTAAAGCATTAACAGAGACCTGATCACCATGTGAAGACAGCAGGAGTTTAAACCAAAACGGTCAATTACTGGCTTTGAAGACATCCTTAAAAGTGAATATTGCACCCCAAGCCAGGAGCACAGGATTTGCTGGTGCACTCAGGTGGTGACATTTCCCTGCCCCAGCCTCCTTTCTCCCTCAGCAGGGCCTGTGTCACCTCATGCAGCATCTTCCCTGCGCCCACTGTCACCTCACAGCTGCATCTGAATTGTGAAGAAGTGCACGCTTGTGGTGACTTCTGTTTCTAATATTTTGCTGGGTATCAGTTAACAGATATCATTTCCATGTCACTAGGTTTTGATCAGTTACTAAAGATTAGCATTTTGATTTTTGTCTCAGCAGCTTCCCAGTAAACAGGACAGTGTGACCTTTAAGTGGCATCTCGAACTGCTGCTTAAAGTGTTACCTTTAAACTAAAAACCAAACTGAGCAGCTAAACACTAATTTTTGTTCCTCGTTTTACCATTCATGGAGAATAATGCCAGACAGTCATTTTCCTTGCTCTTTCCCCAGTTTATGGGCTTGGCAAGCTGAGCTGTGTTCTGGTGTGTTCTGTGCTTCCAAGACAGTGCCAGTTATTTTAATTTTGGTGGAGGGGTTGTATCCTCGGCGGTTTTGCAACTTGCTGTCTCTGTGTGTGCTTTAAGAGGAGGCTCCAGCCCCACAGGACCCCTGTGCAAGGTGTACAGAGGTTGGGTGCTGGCTAATTGTGTCAGAGCCTGGAATTGGACATAGCTCGAAGTATTTTATTGCTGTGGTTCTGATTTCAATGTCTCTGTGACCCCAAAGTGTCAGCACATCATCTCCCTTCCCAGGGTAACTTTAAACAAGCGAGTGATTTGGAGTGGAATCAGCATGTTGCACACTGAGGCAGTCAATTCACTAATTAAAGGAGAGGGGGAGGAAGTAATCTGGAGCAATCAGCAGGGCATTTCATCCCAGTTCCTAATTTTCTTTTTTGTTGGGCTTCAGTTTTTGAAAGACTAGAGAGCTAATGATTTTCATGAGCTCTTTTGCAGTGCTGAAGGTGTGTGCATTGATGGGAGCAGTTGCACTGTGAGCTCCCTTCACACAGGATACAAATATCCCTGATGCAATTGCTTGAGTTGGAAGCAAGGCATTTAGAAAAATATCTGTGGGTGAAGCTGACAAATTTTGGCATAGTAAGCAGTGCTTTTAAGGTATATCCTAATCTGGTGTATTTACCTCACGTAAAAAATTAATTGGAATAGAGATTCTGCAAAACATTCCCGCAAGAGTTCAGTTTTTATCCTTGAGCAGTTAATAAAAGACATTGGGGAAAAATTTATCCAGCTGTAGTGAACTAATGTCATAGTGATTTGACATATTATTTCTTTAACTCCTTTTCCATGCGGTGTGTGTGGGGAGAGAGTTTGGTACATTGTCACTGGGAGTTCAGCTTTCAGTCCTCAGAGATGCCGGGGATAGCAGGAGTAATTCCCTCCTCTGATCTCACTTTCTGATGTTAATCATTATGACACGACAAACCCGCTTTTAAACTGTGCTTGGATTGTGCGTTACAGCCCTGATTCAGGGCAGACACTTAACACTTAGAAGTGTTCAACCTCTGTTGTGTGTTTGGATGCCATTGATCTCTCTGGCTCGGGGAATGTGGTAGGGCTTTAGAAGTGCCTCTCTCCATATGAATGCTGCTGTGAATCAGACACCGTCAGCCCCCAGGGGGGTCTGATGTGTTTCTGTTCCGAGATCAGAAACCAAACAAAATAAAACCCACCTCTGTTTCAGTCGAACAGTTAAAGGCTTCCCTTCAGGATCCTGACTTGGTCATGTGCTGTTGACGTGTGGTTTCTGAATTAATCTGGAGTGAACTCATTTTCATAACCAGTTCCAGCATCTCTGAAATGAATCAAACACATAGCCTGGAGAGTATTCATCCTAATCTAATCTAAAATTACTGTTTGCATTGTGCGTGCCTAATTATTCATCCTAAGTCATCTCTGGAAGGAACACGCTGTCTTGTTTGTGTTTTTATTCAATATTTGTACAGCTTAATGCTTAAAAGTAGCCTTAAAGAACTTGAAGAACTTACAATTCTGGTTTTTTTCCTCTTTTACAGAAGGACATGTCGCTAAAGCCTCAGGAGAGGAAGGAGAAATGGGAGAGGCATCCAGGAAAGAAACCCAGAGAATCTGAAAACTGTGTGTCTGCTGAGCCAAGTGAAAATGGCCACAACAATGATGCTGGGAGCTCTGAGAGAGAGGCAGAGAGAGGCAAAGAACGGATGAAGAAGAAACTCCCCCTGAAGTCCAAACAGGTAGGAGATCACTTCTCCTCTGAAGTGACCGTGTCATGGCTCTGGCCACTGTGTTGTCCTTGCTGGTGGGCTGAGGTTGTTCATGTAAATGGCTTCTCTGGTAACTTGTGCTGGTGAAAACAATGTCTCTTAGAAGACTCTTGGCCAAGTGCACAAACCCTGTGCTGAGGGCAGGTTTCATCAGCTGAAATGGAAGATCAGGTGTCCTGGGTAATGTAGGAAGGAAGGAGCAGACCTCCCTTGTATCCTGCAGCTTTGAGGCAGTGTGGTGATTCAAGCCATAGGTTTGTGGCTCTTACAGTCTTAGACACAAATAGAAATCATCAGCTGGATCACAACCTCCTTTGGGGAAGGTGTGCTTGTTAATGTGCACCTGGAAGCTGCAGACATGGCTATGTCCATCTCAGGAATCAAGTACCCCCAGAACAGTGTGTTGAGGAGGAAATATTCAAGTATTTTAGAAGTGGAGAGTCAGTTTGGAGAGACCTGTGCTCTGGGCTGTCTTTTCTCTGTGCCCTTCTACAATGTGGTGGAGCATGAATGAATCAGGAGCTGTCATGTGGGAGGGGATGATTGCAGAGACTGTCTGAGCCACAGCACGTGCAGAGCCTGGAGGTGACAAAGAAGAGGCCCTGAGGCTGGCAGGCTCTTCATCAGTAACTGCTGCTCAGCAGGGAGGTTTGCTGGTGACTCTGTGAGCATTCCTTGGTTTGCCATCCCCATGGTACAGCAGCATCTATCTGTGGACACTTTCCCAGTTGTCTGTTAACTGGGAGCCAGTGGGAACACCAATGTCCTTCCAGCATTTGTTCTGAGCTAGGAAGCACACTGCCATGAAAAACTGGTTTTTATTCTCTGTGATGCAGAGAAGAAGAGCTGTTTAACCCAGGCACAGCTTTTGTTTCGTGGAAGTGATCCTGTACATGTGCCAGACAGGGAAAGATTGAATTGTCCAGTTACTGGAATTGTTTTTTCAGACTTGCAGTATTGTAGGATTTGAAAGAATCGTTCAGGTTATCTAATGTAACCCCCCACATAATTCTCCACCACACAGAGTCTTTTGGGACTGTGTTTTAGCATATTGGTTCAGATGGGCTCATCACATTTCAGGTTAGAAATTCTCATGGTCTATTCATGACCCTGCTCTTGTGGTGGCTAATTAACAAATTAGCAGACTTTTGTTTTCTTCCTTTTGATTTAAAAAAAAAATTAGTTGGAATAATTCAGTACAAATAATTTATGTAAAGATGTTAGTACTTTTCTGCTTGCAAACATTTGGGTAGCAAATCGTGTAATCATGCACTCCCAGGAAAATATTTGCCAGGTTTGTTTTCTTTTAACTCCCCATAGTGATACCAAATGTTTTGGTTTTAGACTCATCAGTGTCTATGTAGTTAAGATATATCAAGTTTCTTGATTGGTTTTGGTACTAGTTGAGTGACAGGATTTCAATTCCCCCCTGGTTACAGGTGCAATGAGCTTGTGCACAAACTGTGCTCTGTGCCAGCTGAAATGGTTTCTGATTATGGATGAATAGAGGCACATTTTAGTTTCCATGAAAGTCTGAACAACTAGGATCCTTTTCTTGGCTCCCAAACCCACAAACCCAAGCATGTATTTCACCAGAAGTGCCTAGGTTTGATAAAAAATACTCAGAAGCAAGAGTGCTGGGTGGTATTCCTGCCTGACACTTACACCAGGATTCTGGCACTGTGCTTCCTCAGCTCCTCTGCCTCTGTAAAGCTGCTGCTGTGTCAGGTTTTATATTTAAGTGAAAAGGTATCAAACACCACTCCAGCAACCCTTGGAGTGTCCATAAAGCTGGCTCCCTTGCCACTCTGCTCCCCAGGGTAATAAAACATGCTGGTGTTGATGCAACTGAGAGAGGTGCAGATCATGGGGATAAGGAGCACAAAGGAGCTCGTTAGGTCTTGGTGTCCACCAAAATCTCCCTGACATGGGAGCTTGGCTGCAGAAAATGCTGCTTTTCTACTCATTGGAGTTGTTTCTTCTGGTCTAAAATTACGCTGCAGGACTTGAGTGCGTGGCAGGGGTTTGCACTGCTGTGGATGTGAGAGGCAGGGGGGAGGTTCCCTGTTCCTGCAGGAGGAAAGGGTTGTTAACAGTGACATCTTCTACATGAAATTTAAAACTCAGTTTCATGTAGTTCTGTCCCTTAGGGATTTCATGACACTTCTTCAGAAACCTTGAGGGGGGGGCAAGAGTTTTTGTTGCATTGGCAAACTCCAATTTCTTTCATTATGCGTTTACCAAACAATTTAGATTGTTGGTATTTCAGCTTTGAAAAATGAGGGCATCGTTATCTGTTTCTTCTGGCGAGTATTTGGCTGCCATGAGTGATTAAATAGGGGATTTGCTGCCACGTTCATAAAAACCTGAATTCATCTTTCATTGTTTAATCTTTTTGTTTTCCCCTGTAAGGATAAGTAACAAACTCTAAAAAGAGCAAGGAGCTTGCACAAAGCTGTATGAAATAAAAGCTGTGATGAGTGACTCATTAATACACTGTGCCTCTCTAAAGGAGTCACACTTAGAATTTATCTTTTATTGAAAAGGGAGGTTTTTTAAAATACCTTCTATTATCCTAGCTGGTACAGTTCTGAAAACCAGACAAGTTTGGGGGTCTGTGAGGTTGATGAAAGTAGCAGCCAAATCTAAGCTACATAAACTAGGCTATTCTTAGTTCAAACTAATTATGCAAATGATATAGACAAGTTCAATAATTTTTCCTTTTTTTTTAGTAACCACAAAGTTCACACCTAGAATTCTGGCATTTCCTGCCAAGCTGTCTAGACAAATTGGCTGTAATATTAAGTTTCCTGGAATTTGGGGGATGATTTTTGCATTTCAGGGTTATTAAACATAGGTTTATACCTCATTTGGAAAGCTTATTGTAATTAATGCTAATTATATTGAGATGTTGCTTAGAAATTACTGTTCAATTTGAAGCTTTCCTTATACTCTCATCCCTTCTCTTCACAATGCTACTGAATTGTCATCTCTTCTATGCAGCCTCCTCTAATAAATCAAATTGGGCATTATAATTATGGTATTCTGCTAATCCTTGTAGAGAGGTGCAAAGTGGTAAGCTGATTTGAGTGCCAGGTTGTCTGCTTTGTTTAGAAAATTAGATTAATACTTCACTGCGTTTGACAAAGCATCCAGATTGCCGTTTGCTCCTGAATATTTGGTTGTTCTGTACCTCAGGCTATGGGGAGAGGGCTGTGAGAACCAATCTGTCCTTTCCAGCCTATTACTCCCAGCCGTGGATAGAAATCACTCAAACACGTTTATCTCCTGCTGTAACCCAGCAGAGGGAGAAAAGGGCATTTCAAATAGTTACAGGTCCTTTGGTCAAAGATTTGTCAGGATTTGCTGGGGCTGCTCTCAACACATGCACACGGGGGAGAGGAGCTGATCTGAAACTGCTGCTCTGCAGTGGGGAGCAACAAAACCTCCTGCAGCCACCAGCTGTGTCAAGGAACGGGGAAGTGTTGGAAGCTGGGGTGGATTTTCCTGCAGGAAAGCTGAGCCCTCTGACAGTCTGTAACTGCCTCCAACACAGGAATATTTCTTGGAAATTAAGGCATTGCCTTTTCAAAAAGCCGTGTCCAGGGCTAAGCCTGTGGTTTGTGGAAGGGAATCCCCACCAGAGCTGCAGGCAGGGCTGGGGGGGGAGAGCAGCCCCTCACCTCTTTGGAAGGGTTCCTCTATGGTTGGGGGTATAATTCTCTTAGATTAAGTAAGAGGTAGGCATAAAATGAAACATTTTAGTTCCAGTGCTTCCTTGTGTGTCCTCTGTTGTTCTGCTAGTTTTTGGAGAAGTCACCCCTTGAACTTGGAGTCAGCCTTTGATTAACCTTAGCTGGGCTGTTCTTCTCTTTCTTGGTGTCATTTTTGGAGTTGCTTATTCCTCTGAACGTCTGAACACAGTGGATGTAGGACAGTTGGGGGTTTTGTTGGTTTTTTTTGGCAGGTTTTTTTTAAATTATTTTCTAATTTTTTTTTTCTGAGTTCCAGGACCCGTTGACCTTTCTGTGCACTGCCCCCCTGAAAAGAGTTGGGGCTGATAGGAAAGAGTTGCTGGTATTTCCAGTTACCTGAACCTCAGGCTCCGTGGTTAGTCAGTTTGGGAGCATCAGGGTGTGTTGAATACATTTAGATGTTAAATGTGGCTGCAGTAGCACTCTGTTCTGCAAATAGTCATTTGTCACGAAGATTAGTGTCTTACACCTCCTCCTTCCTTTTCTCACCCACTGTTTAAATCACCCGAGATGAGGAAGAGTCTCAAGAGAAGCTGAGGAAAGCAGGGTGGTGTAGCACGTATTTAGTGCTCATAAATAGCCTGTTGGGTTTGGAGCATGGGAGGAGAGGGCTGGGAAGCTGACGGGGTCGTGTTGCTCTGGAGGTGTGACATCTCTGTGACTTCAGCAGATCTTCCTGGAGGGAGGGAAAGCAGAGCTAATTCCCCTGTCTCATTCACTCCCCGGCCTTCGTCAAACTGCTGAGCGTTATTGATGATTAATGTATGTTGTTGCCGTGGCTCTTGCTGGACTGGAACTGCTAAATTGCATTAACAAGTTTTGATTACCTATTCATGTGGTTTTTCTGTGATGCTCATCATCTCGTTATCCAACATTCAGTGATGGATGTAACACCCTCCCTGCCCCAGGGGGAACCCTGCTCTGGGTTGCTGCTGAGCCGAGCTGAAGGCGATGCACTGACTCATTTTCCGTCCAGGATTCTCACTGTGAAAATTGATAGCTCATCTTCAAACCAATCACATACCCTTGGCCCCGTTTGTGTGTGGTGGTGGTACCCAAAGGCTGTGGGGCTTTTCCCAAGGTAGAGAGAAACAGTCTAGAAGCTCATCTGGCTAATGAGGTGTTTGGTGTGGAAAATTTCCTTTGGCATCACATTGCTCGTGCTGATGGTTGGGCAATAGGAGCATGTAGCTGCTTGAGTTCAGAGTTCAGAGACTGAAATGTCCCTTTCTTAGCTGAGGCTCAGCAGCCACATAGGAGAGTGAGTCTGAAAAATAACCCTTGGAATCTTTGTCTGTAGGCCAGAGGACATGGATATGCCTGTCCTTCTTTACTAATGTAGTGCTTGGAAGCTGAATTGTGCCTAAGAAGGTTATTCTGTTACCTTCAGTATCTCGGGCTACTGAAAGCAAATGAATTCTAGGCAGCTTACAAAGAAAAAAATAAAAGAGAGAAAGAAAAGAAAGGTTGCCTTTAATGTGGGTTTTGGGGATTGGTTTGGTTTGGTGTGTGCTGCTTTGGTGTTTGCATTGCACTGCTTTTGAACGCTGAAATTATACAAACTTGTCTCTCTTTGTTTCTAATTGATGTTACCCTTTCTGTTAGCAGATATTGTTATTTAAACGTCCTTTGAAACTACACAACAAAGCAAAAGGAAAAACAGTCCGTTTTCTTTTAATCAGGAAAACGTTTGCTTAGTGCATTGCTTAAAACCAGGATCCATTTCTACCTTTGTAAGTACAAGAATTTCCAGCCTGGCCATGAAAGCTCTGCACAGGTTAGTTTGAGGTGGGCATTCCTGGTGGCTGGGAGAGCAGGGCTGTTGGGGCAGTGCCATTCCCTGCCTGCAGCCTCTGTGCCAGTGTGGCCAGGCTGGCTGGGAGCCTGGGAGGTGCCTTCACCTGGAGCTTTGGTTCCCTCCAGCTTGTGGGTTGTGGTACTGGGCTCCAGCAGAGCCTCCCCTAGCACGGGCTCACTCCTGCCCCTGGGAGAGTTGTCTCTGGCTCCGGAGCTCCTGACAAGGTTGTGGGGCCGGGCCCTGTCCCCGGGGGGATTTTGGAGGGGGTCCTTTCTGACACAGCCACAGATGGCCCTGCCCGGCTCTCTCCTGCTAATCTGCAGGAGCAGAGACTTCCCAGCTGCCTGGGAAACCGCTGGGGAGCCACGGTGCAAAGCACTGAAATGGGCAACACGGCATTTAGGCATTAGGTTTGCTAATCCGAGGCCTAAAATCAGCCTCATTTCAATCAATAGCAATCTGTTTGCACTGTCAGGAACTAATTTAAAAATCTGCTTTAAGTCCTGGTTAGGCACTTGGTATTCTGTTTTCTGGATCAAAGTAGAGGGGAAGCAGTGGGCATAGCACAGCAGTGGCAGGAGGAGGAAAAATCCTTTGTAAATAAAAAGTGGATGTTTATTTCCCAAATGAAACCCTGCTGTTACAAAGAAGTGCTGTTGTTTTTGCTGAATTTATCCAGGAATTCATCAAGATTCTTGAAGTGGCCTTAGAGCCCACTCTGCAGCAGAGGGAGAACTTTGCAGTGTGTTCAGTTTGTTTAAAATGCTGCAGGAACATTAGGCCATTAAAGTCTGCATTATAGCTGTGACACAGGTAACTTCATCATGGGATTGCAGCCACCTTCTGAGAGCTGCAGCACAGCTCCCATAATGGATCTCTGTAACACACTGTGCTTCAGGAGTAGTGCAAAATAATACCATAAACCCTCTGGGAACTACGACAGGAGGCAGCCTTTGCTTAAGCTGGAAAAAATGTATTTCAAAACCTTCTGCAGTTCTGGTAGGGAAGCATAAATTGAAGAGATCACGCTTATTAGAATTGGGGGGTGTCCAACTATTTTTAGACTAATGCTGAAGCATGAAACAGAAGCATATGCTGGATTTTACTACACCACAAATATTATTTTCTCAACAGAGTGATGTAAAGCATGTTTTGGCTGATGAAAATGTTCTGTGTAGGAGAATGTGGCTTTGTCTGTCTCAGCGAGTAGTGAAATACTTGCTCGTCTGGACCTCAGGGTTCCTGTTTTGTAGCTGACCCTCCCTTGCCAGTATTGCTGCTCCACGTGTCCCCCTTGTCCCTGCTTTTGTAGGGCTCTCCTGGTTTTCTCCCAGAGAGGCTCAACTGCCTCTGAGTGCAGCTCCTCGGTGTGCCCGTGCTGGGCTGGGCTGAGCCTTCTCCCCTGGCCGGCACCTTCCTGGGGTGGGTGTCAGAGCCAGCAGGGCTTGGGTGGCCATGGAGGATGGGGATGCAGTGTCCTGCCATGTGCACTCTGCTCCCTGCTTTGTATGTAAGGATCATATTGCTGCTGTGATGGCATCGACCCTGCCGTGTTCAGAACTCCAAGGCTTTGCCTGTGGCATTGCCTTCTGCTTTCTTTGTCCCTGCTTCTCCTCTTCTCCAAAATTCCCATCTGTCCCCGCTCACCTCTCCCACTTCACAGCATCTGGGCAGCAGGGATGTGTTCAGGCCTCCAGATGGCTGCTGGCATTTTTAAGGTGTGCTGGAGCAGGTTTAGAGAGCACAGTGGTGAAAGCACTGGATGCTCCTGCACGTTCTGTGCTGGGACTTCTCGCACCGCCTGCAGTGGAGCTGAACCGAGGTGTCTGGGGGGGCCTTTTGTCTCCATCCGAGCTCCCCCATGGAGGGGACGTGGTTGCTGCAGCCCCAGTGAAGTGTGACTGAACAGACCTCTGTACCCGGAGACACACACAGGCATTGCCTAAGCAGAGCAATCCAGAGGAAGCCTCTCAGAGCAGCTCTCACCGGGCCAGACTCGTCCCCAGCCAACAGGGACTTGCAAACAAGACTTGATCTGACATTCCTGGAGGTTTCAAAGTTAAAAAAGGTCAGAAAACTCAAGCGGTAGGAAGATAGTTAAACCTCACTGGTACAGTGTAAGGAAGTGATGCTGTATGTGTGTGAACAGTCAAACCAGGTATAAACTCAGGTCACCTTTAACTTCTCTGCCTGTAGTTAGATGACTGATAAGGACTTCAGGTCACATTTGCTTAAATGCAGCCTCAGACAGGAACAGAATAAAGGGAAACAAAGCGATCCCCTCTTCTCGCTGACAGTCTGTAAGTAGCTGTGAATGAATCTCGTTCCAGCGACTTCTTTTGAAAGGGAGAAATAAAAAGGAAATTTCATTGCTGTCAACTTATGTGGCATTAGACACTATAAAAAAGGTTGGTGGTGGTCATTGGTTACATTGTTATAAAAGAAGAGCTAAATGGTTTGTAATTTAAAGAAGGGGATTTAATTACATGAAGTAATTTACAGGAAGCTATAACTACTTGTATCTTTTTCTCTGTTAAATTTAATTGGTTGACACAATGCACAAAGTACTCTTTCTTTTCCTTCTTCCCTCCTCTCTTTTTTTTTTTGTTTTATCTGTGTATTCCTTTTGGAGAAGAGAAGGCACCAAGATGGAGCACTTTTGTTGTATCTGGTGATTTTAGCAAGTTGAACAATGGAGTGGTGTGGGCTGTTTGAAGAGATTCCGAGCCTTGGCTGGAGGTTCTTGTACATCTCTTCAGGGCAGTGAGACAGGACTTGTTCCAGGTGTCCTCTGAGGTGTGAAGAGCCCTTTTTTCCAGGTTCAGTGCCGATGCTGCAGGAGGGATGAGGACCCCGAGGAAGCCACAGTCTTTTGGGATGTTGTTTTTCTGATTTGGATGAGAAGTGTCTCAATGGTTACTTCATCTTGATTAAAGCACTAGTTGCCTAATATTTTAGCTGACTTTGGAGAAGAGGTTGGGATCTGTTACCTAACTGTAGCTGCTGTTCTTGGGCTTGCACCACGTCTGCAGTGCAATACAAGGCCTCTGAATGGTGGTAGGTACAGTGTAGTTCCTTATCATCATCCCTGTAATTTTTGGGATGATCACAGGTATTTTTTTTCGGTGTGAAATAAGCCTAGTAGGTGCAGACAGCCAATATTCTTCCTCTAGCACACTTACCAGTGTAATATCTGAACCATCTGTGCTGCTGCAGTCTAAATCTGAGCTGATTTACAACAAACAAAATGACATCCCAATGTCACTCGTGGTTGAGGCAGGATGAACACCTTCTTCATGAGGTGCTGTTACTGTCCACATGCAGAACTTGTCCTTGCTCACAGCTGGCCCTGGGTCCCTGCTGGGATGGGTGTGCCAGGAGCTGCAGCAGGATTGCTTTGGCAGCTGCCAGTCTTTGCCTGAAGTCATTCAGTGGCACTGCTCCAGCTCCCTTGGCTTTCCTGGTGGAAGTGGATCAGAGATGGGGCTGTTTTCCACCTCTCAAACTGCAGCCTCGGGCAGTGTTACCCACATCCCCCGGCCTCCTTCTGTCTGAGTCCTTCAGGGAGATGTTTCCATGCTCCTGCCTGGTGGGTGGTTTGCACGAGCTGTTGGGAACATAAACAGCCTGAGCAAGCCCAGCTTTGGTTTGAAGACATCTCTTAGGTAAAATAAGCACTTGCATTTTTGCTTTAGTCCTTCAAGCCAGGTTATCAGTGGCTGTTCAGGTGAATGCTGCTGCACCATTGTTTGGGGAAAGTCAGTCTATTTTCTCTCATGTTTTCTGTAAAAGAAACTTAAGAATGAAATAAAGCCAGAAGGGGGTTGTGATAGATTTAAAGCTCTTCCAAACTTACCTCAGGCATAGTCAGGTATGTATGTCTCTTTTAACTCAAGATTTGAAATATGCTCTGTCTGGATGTAGGTTTTTCCAGCTGTTAGCACTCTAAATTTATTCTAGAATTTTTTGAGCCTTGAAATTAATTTCTTTAAAAAAGATCCTAGCAAGGAGGATAGTTTAGGAGTTGTATTTGTAAACTCTGACTATCATTACATGCAAAAGTTGGGACTGCTATTTTTTTTTTCTTTCTGGTGGCTTTCTCTCAGTTTTCTTTCTTTGGAGCTGGAGTTGTTGAGATTAAAAAAACAAAGTATTCTTTGGGTAGCTGCTGCATTCTGAACATTGGTGTCTAAGGTCAGTTATGCAAATATATGCGGGTTTTTTTAATTTAAAAACAAATCTTTCATCTTCACTCTTCCACATTCCACTTTCTCCTGGTTAAAGGGTTTCATTTTGGCACTAGGGAAAGGAGCACAGGCTGGATTCTTCCTTCAGCTGCAGATCCATTGCCATTTAAAGTTGAAGACTAGCAACAGGTTTCATTTTACTCTCTCCAATGTTTCCTCTTACAGCTCTGCTTGACTCATTGACACCGAATAGTAAAAACAAGGAAAAAAACCTTTCCAGGGGAAATCTTATCCACTGGAATAATACTGCTAAAAGAATCCAAGGAGGAGGTGTAATGGATCAAGTAGTGGATGCTGTCCAGGGAAGCCAGAAAAACAGTGCTGTGATGAATGTGAACAGCCCTCTGATGCTGTAACATTGCAGCCTCTTGGAAGGTGGTGCTGGATCTCATAAAGTTGTCTTTCCGTTGGTTCTCAAAACTTTTGAGTGGTCATAGGGAAATATTTTATACTTTAACATGACATTTATTGGCTGTAGTGTCAGTCATAGGTATCTTTTTGGAGTTAGTGCCACAGTCCATGTAGGATTGGAGATGGAGGTGGCTCAGCTGCTCTGTTGTGGAGCACATCTGCAGCTTTAACGTGAAAAAAAATCAATGTTCCAGTTTCCAGCTATTTTTCAGCTCATATGGAGCAATTTCAGCGTGTAAAGGTGTAAATGGGGATGACATGAAGAAAGAGGGTCACATTGCAAGTGTTGCCTGAATTGAGGGCTTTGAACTCGTTCCACATTTGTACATGTGCTCTTTTTCTTCCGGGTGCAGACTGCGAAAACCACCGACACGTGTAATTCTTTGCTTACCACATAGGAAATAATCCTAATGGCAAAGGACAAGGTTGAGCTGCACAGGAGCCATCCTGCAGAGCTGGATTCGGGGTGTCCCTGGGTGTGTCCGTGCCCTCCTGTCAGAGGAGCTGGCAGTGGGGCTGGCATGTCCCTGGCCATGGTGGTGCCGTGGCTCGGTGCCACCGGGGATTTGCTTCCCCATTTTCGTCTCTCGCTTTCCTTTGCGACTGGCTCGTTTTGTTCATAAAGCAGCTTGTAATTGAGTGTTTGACAAAGAAGTGTTTACAAGCAGTGTTTCTTGTGCATAACTGCCTAGCTGAGGGGAATAACAATTTGGGCCTGAATTTCAGCCCTCCTTTGTCACTGTCGGATCATCGTCGGTGGCGGTGCTGTCTCTGCTTAAAGAGAAAGATGGATTGGAATTGTTTCAGGGCATGGCACCCGAATGGGAATTCGTGCTCTTGGAAGAAGCTGGCAACTGTTCCTTGTGGCCTGTGCTCTTTCTTTGTCCCTGTCTTGACTGTGGACCACACCAAGGTGTGTGCCAGTTGATTACCCTGTGCGGTGACTTCTGGGTTTTTGGAGGTGGAGTCTGCCTGTTCAGGGGGAATTTTATTCTGGGCATGTGAAATGTGAGGGTTGGAGTTCTGCCAGGTTTTAAGCCTTCTCCAGCCATCGTGTGGGGTGAGATGCTGTAGGCTGTAGCTGTCCTAATCTGGGAACGTGGTTGGAGTTCAGTCTTCATGGGTTGAAACCAGCAGTGCAGATGGGACCCGTGTTATCAAAATAAAAGCCACGTTTAGCTATCACACAGGAAGAAAGGGACTCGGGGATTAAGCTTTTCAGTTCAGGCAGCATGTGGGTGTTTCAATTGTCCATGCCAAAACCCTTCTGCAAATTACGCCAAGTGGGCAGGGTGTGTAGGGAACAGAAGCAATGAAGTTATGCATGAGTAAGGAACAGCTCAGGCTTTATTTAGACCCATTATAGGTCATTAGCAAAGGGTAATTTTTGGGGGGGAGGAGGGGGATCTTTTAAAGGGGCTGCTTGCAGGAATTACCATATTTAACCAGAAGTGATGGGAATCAGGGCATAGGGAATAAGCCAAGACAATCCCTAGAATTGTCTACTAATAGCTGGAGGCACCTGGAGCTCCAGGTTTCCGGGCTGGATGGGGCAGTTCCCGTTAAGGGTTAGGGTCGGTGCCAGTCTGTGAGTAAAACCCGCAGGTAGAGATGAAAATAAATCACAACATGTGAAACAAAAGTCATGCAGTCAGGCATGAGTCAGAGTGGTACTGGGGCATTGTGGCAGATGAGTTTAACTCCTTCCCTGCTGCTTGACTACAAGCCCGGAGCGATTTCTGTAGCAAGTCTGCCAGTATCAAGTCTGCTTTTCTGGGAATAGCTATTACTTAATACTGGTGGATTTTATTACTGGATACTGGTGTGTTGAGCAAAACCAGACAAACAGTCACAGCTTTACTGACAAACTAGGAGTGGGTTTTCGTGATGACTGCGCTGCTCAGGGCATCTCTGAATTAGTGTTGCTGCTCCTCAGTGCTTGGGCTGGAGCAATGTGCTGTTAAATTCCTGTACAAAGGCAACCACAAGACACTCACACCCAGAGTGCCTTTTATTTGTCCTCATGCAAAAGGCTGCAGGTGTTTTGCTAAGACATCTTCCCAATCCCCTTAGCCTTGTTCTGAATCATCCTGGTGTGTTGAGTAGCTGGGTAAATAACCTGTGGTTTTATAAGCCTGTACAAATGGTGGTCTCTTACAATCCTTTGCAGCTGGATATCCCCCCCTCCCTTGTTTACCTGGCTTGTCAAGAGCAGAGGGAGAAGAAAAATGTCTTTGTGACAGCTTTTTTTTTTTTTTTCCCCCTTACAGTGAAGCAGAGGAATAAAGGGATTATTTTTTTTTCCCCAGACAGTCTCTGCAGAGCAGCAGCAGCACCAGGGACCTCTAGTAAATTGATCAAGGGACATATTTGACCTTAGGGCTGCTTGTTAGAGAGCGTTGTTATAGGCACGTTGTAATAGCAGATGTAATAAAGTCTGCATTGTCCCAGGGAAAAAAAACCCCAGTATGTTTTGTGGATTTTGTTTTGTTTTGTTTGGGGCTTTTGTGTGTGTGTGTGTGTGTGTTATTTAGTAGGAACTGAATTGTTGTCTGACAACCTTGGGTCACCTCAAATAGGCATAAGCCTAAGGCAAAGCCAAAAGCAGAGGTTTTGGTAGTTAATAGGGGATTTACTGACCCAAGAAACAGGGAAATAATATTTTTCAGGAATTGGCTATTTTTATAGTGCTTTGTGTTCATCCAGCTATCATGTAGCTTTGTAAAGATGATTTCTTTCAAAATCCCATTTCTATTCTTGCAGCTTTTAAGTCCTTGCTGCTGGAATTGAATTTTTTTTTCTTAACTTTTCCTCAGTTATGCAGTTATCACTGCTCTGGATCTCAACATTTACTGACCTTCCAGTGTACTTTAAGAATTTATTTAGGGTCCTGTGATAACTGGTCATCACTAATGATTATTTTTCTATGAGAGGGTTCCAGTACTGTTATGGCCTAAGGTGTATCTGCTAAACCAGCTTAGCTGAAAGGCTTTTTTAGTCATTTTATGCAGCAAAGGCTGTTAATACAACTACACAAATGGGAGCCCTTAGTTAATTCCTGGTTAAGTATTGATGTACTTGTTGACTTGAAGCTTGTTCTGATAGGATTAGGATTTAATCAGTAAAAGTCAATCTTTTTCTTCTACCTGTTCAAAAAATGAGCTGTTTCCAATGCTGAACTATATATGTTAAAAAAAAAAAATTAAACAAGTGATACAGTCTTTATCACTATCAGATACTGGCTTTTGCCTGGTAGTCACTCCAAAAGGAATCAGTTGGTATGTGATATTTTTACTCCTGAACAGGAATCCTGATCTCTGGCATGATGGTAGTTAGTGTCTGAGTTGGGGTTTTTCTGTTTCCAGACGCTGCAGACACAGAACTTGAAAACCCTTCTCCTCCTCCTCCTCAGAAAATCACTGTGTCTGGGAGAGGAGGAGAGGCCATATTCTTACCAGTAGGGCTGATCTGTGAAGTTGTTGAGGTAGAAGGATTTCTACTACCAAGTTCTGCCACTAGATTATTGGGTAAATTATTCTGGGTTAATTGCTTAGCCATCCTTTGTCTGGTTGCTTATCTGTAACCTGGAGGAAATAATTTTTACTTACTTTTTAAAGTGCTTGAAGAAGAAAATAGCAGGGGACATGATGGTTATTTGATTACCATAGAGGAAAATACAAGGCTGTGTTTTTGACCTGGAAGGGAGGAGGTCACTGCTGTGGGAGTCTTGCTCTTGCTAACAAGGTGTAAGGGACCAGCCTTGAGTTGTGCAACATCAGACACAGACTAGACTGGGTTTGGAAACAGCACTGACACATCAGCTCAGAGTGACCCAAAGCACAGTGAACCGGTTCAGGTGGAGGACGTGAGAGAAGTGACTCCATCCAAGCTGGCATTCCTGCATCATGCCATGTGGATGTGCCAGGTGCCCAGGATGGATGCCAGCTTCAGGTTTCAGGAGTTTGCTGAGAGGTGCTGAGCCCCATTCTGTGATCTAATCCAGCAAGAACCTTGCAGGAGGCTCTGGCAATTGCCGAGGATGATCTAATGCTGGTATTAATCATCACCTCATGATTGAGAACTAGGTGTGAGTATTGAGGGTGTTTCCACAGTACAAATCCAGGGAATCTTGATAGCAAACTCGCTGGGCCAGTTTTTAAGCCTAAGCATTTTCTTTTTCTTAATTATAAACCCTCCAAAGGTCTTCTGGGGTGAAGAGATGGTTAGAAGTACTGAATGTGTAATTTTGTGGTTTTCTGTCTTTAGTAACTGGCTTCTCGGGTGGCTTTGGGAAGGAATAGATCCACTTATGGAAGCTTGAAAAAGGAGGTATCTATTACTCTGAAATAGCCCCACTTGATTATGCAGCTTAGAGTATAAACGTACATAAAGCTGATTGCAATGGGCTAAAAAGGCTTGCCAAGAAAAAAACCTCTCAGCAATGCAGTATGAATTCATCCCTTTTATTCTTCCCAGCAGTGGGATTTGTTTCTGTATTGCCCTTAGCTCAGAGACCCAGGCCTTCACCTCTCCTGTGATCTTCTGATCCTCCCTGGAGTGGTGCCTGGGAGCCCTTTGCTTCTCCTCCCTGACCTCGGGTGGGAGGAGGCAGAAGGAGTTGTGAAGTTCCAGCCTGGTGTGAGGGTGGCAGGTCTGTGCTTCAGGGGGTTTGGCATCCAAAAGATTTTCCCTAACACAAGATGGGAGGGAAGTAGCAGCTGCCGGTGGGCCGTGTTGGCACCTCCAGTGTTGGTGGCTTACATTCTGTTTTCTGAAATTAACTGGAGAATATTCCAAATTCCTAAAATTCTGCCTGCCCAGCAGAATCCGGGGGGAGTGAGGCATTGCTAGCCATGTGAATGACTGCTTAATTTAGCAACAAGTTATGACTATTCAGTGGCATGGGCTTGAGCAGAGAGGAGGAGCAGGGATGTGAGCCCATGGGGATCCCAGCTTGTTCACCTCTGCTGCCTTGGGCTCTACCACCCTGGAAGGAAAGCCTTGTTGGTGCATTCATCCATGCCACAACTGAACCTTCATTTTGCTCCGTGGATGTTCCCTTGGAGCTGCTCATGTGGAAGTGGGACAGTTGGGCTTTGTGTGACAGTGAATGCATGTGCATGTCTGTCAAGTTTACTCTCGCAGCTTAACTGTAATTCATTACATAAAGCCTGTTTGTCACACATGACTTTAAATATCCACGGGCCAGTCTCATGGACTAATTCCAGTGCCAGCTGTAAATACAGCAAGGTAAGGGCTGCAGTTTAGCCCAGGTCTGAGCACAGAGGGTGAGTGTGGCCTGTGATGGGAACCCTGCTCCTGACCCGGTGCTGTAGCTGCCTTGATTGAAGCACTGGGGGGTCAAGTGACTTGTCAAAGGTTGCAGAGTGAGGGAGCAACTCCACTGACATTTGATACCAGGAGCCTTCTGTTTCCCAGTCTGCTGCTGATTTACACTTTCATCCTCCAGTACACATAACTGCTGCTTGAATTAAGCTGTGACACATCTTCGCTTCAGTGTAAAATTACTTCAAGTTAGACCTTGCAAAGGGAATGTCATTCCTTCTGCAGACACTGTGTAGGGTTCAGGCTGTTCCCACCTGGTTCGTGTGCTAGTTCAGCACCACCGACTAATAAATTACAATTATCGAGGTATCAATTCATCATGTCTCAGCCGTGGTGTTGCCTGTTCCACTGCATTGACCGAAGCCCTTTGCTGGCTGCTAATGTACTGTGGCTTTACTCTTTCTTGTCCCGTAATGATGGGATCCCTTGTACCAATTTGAATCCTATTAGATTGCAATTAATTTCTCCCTCCTGCAAACTGAGGCTGAGTCAAGTGCTGCTCAGTGCAGAGCTTACGACACGGATGTATCACCAGGGTGAAGTGCTGAGAACCCAGCCTGAGCGATTTTTTAATCTCTGCTTCATGTTCCCCAACTTCCCTAATGGCACTAATTAGCAAACCAAATTCCTTGCTTTGGGAGCACCAGTGTGAGCAAGTGAGGAGCAGGAGGATGTAGCTGGTTTAAGAAGGAGGATCAGAAAGGGAAGCAGTTGCAGAAAGTCAGCCTCGTGGGGGAGGGATTTCTCCCTTCAGGTATAAAAGGTTTTTCTTTGCACTGCAGTGGGACGTTCTGCTGCAAGACTCGTTGAGCTGCCCTTGTTTCACAGTGAGTCATTTAATGCATGAAAAGTCCTGCTACAGGATCCATGAGGAGCCAGTTCAAGCATTGCTTTGATGCTCCTGCTCTGAGAGCAGCTGGGCAAGGTTAGTGCTGTGTTAGGATCGATATTTCTCCAGCAGCCCTGGTGCAGGCACAGCCGTCCTTACACAGGTGTGCTGCAAACTCCTCCCTGAGAGGGGAATACTCGGGGCCTGGGGAGCTGGAGGGAAGTCTGTAAATGTTCTTCCTAAGCTCTGACTCTATAATAAATATCCTGAGAATGTCACCTGGAGTATAGCAAAAATAAAGTTGCTCCGTGGATGAAAACTGAACAAACCTGCTTGGGGTGAGAGCCCCCATCTGTCCTTCCTGCCTGTCAGTGCAGTGCTGGAGCTGTGCTCTCAGTGCCAGAGAAATGCTAAAATGTCAGTGTGCAACCAAAAAACAACTCTTGTTTTATGGTTCAAGTTCAGATTTCAGCAAAGAAGGGACTTGACTGCCCCATCACAATGCGGTTTCTAGTGGATAAATTGATCCTTGGAGGCAAACTAGATTAATACTAGGAGGAGACGGATTTAGAATTCACCCTTCTCTGTGGTTTCTATAAACTGAGGAATACTTCTGGGCTCTTTGTTGCTCTGACAATTTTCTCTCTGTTGGATGATGACCCTTTCAATAAGTGGTCATCCACATTGAATTTTTCCAACTCAGAGCTTTAAAAACAGGGCTTTTTATTGACTATAGAATTCCCATACTGCAGCCTGACCTCGCTTTGGAGACTATACAGAGATTTCAGCTAATGCCAAAAGAAGCCATTCACCTTTTAAGCTTTGCTTTTCCCTGGCTCATAATCTACATCTGAGTGAAATATAAAGTATTGCTTATCTCTCATCTGCAAAGCTTCAGTAAGCTCTGGGCTACACGTGTGCTACCCAGCACTGGGAGCTGCTGCACTGCATCCCTGGGCAGCTGCTCAGACAAAGTGAGCATATTGCTTTAATTTTTCTTTACTCACAGAATCATTTCGGTTGGAAAAGAGCTTTCAGATCGAGTACTTGCATTATAAACTTACTGTCTTTCATTAACTTAACACTGGCTGTCAGAGAAGACATTGGGAGCCCCCTTGGTGTGGTTAAACCTGCAGGAAGGGGAATGGATGGAAACTCAGTGTCAATCCCAACAAGGAAAAAAAAAAGCTGTTAAATATTAGTACTTACAGTTTGCATTTGAATATCACGTTATATTTGTTTCATTTTTCTCTGGGGGTATTAGCACAGAAGAGTTCCTTGAGGTGATGTAGAAAAGAGAAGGAATGAAGGAGACAGGAGAAAATTTTGGTCGATGCAAAGAAATCAAGAAAGCTTCTGGTGAACTATAATTCTGGCATTTATTTGTCAAGTTGAAATGGTTTTATCTCTAATTTTGAGGCAAGCACTTTGAATGCCACATGCTGCTTTTCTCCTTAATTAATTTTGTTCTACTGCATAGATTCAATGTGTCTTACTACTGTAAGTGGCTAAAATATTACCTCTGAATAAGGCTTCTTGAAATGATTAAGAGCTGATGTTTATGTGTACTTGTAGTTTTGGGGTCTTTCCAGTGGAAAGAAATGCTTCATCCTAATTTATAGTGCATAAAAATCCCCGAACACAAGTCATAGAAGGAAGAAGGTACAAAAGGTGCACGGCTCATCTCTGGATCCACAGATGACCTTCAGCAGGTCATTTAAAGTACTTTGCTCCTTACTGCTTCATGTCTAAAACCAGGCATAATTCCTGTCAGACACAGAAGTTGTAAGTTGACCATTAGGGATTCCAGCATTGCTGAGGCTGGGATAGCCTGTAAAAGGAACCACTCTGACCTTCCATGTGCAAGTAGCAGGAACTTAACTTTCAGAGACTCCCTTCAGAACAGACCCAATATAAAGCTATTAAATCTACATGTTAGATTAAAAAAAAAGGAAATGCTCTTGGTGGTGGATAAAGGGTTCAGATGGTGGTCTCTGGACCCTTTGAAAGTGTTATAAAATCCAGCTTGGAAAAAAATGAAGGTTTTGAGAGCATCTTGTTAGATAAGTTTGTGTGGGGATTTCACGCTGGGCTTCTGCTTTGAATTACTCTGTGCTGGCTCACAAAGGAGAGGTGGTGACTTCCCAACTGCATCCAGGGGCTCAATGCAGCCTGCAAGAAGGAACCACTTTTGTCTGTGCTTGAAAGATGTCTCTGGGTGATGGATCCCCTGATCTACTTCTAAAAAAAAGATAATTAAAAAAATGTAGGGGGTTAGGTCCTTCAACCTGACACACACCGAGCTGTGCCTTCTCTGGTGAGTGGTTCTTCTTGGGCAGGGAAGTGCAGCATGGCAGGGATCAAGCACATGGAGATAAAGCTCCAGGGAAGCTGTGCATGGCACAAACAAGGAATATCTCCTAACCTGCACTTGACAGTTTGTGCCTGTATCTCCCCAGCTGGATGGGCTACAGGGGTTGTGTGCATCCATTGCTGACCCTTTGAAGTGTTTGGCTCTTCCAATAGCTTGATTTTTTTTTTTTTATATAAATATCAAGTCTTTGCATAAATGATCTTGTACAACTTCTACAAAGCGTAAAAGAGGAGAGGTTAAATGGAAAATGAGGTATGTTGGACTTCAGGGCACAAAGATAAATACGTATTTAAGTTGAAGTTTAAATGAATAGTTCCTCTGGATATGTACTAGTGGGTTCAGAGGGTAATTTTTTTTTTTAAACCTTAATACATTCCATTCTAGCTGTGCAGATGTAATTAGCACGAGCAGCACTGACAGGGCTGCGGCTCCACGGGCTGTGCAGCTGGGCAAGGCAGAAGGAAACCAGATTCGATGTTGTTCTGACCTTTTTCCCCATTTGTCATTAAGTTTCATTCATCTCAGTCCTGTCAACTTGCTGATGTTTCCCGTCAGAGGCCTGGCCAGGGAGGATATTCCATGTGCTGCATAAAACAGGGACACCAGTGCACAGGGTGGGCTCCACACACGCTGCCAGGCAGGAACTCTTGCATTTTTTTCCTTTGGCTTTTTTTTTTCTTTTCTCATTATCTTTGACTTTTCCTGAGCTGTTGGTTCTTTCTGTAAGTGATGCACGAAGACAATAAGTGATGGCCAAACTTGTTTCTTCTTCAGTGTTTTTTGCTAATGCACCTTCCAGGTTGTGGCCATCTCCTTTTGTTCCTCTGCACCTCGACATGTCCTATTTTGTTTCTTCCAGAAGATCTTTGCATAGATCCATCTGTGTTCTTCTCAGGGGCCCTTTTTGGGAAAGCACGTTTTCCAGACAGGGAATTTTTCAAGAATACTGCTGGGTACTTTTACAGTAACACCCCCCCCTTGTTAATAACCTCCGAGCACAGAGGTATTTTCAGATCAAAGACGGATTTAAAAATACCATTATATCATGTAAGAATCAATTGATTGCGGTTGCTGCATTATTCTAACATCAATCACAACCATTTGCAAGTCATCACAATTGTGCAGCTCTAACAAAAATTAGAGTTAGGCCCATGGCTGTGAGGATTCCTGTGTCTTTGTTTTGTAAGCAGTCATAAATTGTCTTTAAAGGATAAAACAATGAGTGATTTAGGTTTTGATCTAAAGGACTCCTCTATGCTGGTTGTTCAGAGCTACTAAACCTGATGTTCAGAATCATAATATTGTCCTCAAAACAGACGATACTTCAACATAATTTTTTAAAAAATCTTTATATTTGCCCTTTAAGTAAGTAACTTTCAACTCCTGCAGTTATGAGGGCTGCTAAAAAGGCTCTATTAAAGGAAGAAAATTTAGATTTTTCAGGTCCCATGACTCCAGGGGGTTGAATTTGAGAAAAATCTACTAAATATCAGAAGACTGCCAACTCTCTTGAGTTAATGAATGTGTTCTCCCATCACAATGGTTGTGCTTCATTTTGCATTATAATGTTGTCTAACAGCAAGTGGCACTTCTGATTCTTTTGTAATTTCCAAGCAAAATGCTGTTTGCAAAATAAACATGCTGAGCATTTCCTAAAGCTAATGTCATCAGCAGAAGTGAACTGCATAGCTGGGTCAGTGCTTTGGTGGAACAGAGATGGGGAGTTTTTCTTAATAGTTGCTGCACAGATGTGAGCCCCAAATTGTTTTCTTCCTCCCTCCAGCTCGAGCAGGCTGCAGCTGTGCTGTGTCAATTTATTGCTGTGCAGTGGAGAGTGAAGCAAAACCTTCCTACTTTGCTGCTTTTCAACACAGTTGACAGTAAGACAAAGCAGAATTGCTGTGCTGCTGCTGCTGCTGGAGCACTTCTCTGGTGAAATGGCCTGAGGACTGCTACCACACAGGTGGTTTGAGCACCAGCTCAGGACAGAAATTGTAAATGGAACTGAATGTTTCTCCTTTGTATCAACCTTCCTTAGGGAAGCGAGGGAGGAAATACAAGAAAGGTTTTGCTTAACCCCTATTATAATTACTGATATATTATTTAATTAAAATAATAACCTAAATAATATAACAAGAATATATTATATATTCTAAAATATAATAAAAGGGAGGGCGGGATGGGCAGTGATGCAGGGACCTGGCATTTCTTCTCCACATCTTTTCATGCTTGAGCAATTCAGGGCAGAAATTCATGTAGCTGCAGCAGTGAAGCTTCTATAGCAATGGGCCAACTTAATTGGGATGTAGTCAGAGGTTTTTTCAGCCAAGGTTGAGTTTCTTCTTCAGAGAAGCCTTCAAAATTTAAGGGTAAGTGTCATCAATGGACATGTTTCCCACCTCTCCACACATGCTGGGAAGTTTATCAGCCTTGTGTCCATGAAATACTTCCCTGCATTAGGTGAAAAGCTTGAAGCTTGAGTGCAGCACATAATTCTTGGTAATAATCAACTAGCTACAAAATTCACCTCTTGTCATTGATTCCTTAGTCCTCTGCAGAAAAGTTCAGAATTATTATTCATAGAATCAGCTGGGTTAGAAGGGACCTCCGAGATCATCAAGTCCAACCCTTGATCCAACTCCGCCATGGTTCCCAGCCCATGGCACTGATGCCACATCCAGTCTCTTCTTAAACACCTCCAGGGACGGAGAATCCACCACTTCCCTGGGCAGCCCATTCCAATGGCTGATCACCCTCTCTGGAAAGAAATTCTTTCTAATATCCAACCTAAACCTCCCCTGGTACAACTTGAGACCGAGTCCTCTTGTCTTGCTGAGAGTTGCCTGGGAAAAGAGACCAACCCCCACCTGGCTACAACCTCCTGTCAGGGAATTGTAGAGAGTGTATTGCAGTGTTGCAACTGGGGAGACCAAAGGCAAGGCTGGTGATGAGTGCTGGGTTAGTTGTGGGCATCCAGCAAGCAAACAGGAGGATTGGGAGCAGAGTCCAGGTCCCCTCTGTTCAGTCACTCCGTGGGCTGCATCTCCTCCACGTTACAAGTGGAGATAACTGTGCAGAGCAAACCCCCAGCAGAGCACTCAGCCATGCTCTCAGCCAGCCCTGCAGTGGTGTTTGAGTGTGTTCCTCCACACGGTGAGAGCTGCTGGCAGTTGGGTAGCACGGGAGGGAAGCTGCGGGTAAACGTTGATTCATGTGTTTGAGGGGATCCGCCGCGCGGGCGGGGGAGGCACTGAAGTTGTCTCTCCGCGTGCGTGTGGGAGGGATATTAAAGATCCGACTTGTCAGGGTGTAAATTCATGCCAGAGTGAAGAAAAGAGAAGGCTCCAAGTGCAGGCTTGCTTTCTGGTTAGATTCCCGTGGTGCATCGGTGAGACAATGAACTCGATGCAAACCAAATACTGAGGTTGTGTGATGCAGAGGAACTGGGAAGGAAACCACAAAACCCTGCTCTCAGTGCAAATGAGAGCAGTGGTGGCAGTGAAGATTCATGTCTTCTGAGAAAGCTTCAGTGGCAGGCAACGTAGAGGGAGTCCTGGCTGCAGGTCAGGATGCTGGACCTGCTGGGCTCTTGGTAAAATCGATCTAAACCACAAGAGCTGTCTTAAAAGTTTGCATGTAATCTGCTGAATTTTCTTGGAGCAGAAGTTGTAGAAAGAAAAGGGGAAGTAGGACAAAAGACTAGTTGGCCCCTGTGAGCAGCCCTGACAGAGTGGTGCTGCTGTTAGGTCTCTGTTGTTCCTGTAGAGCACATCCATGCACATCCCACTTGGAAGGGGCAGAGGGCCCAGTCTCCTGTCCATGGTGTCTGTCAGTGCCATACAACTGCTCCATATCTTTTAGTGACTTAGCTAAATATTTATGGCGTGAACCACAGGCCATCCAGGCCAGTCAGACCCAGTCTAGGAGAGCTGAAAATATGACAGCCTGAGTAAGTACCATTTGAGAGTTTCAAAGAGCTATAATAATGTGGATAGCATTACATTAGAAAACCAAGGTGGGAGGATTACATGAAAGCAAAACACACAGACAGGCCCCAAGGGGAGACCATCCACCACAAAGGATAATTTCCTACGGGATTCAGACCCAAGAGCACATTCCTCTGAGGCTGCTTTAAAGCATCCAGGCAAGACATCTGAAGAGAGAGAAAAATTCATAATGCTTTTCTTAGACAAGTGTGTGTAGCTGGAGCAGATGCAGCGGGGCCTGGTCTGCAGCTCTATCACTCGTCTGGACTCCTACGTGTTTCCCTCCCTGTGATCTCCTTTTCAACCTAAGAAGGATGGGTTTGTTTTTTTGTTTTTGGTTGGTTTTTTTTTTTTTCTTCAGGGAGAGAAGAGGGGGAACATCTTTCATCTGTGTTTTGTGTGTTTTGTTTTCACCGTGTAGGCAGTGCTGCAGCCAGACCCAGGCTGTTCCCTGGGAATTGCTCTGGCTTTGCTGGACAGCACGGTGCTGTTACCGTGGCTTCTGCCACAAAACTGGAAGGCTTTTCAGAGTGCTTAATTCTGGTGGTTGACAGACCCAAATTCAATAACTGGTAATTTTTATTTCCCCCTCCCAAGGTAGATGCTGTTCACAGCCCTTTCCCCCAGACATCCTTTGGAGTAACTGAGTCCCACACGAGCTCGTGTGCGTGCTTGAACACGTAGTGTCTGTATTTGCTCCCACAGAGGGTTGTACACAGCCTTGGATGGAGCAGGGTTAGACTCTTTGCAAAGCTGTATTTTCTCCTTTTTTTCCCCTCTGGTTTGTGATGGAACCCCCTGCAGTTCAGGGGTGCTGCTGTTCCAGACGCAGTGCCCTGGCAGGAGGGTTGGGGGTGTGGGGCACAGGTTTCTCTTGTGACAGCAGGTTTCAGTGCAGAGAAAAGCTGTAGTGCAGTTTGTCTTTTCAGCTCCAGGCCTCTGGGAACAGAGAGACTTTTATTATGGGGAATGTGCTGGGGAAGGAGCAACAACATTAAAAAAAAAAAAAGTCCAGTCCCTCCGTGTGACAGTAAAATATTCAGAGAAATATGTGCTCTTTATGCAGTAGGCATCCTAAAACAAGGCATTGGCACCTCTATAATACAGAAACTGAAGCAAGATGTTTGGAAAAGACAGAGAGACAGCTGGTTTGTGCCCAACTTGTGGTTGTACGTAATCCATCACTGCCAGGCCTGAAAACAAGCAGGAGCTCACAGGCACTGACTTCCTGGCACCGTGTCTGCTCAGCAAAAGCTCAGTGGTGGCACGAAGCTTTTCAGGGCTGTGGAGAGATGCAAACAATCCCTTCATTCTCCCTTCACTTGGGAAGCCACTGGTAGGTGGAAGCAGCTGAAGTCTCTGGGCTGCTGCAAGTCCTGCAGGAGCTGGGAGTCAGATGTGTTTCTCCTTGTGATAAATCCGCACCACTGGCTGGTGGAATAAGCCCTGTTTTAAGGGAAAAGGAGAATAAAAGCAGAAGGATTGGGCTTGGGGCAGAAGGTTGTGTTAAAAGATTTGCTCAAAACATTTTCACTGCACAAAATGTTATTCCAGGAGCCTGTAGTATGATAAAAATTCCCTTTGGCCATAGTGCCAATATTGGTAGGTTCTAGTGTGCCCTCAGGGGTGATGACAGAGCACTTTATGGGGCCACACAGTTGACAGCCATGTGTGTGTTAAGATACTCATCCTTTTGCCATGAATCCTGGGACCAGCTTGTTCCTTGTTACCTTATTGGTCTGAATTCCAGAATTCAGGTATGGACTCATATTTTATCGAAGGCCATAGCTTAGATATTCATAGCTGTGTGTTGTGTGTGAAGCTGGTGGCTGTGAGGGTTTTCTGGGTGGTTTTTGTTTTTGTAAGGACCACAATACAGCCTGTGGTGCTCTGTGGTTCAGAGCATGCTGAAGGCAGCAGAAAGGTGCCTGTGAACTATGTAGGATTTGGAATCCGGCCAAACGTCATTTTATTGCAGATTTCATGTATTTTTCTTAACGTGATTGCTACTGGATATATGTTCAGGCCTGCTACTGATTAACAGCCAGCAGGGAAATATCCTCTTTCCCCAAAATTGTTAATTATTTGCAAGCTGGTGCTCATGTGGGGAGATGTTTCAGTGCTGGGCTTTCCACAGGAAGGGGTTGATGTGTGGTGTAACTACAAGTATCTGTTATCGACAGTTACAGCTTGTGTAAAATAATAGAAAAGATATTACAAAATCATGTAATTAAATATCCTATTATAAGCCCTGAAGGCAAAGTACAGAATCATAGGAAGGGCCTAATTCCACTTTTTTTTTTGCTTTGGAGCCCTAAATTAAAGTTAACAGTTAACAAAATTCAGTTAACATTGTAGTTGGCTGCCCTGTACAGTTCCTCTCGCACCCTTGCATGGGCTGAATAATGTGTCCCTCCCCTGCAACAGGTGAATAAAATATCTGGAGAATTACTGTGTCAGCTGGCTTAGCTCTCTTGATTTTAATATAATATTAATGGATTTGGAGTTCACCCTTTGTTGTTTCAAAAGCAACAGTCCGTGGGATTTGGGATTTGATTTTTTTTTTTATACCCCTCCTCCCCAGTGTGCCATCACACAAATCTTGCACAATCCCTTTGTTCTTGAGTTGCTTTCTTGCTCTTTATTTAAGCGTGTTTATGACAACTTCTCCTGGCTCGGAGAGATGGTTGGTAACGTACGTTCCAGTAAAACTTGTCACAAACAAGCAAGTGATTCTGCAAGTCCCACTCCACAGAGCAGCACAAAGCCTGTGTGATACAGTGTCTTTTCCTTTGGCAGTAATTGTTCTGCTCTCTGTATTATCTTACACAACACGACCACACCACCCGCTGCTCCGGCTTCTGAAAAAACAAAGCTGTTCATCCCCGAGCCAAGAGGAACCGGAGTGATTCGGAATTACATAACTGGGGGAGGAAATGACTTGTTGGGTTGGGCTGCTCGCTGCTGAGTGAGCTTCTCCTCCTCTGCAGCGGGACATGGATCTGCTCTGCAAGATTCCAGTCACCCACCCGTGTCCTCGGGGCCGGTGGGAGAGGCCGGAATGCCCGAGGTGGGGGCTGCTGGCTCCGGGTGCTGGTGGGCTCTGCTGAGTTGTTGGTTGGTCTCCAGGGTGGTGCCCCAGTAGGCACAGGCACGGGATTTCATAGCAGGAAGCCCATGGAGAGGACTCCTGGCATCCTTACTGCCCTAAAATAGGCCGTCTGGCCTTCAGTCAGCTCCAGGGTGCTGCCAACCCAAACCCCCCATCCCAGCTGTATGCAAACGAAGCAGAATTACAGCAAAACTGCAGGGATTGGTTGTCCCAGTGCTTTAACTTAGGACAGATGTGTGCATTAGTTGATTCAAACATCCCTTTTTTCGTTATTGCTTTTGACTTTAGCAGTTAAAAACATCTCAATTCCCAGGGCTTTTGCTGGAAACTTCTCCCCCACATGCACTCTTATCACACATCCTCCCTCCTTCTCACTTTGCAGCCACTGTGAAACGACAGTTTCCCGAAGGGGAATTCACCTTAGTGGTTGCTAAGCTGTTTATTTCCCTGGTCCCTAACACCCTGCAATTTCCTGCAGGCAACTGGAGGGTTTAATTTGTGAGATGTCTCTGGTGGGTTGTGTCCTACCTTTGCAGGGGATGGAGCATGTAATCTAATAGGTGGTTTGTTTGCTTTCCTTCCCAAGTGCTGTGGTTGTGTTTCTGTTGGAATAGGTTTTCAGTTTTTTGAGGATAATGAATGTTAACAAATCACTGGAAGTGAAAATAAAAATAGAGAAGGAAAAGTAGGTGAGATACCACTGCAAGCTTGGCTTGTGCTTTGTGGATCGTTTTTTTAATAGCAAAAAAAAAAGTGACATCAGCTCTGCT
Organism: Neopelma chrysocephalum; assembly: GCF_003984885.1. NCBI lineage: Eukaryota > Metazoa > Chordata > Aves > Passeriformes > Pipridae > Neopelma > Neopelma chrysocephalum. The sequence goes on from NW_020897738.1 coordinate 7,481,834, forward strand.
GCAGGCATGAATTAAAGATGAGAACTTAATAAAACTTGTTGGGGGGGAGAGGAAGGCAGGAAAGTGGAGCTAAAGCAACGATGTCTTTATTTTTAAGCAGACAGCACCACCTCTGCTTCAGCTCTCTGAGGTGGTGATGGAGAATAACAAAAAGCAGCTTCTGAAGTGGTCTGTGAATCAAAAGTGCCCTCTGCTGGGAAAATCCTGCATGAGGGAGCGTTTCCAGACGACACCCGAAAGCCTAATTACCCTCTTTTGCCGGGGAGGAGGCTGGATGTGATCCAGGATGCTCTCAGCAGTTGCCTTTGCCATTACATGCCCAGTCGGGATTGCAGTCTGAACATGCCACTGGGCACTGGGGCGGGCTGTGATTTCATTAGGCTTTGACATCACGTGTGCGTGGCTGCTCAGTCACTGCTCTGTTCCTTGCGAACAGAAAACTGGAATTTGCATTTGCAATATTGCCACATGCAGGATAAGGATCTGGATGCGAATGCCGTGCAGATAACATCACCCTTGGCAAATAAATAAGCCATAAAATGGGATGGAGCCGGGAAGGAGCCTTCAGTAGCCCTGATTTAATTCTTATTTGTTTTACGTGAGCAGCATTGATGAAACGTGTGGTGTCAGTGCCAAACTACACCCCCCTGCAGCGAGCCCTTGTTGTGAGGCTCCAGACCTCTGGCACAGGCACTGTCCCGGTCTGAGCCTGCCAGAGGTTTGGTTGCCACTGCAGGAATGCTCCTGGGATCTCTGCCAGTCAGTCCAGGGGCTCTTGCTTCGGCTCCTACAGATGGGGCTGTACAGAGCAGGCTGGAAGGGTGGGGAAGGATGGGCTGTGGGGAGTAAATTGGTGTGAGTGACCATAGAGCAAGTCAGGAGGGAAGAGCTTGGACGTTCTCTGTGGGTATCCCGAGGTTCTGTGGGTGTCCAGCCCTCCTGCCAGCATGGCTCTTGCAAAGCTGCCTGCAACTGGGACATCCTTCCAATTTAGGAGGAGTCCAGGCTGCATCTACGTGCAGGTCCTGTGGCACAAACCCCTGACTCTGTGAAAGGAACTATTTGTATGCAAAAATACGACTCTCAGTTAGATCCTTGCTGTAAGTTCAACTGCTTGCCTTCTCCAGCTAGATGTTGGTGTTCCAATCCATAAGTGCACAGAAGCACAAACAAGAAAAATCAACAGAGAACAATAAAAATCCAATTAAAAACATCAATCTAAGTGTATAAGGTTTCAGCTGTTAGTGCTCTGTTCTGAGCTTCTGTAGCAATTTCAGTGACAAGGGCTGTTTCTTATCTGAAGTAATTTATCTTAACATCTGGAGCAAAAAGGAATTGATCTGTCTTGTTATTTGTCATCACAAAAGACTGTTTTAGAAGATGAATAGTCAGAGGTATAAAAATAGCAGAAATCAGAGCGAATAGATAAACTGAACTTAAAAATCCAGTTAGCACTGGTCTGGTGTTTGTGCCCCTTGGGAAGAGAAGCTGCTGTAGGATGCATCATGTTGATGTGATATAGCAGCAAGGAGTGATATTGATGAATTCTGAAGGAAGAGCTGGCCAGGAAAGGAGGGAAATAATCCTTGTGGCCATGAAACGAGCTTGAAATCCTGCGGGATTTGTAACGGAAGCCTTTTTCGTCAAAGGAGCTGTGGAGCTTGTGTCCCAGGTTTCACTCTGCTGGCACTGGTTGACTTTGGCAGGCAGGAGTTTTTCCTATAATTGTCCTTGAGAAGCCTTTGATTGTTCTGCCTGCGCTCGTGGGTGGGAAGGCAGCTTTATTTAAGGAGGAATAAATATTTATTCTCTTAGAGCGCTTGCCACAGCTGCTGCTTTGCAAAAAAGATGGTGGTTTCAGTTAAAAGTGAGTCATACAAACTCTGTGCTTTTATGAATTTGCACCTGCTGAGCTGTGGTTTGGGTTTGAATGAATCTAAAATCTCAGAGGTAAAGTTCACCAAAAGTGGTAAGTTTTGACTGTCTAAACCCAGTGAATTATTCATTCCTTTCTTTCTCCCAATTCCATTGAATTACCACCTAATGCTCCTGCCTGCACTTTGAGTGGATTTCTTAGTAAATTTGGCTGATGTTTCAGGTGCACAGCAATCATTTGGCTTGTTTTCAGATTTGATTTCAGAAGAAATGCAGAGCTGTCTTGTCATCCATAATACTTGTAAATTCGGAAACGGGGGTTTGGTGCCCAATTCAAATAATTTATTGAATTGACTGGGTGATTTCTGTCTTGTTTCTATTTACAGCGAGAAATGGGAGTTTTAAACTCTGGGAAATGCCTCTGTTTGGTGTAGAGAGCTGTTATCTCTGAAACCTACTGGCAGTTACATGTCATATTACCTGTTAAAGTACATGATGTGCTTGGTAAGATGGTGGACTTGAGCCAAATGTAGATTGTACAGGAAGTATTTACATTATACATATGCTCTTAATGGCATTAGGTTTCTTAGTTACTGGGTTTTTGTTGGCCTGTATTGGCACTTTATGCTGTCGATGACTTTTGGATCCAGACATTCATGAGTGTCCTTTTAGGAGCTGTAGGAATGGAGAGATGTGCTGCAGACAAAACACGAGGTCAAATGCCATGAATGCAGGATTTCTGTCATTGGCTTCCTTCAGAAGTGGAGAATTTCAGTGATTTTTCTAGAAGTTACTTTTTAATCCACCCCAGTTTCTTCTGCCCTTTCCCTGCACACTTCCCAGGGTGGGGTTTACTTCTGACATAAAACTTACATATTGACATTCCCCCTTTGAGGTAGTGAATGTGAATCAGAAAACTGAGATTAAAAAAAAAAAAAAAAAGAGGAAAAGCCCCATGTTGTAATAATGTAATGCTTTTTTTCTAAGTAGTATTTGGTGTATTTTCAAGAGTGACAGTAATGTTTCCAGAGGGATTTGGTGCTCAGTTCAGAGCCAGGATATGGTTGTCTTTTAATGGAGAGGCTTATGCTGGGCTTCTGTGAAAAGGTGCCTGGTGCAGGAAGCCCCTCCAGTGGTGTCCTGGGACCACACTGCCCTTTCTCCTCCGCTGTGGAAACTTTCTGGATGGTGCTGTTGGTGCATGCAGGATAGATGAGTCACATCCGCCTGGAAAAGGGAAAATCACAGCAGCTGGCAGTGCCCGAGGGGCAATCCCGGCCTGTGCCCCAGTTCCTGCCCCTCCTGGCACACACAGAGCTCCAGCAGCTCAGTGCCCTCAATCAAGGGTAATTGGGTGTGCTTGGGGGGTGGCTTTGCTTGGGGAGAGAGCCAAGGGGTGAAGATGCAGAGGAATGGCATCAAACAAACAGCCTCAGAGGCTGCCCATGTGCCTGTGCCACGATGGAATTTGGTTTCTTAGTCCACAGCAGAGTTTCCTGGGAAAAGGTGCCAGGAGTGCTTCCAATCAAAGGCATCCAAGTGGAGATCTGCACCCGGTGATGGGAACATTCTTCTCATCTGGAGAAGCAGCACATTGCTTTCCTAACACCTTAGTGCAAGGAGATACATTTGGAGGGATTGAGTGTGTGTTTAGTTGGCAAATCAAAGGAAGCTCAGCTGAGAGAGCTGCCTTGCAGTCTCAGCATGGCTCCGACGTGTGAAATGAGATCTGTGAAATTACTCCTCTTGCTAATTTGTCTCATTAGCAAGATGGGGGGCTGTATGTAATGCAGAATGTTCCCTTCCTATTGTTCCACATGTTGGTGATAGAACAAACAAAATTCCCTCTGCACGAGCAGTCCCTGAAGACAATTGTTCCACTGGTGTTTCTCATCTTCGCACCTCACTCCTGTATTTCTGCTTGGAGAAACAACTGCTTGTCTCAGTGTAAAAAGTAGCAGGTCACAAAGCAACACTCAGTTGCTCTTTTTTCAGCATTTCAGCATGAGATTCCTCCTCAAAGAACTTCCATGTTTTAAAAACCCCGAAAACTCAAGAGGGATGTGCTGCTGTCCCTGCCCCTCTCCAGGGAAGCGAGGGCAGCCTGTGCACTTGCTGAGGCCAGGCTTTCTTGTCTCTTCCTTCCAGTGCTTTTCCTCTTTCCAGTTCCTGATTAAATGAAGCCATCCTGATAGAAAGGAATGCCACGTACTCTCGGTGTGTCTGGTTGGTTTGTTTTTAAAAAAAGACTGTTGAACTTTTTGTCATGTTTCAGTAGCGCTCTAAAAAGGAAAATAAAACTTCATGCAGCAGTCTTCATTATTTTGATCATGAGTATTTTCAAAGGGTTTTTTTCTAATAAGAAGTCCTGCTGTGTACATGATGTTTGATAGTGTTTGGTCATTAAAAATAAACTTTAACAGGAAGGTGAATTTTAGGAATTTCCTCTTATGGTGAAATAACAGGTTTCGCTTGTGACAGAGCATTTCAAATAGCAGCAATTTCCCGCTCCTTCTCGGGAGTTTTGACCCCAGCACATGTCCACTGGTCTGCAGCAAAACAGGAAGATGGGGAGGCAGAGAGAAGGAAGATGGAGATTTTTGATTGGTTTGAGACAGCGAGGTAACATCCTAAAGGCTGTCATGATCTTTTTGGTTTGGACATTCAAAAATGAGCAGAACAAGTAGTTTTGTGTAATGCACTGTAGGTCTCCTCCTGCTAAGCTACACTTCTCTGCAGACACACAGCCCTGTCTCTGCACTCCTCACCCTCCCTCTCCCTCGTGGCTGCCCATTGCCCCAAGCTCATCCCATCCCTGCTGCTCCCAGCTCTGCTCCCCGGGTTCTCCTTTCTCAAGCCCTTTGAAAAATGAAGGGTCTGATGAACATCAGAGGTGTGTCACCAACTGTGGATGAAGCCCTGTCATCCAGTGTCAGTGGAACAGGAGTCTGAGGGAGTGCCCTGGAGTTGTCATGTGTGTAGGAAGCTCATGGTCTGGGGGACAGGGAACATTTACCCAACGAATCCTGGAAAGAGAAATGAAGAAAGCAGCAAATATAACATTAGGTTTAAGCATGTTTGAGTGTGAAACCACTTAAGGAGCTTATCTTGAGTTGGTTTCTAAGCACAACCTGAGCCAAGTGTTTCTGGGCTAACATTTTATCCATTGATATCTGTGTGGATGAGCATCCTCTGCTCGCTGCCCTTCCCTGGCTCTGGGGCCTTGTTTACTGTTGAATGTGAAGTGCTGGTGAGAACCAGTCCAGCTGGGGATTTGTTTTCCTGCTGGTTGGACTGGTATTTGCAAACATTCAAGGATTAGCAGCGTTGTGATTTGCAGAGCTTTGCTCTCCAGAGGGGAAAACTGCTGCCTTGGACCTACAGCACACTGGTGAAGTGCTTAAGCACCGGCTGGGGCAGGATCCTCCTGTCAGGGCAGTGTTAAAACAAGATGCTTAAACCCTTCTAAAGCTGCTGATTACTGAACAGAAACCTGAGCTCAAGAAACCTATTAGTATGCTAAACCAGACTTGTTTTCTCCCTTAATTTTAACGTGAATAACTTCGTTTTAAATTGGTGCTGGTAAGAATTGGGGAAAAGATTTCTGAGAGAGGTTTTTTTTTCCTTGCTGTTAGAATAACCTCATTTCAGGCCCCGCTGTGAGACTTTGTGGCAGCTCCTTTTCGTTGGAAGGTTGCCCCAGGTGACTTATGGTTCATGCACTCTTGTAAGCGTTATTAATTTGTGAGGTTTCAGTGGTTAGGCTGAGCTGCTAAGTGGGCTCTGAGCAGATAATGAGGTCAAGCAGGGAAGAGAGGGAAGAGTCCTGCGTGTTCCTACTTGGCATTTGTACCCGGGTTGCACGTTTTATGGAGGTTTTGTCCTAAAAGCAAAGTTCCTGTAAAGTCATGATTTTGCAGAGGTGTTTTACTTGTCCAAACCTGAAAACAAACCTAGTTGTTCGTGCTCAGCAGGGCTGCTGTTGAGATCGCTGCTGTCACGCTGAAAGGCAAATGTGCTGGTGTTTGTTTTGGATCATTTTGTGCTGCATTAGAATGAAGAAACTACTAAAATGCTGATCCTTGTTCTCCAGGGGGGAGGGTTTCAAGGTAAGTTGCACCATTAGTGAGGTGGAAGAGCACAGCTTAGGACATTTTATAAAGAAAGCAGATTATGAAGCATAGGAGGGAGCAAAACTGGCTGTAGAAGGAGCATTATTGTCGCATATTTAGTAGCTGGAAAGCCTCAAATACAAAAGCTGAATTAGTTTGCAAACAGCTGTCTTCTATATTTCACTCTAATCAGCTCCCTGACTTGGATCTTATAATAATCTTCCTATTATATCACAGAGGTCCAAGGTTACCCAAGGATCACTTCTGGGATTTGATTTATCGGTTACATTCACCCTGAAAGTTTCAAATACAGTCATTCAGCATATCTGAGGTGGAAGGTAGCCTCATGAGAGGCCCACTTTTTGCATTTTGAGGCGGGTGCATGACCCTGCACCCTTCAGAGTTGACAGGAGTGGAGCCTTCAGTGCATGTTAAGTCAAACCAAGAGTTTAAGGAAAGTCCCTCTGTTTCTAGCAGTGTCCCAGCAATCCTGGCCAGTGAAGCTTTTTGTTGAGCATTGAATTCTTGCAGAAGTTACTCTGCAGTTTAACTTCCAGGCAGTAATTTCAGTGGGACTACTGGTGGTGTATAAAGTGAAGTGCTGATGTAAGATCAAGATCATCTTTTAATCTACTCCCTGCAGATCCAGATACAAAATGGAGTATCCTGCAAAAGGGAGCTGGCAGTGCTGGCTTTGGTCTACAGCCAGCTGCTCGTTCATAGATGAATCAGGAGATACTTCAAGAAACCAGGTCTTGAAAGAATCTCTCTTTATTTCTGGAGGCACGATACGATTTTAAGCAGCTGTCTTATTGACCCAAACAAGTAAAACTTGGTTTTCTAACAGAGCAATGGAACATGCCTGTTCAGTAATTCTGCAGCTGGCAAAGGTTTCTGTGCTGTGCAGAGCCTGGTGGGTGAAGGTGACCGTGGCAGTCATGAGATGTTTTCTGTAACAGCCAACTGCGGTTTCAAAATGCGCATTTACGCTCCCTGGACGCTGATTTTTTCAGCACTTAGGGTTTCATTAACGTTGTAGTGACATCTTCAGTTGGATTTAATTTGCATACAGAATAGAAGGCTTGCTTAAAAAAGGGTGCAAGGCTGAGTCTTGTGTTGCTTTTTGGCTGATGGATGTTTCCTCCTGAGCTGCCCAGAGCAGCTGCAGCTCAGTGAGCAGCACAGGAATGTGCTGGTTCACTTGTCATTAACTTCTTTCAGAGAGGGGATTAGCACTGTGGCATCCTCCTGCTCTCTAAGTGCAGCACAGAACGGGATATAACGTGGAATAACTGTGTCACGTTGTGACTGTGGGTCTTTTCCAACACTGCCCTGGGTGATGGTGTGATTTGGATTTTTATAACACGAACGAGTCCATGCTGGCAGACAGGGCCCTGACTGGGTGTGAGAGCTGAGGGGGTTATGGGGGCACTGAGGAGGTGTTGAAAGTGGAAAGAAGCTGCTCAGGTTTGGTGTGGTTGGAAATGTTGAGTGCTGGAGGCACTGAGGGATGCTCAGCTCGGAGCAGGGAGGTCCCAGGGAGCTGGGCAGCAGCCCTGCAGTCCCAGGGCAGGTCAATGGCACTGATGGGGCCACAAACTGCCCAGAGCAGTGCTGGGCAAGGACTCACCTGTGTGCAAAGGAAAGAGAGAGCACAGAGGAGCAGAATATGTTCCAAACCCACCGTGGTTAAGGGCACAGAACGTGGGTCTTCAGCTGAAAACAATACTCTGCTTTTGGACAGGCTGGTGCTGGATGGATGCAGAGGAGGACAAACCTTTGGGATGGCAGCACTGTGTGAGCAGTGCATGGTGCTCTGAGCTCACTTTGGAGCCATCCTTTTGGATTTACAGGGCACACAGAGACACAGTGCAGCTCTCTTGCTTTCCTAGGCAAGGCACAAACGTGTCTCTTCTACCACAAGTGGTGGTTCAAGTGCCCCACTGAGCCCTGGGAGGAATAAAACTCTCCCCTCTTACCCCCTCTGGGAAGAGCCTGGAGAATCATTTGTTCCTTATAAACATGTCCTGGGATCTGGGCATCTGAGTGTGTGAGAACATTTGTATTTTGTTTTGCTCGGGAACCTGCTTGAATAGAGTGGGAGAGGTTGATAATAAATAAATAAATGTATAAAAAAAACTTCACCCTGGAAAACCTGTTAATGTCAGTGTTATTTATAGGTGGTGTATCAGAACCCCCCTAAGGGGTGGGAGCTGATGACACTGAGCAAATTGCAGCCTATTGCAGGGGTTTTTTTCTTGTTTACATGAACTACTGATGCCTAGAAAATAGAGGAGGAAGCTTAGCTGTCACCAGCTGAAGTCACAGTGCTTGTTAATAGCAGGGTTTGGGTATCAAAGCTTGTATCACCAAAGTAAAAATGTGGAAACCTTGTTCTGTTTGCCTCATTTGTTGGCTCTTGCCAAATGTTAGTCACAGGCTACTACAGCAGTAAAATCAGCTCCTTCCTCCTGAAAGTATAACCACTTGCTATAACCTTCATAAGTTTTAATTAAAAAGAGCATGTAATGATTTTGGGATTGAATCCAATTTCACATGCTGTTTAAATTAAGAAATAAAATTGTTTCCATCAGGCTTCTAGTTCAAGGTTTGTAACTGCAGGATCATTTCCTTTTTCATCAGTTTCTGAGTTTTAATATGGCTTATGAACTTTAGCGAAATCATTTAGAAATGGATTTCATGCAGAATAGTTAATAAATGGATAGCACAACCGTGTAGTGAAATGAATCTTGTTTGCATCTCAAGCAGCACAAATTTAAATAAAATGCAGGGCTTTGCATAACAGCATTTGTTTTTAATGTTGGCAGTATTTTTCAAGCCACCTCCAGTGTCCTTCATTTTTCACCAGGATATCTTTGGCAGCAAGGAGGATTTTCAGGGGCTGATTCAAGGTACATAATTGGAGCAGTGAGACTACACACACAAAGTGTCAGTTAATGGATGAGGCTCATTTAATTGTAGGCTCCTCAGAAATAACCCAAGAAACACTTCACTGGTAGCTGATGCAGAGGTGTAATTAGACTTCTACACAAGTGTAATTAGGCTGATTGCAAAGAAAGGAAGAGAGTTCATAAGGTTTTTCAAATGTGTGCAGAGTCGTTTTGTCTCAGCTGTCTTGTCCATGAGCTTCTGCTGTATTTGTGTTGGACTTAAACAAATAAATAAGCACATTGCTCTTTAGCTGGCAGTTACCTGTAATCTTCTGTCCTTCCACAGTGGGTTTTTCCTTGTTGGTTGTTTGTTTTTAAGTAAAGCTCAATTGCAGCCATGCCCAAGCCAAGGTGAGGCTGTGCCCAGGTTCAACTGTTGGCTTTGAAAACAGGTAGGGAAGGAAAAAACCCTTCTTTTTTGAGAAATGGTGTCTAGGATTTTTCTACATTTGTTTAAGCAGTGGTAAAGGAAAGGAGAATGTTTGCAGTAATCAATACTTGTTGCCAGTTGTGAGCACGTAGAAACCCAGAGGAAATGCAGCTTGAATTAGGAGCATAAAATACAGGGCTATTTCCAGCAGCATCTAACCAGGGAAATGATTTCTGCCATAAAAGCAAATGTGCTGCACAGGTGAGGGACACTGAGGGGATGCTGTGGATTTCCTAATGTTGGGATGAATCAAAAAGTAAAAAGCCTTCCAACTGTCCTGTGTGTTCCCTGGATTCTGCACAACTGGTGGATGGAGGTAAACTGGCAACGTCAAGTGCTTGTACTCTGATGTTTTAATGCCAGAAACCCACATTTTAATAAAACATGGGCTGTGTCCCCAGTCCTGCTCCCAGTGCATGGCCAAGAACCCTCTGCCTCAGGGGCAGAGCTGGTTTTAATCTTGGCTTTGGAGAGGTTGAACTAGAGATCAGTGAATTAATAACTTTCTAGATCAGCTGTGGGTCGGTTCATCCCTGCTTCAAGTTACTGACTTTGCTGTTGGGAACAGAGTCAGGGGAAGTTTCATTGTCATTTTGCTGGGTATGTTCTTGTGTAAGTAAATAACATATATGAAAAATGAGTCTCACAAAGAAGTATTTTAAGTTTGCTGATTTATGTTTCCACACTAGGGTATCTCTGAATGCTTTTGTGGAGTAAATCCCAGCATATGGCTCCAAGTTGATTATAAAATACAGACGTTTCTGTGTGGGTATCTGGCTCCATTCTTCTCCCTGCTTGGTAATGGCCATAACTGTTCTGTCTGACAGCTGTGCAGTGACTGTACAAAACGAGATGGTGGATCTGGTCCAGCTCCCAGAGTGCCAGCATCTGCACTCCTTGGCTCCAGTTTGCTTTTGGCAGTGCTGACTGAGAAACCAGTGATTCATTCAGCAGAGAGAATGAAGCTGAAGTCTGACCCTTAGAGGAGCTGCTACTGGGTCAGTGCAGAGGCACACTGGTGTGTTTAGGAAAGTTCACACCTTCACATCTCCTACTGTGTTCTTCTGTGTAAATACAACTTCAGCATCCTGGAGCATCTGTGCAAGAGCAGGGCCAGTTTCTCTGAAACCCCTGGACTCAGTGGTGTCCTGTACCACAGTGGGGTTGGTCACCTCTAGGACAGACTTTGCCTTTGCTGCAGAAACAGAGAAAGAGGGAAGAGTTCCCATAATCAAAGTCAGAGGACAAGGTAACCAGGTTTCAGTAAGTCACGTGCAGTGGGGAGGTGGTAACAGGAATTACATGGTATGGAAGGGACAGAAGAGGAGAAGGAAACTTCCTGTTCTCTCTCTGTTGCTTATTTTGGATTATGTTCTTGTTGCTGTCTCCTGCTAGTCCAGCTTGCTCCTATGTGACCCTTGATTCCCTTCTCTACTTGCATTTTTATTTTTCCTGGTTACCTTGGGTTGTACTGGGGGATGAAAGGACATCATGTGTGCTTTGATACTGGGAAGCATTCAAGCCATGCGGGCTCAAAAACAGTGCTAGGGGCATTACAGGAAGGGTAAATATTTATTTCCTGTCCTGAGTTGGTCACATTTCTTAAGCAGATGATTCCTGACTGAATCCTTAACTTTGGTGATTTTTCGAAGGACTTTTTGCCTCCCAATTGTCTCCTCATCCAAGGGAAGGAATATAGAAGGGTGATGTCCTGTGCTGCTGTTACAGGCTGGCACCCTTGAACTACCTTTAGCTGAGGCCCTTGAGCCCAGTGCAGCTTATTCTGTAGGTTTGTTAAGTGGTAGCATTTATTATGTGCCAGGTGCTGGTAAGTTGTGTGATTACAGCAGCGTGTTTGTCTTTGCCCTCTAGCTCAGATGGCTCTTGTGGGCCTCGAGAAGTGAAGAAACACCATCTGGCTGCTGCTGCAGGATGCTGGGAGATTTCCATCCTTCGCTTCTTTAGAGCTGGAGTTTGTTTCTTTTTTTTAATTTATTTTTTTTTTTTTTTACATTTCAGAAAGCCTAGGGACACTTCCAGCTCTGTTTTCCCCTTGTTTCTTTCTGAGCTGAAGAATGTCTCCTACCCTCTTTATTTACAGCCACTTGCTCCAGGCAGGGGTTGTCAGGGAGCGTTAAGTGTTCCGAGCTGACACAGCTTTCCAGGGTTACTGCCTCCCTGCTCTCCTGGGAATTCCAGGGAGAAAATCTTGGTGAAATGCCTGACAGAGAATTGTTTCTTCTGATGTTACGTAGCTGATCAAAGGTGGGGTGGTTCTGTAATTTCCCACGCAGAGCTCGTAGGTTTGTTGTCAAGAGGAAAAATCCGTCTTGGACGAGGCGTGTGTGTGTCAAATGAAAAGTTTTATAACAGCAACTCAAATCTGACTGGGCTTTTGGGTTTAAGTTCGTATTTATACCTCCAAGAGGGAGAGAAAGAGAAATAGGTGTGATGGTTATTACCATGCAGAGCTAAAGGTAGCAGGGAGTCAGCTGGGGGGGGAAGCAGTATTTTGAGCAGGTCGATTCTCATCCCTCTACCTGCTCTGCAGCTGCATTAAAAATGTTTTTTATAATATATCTATTCTCAATCTAACGAGGTATTCCTCCCTCTGTATTAGCTGTGTAATAAAAGGCAGGGTAACTACTCGAAGCAGATAAATGGGGGAATTGCTCAGGACCTGGGTTAAGGGTGGGAGATGTTTGTGCCTTTGTGCGTGTAACGGTGGCTGCAAAAACCACCTTCCCAGCTCGTTTCTCCCCATTTACCCTCCAGTGGGGAAAAACAGGATATTATTTTCCCTTGAAGAATATCAAGTGTTGGAGGCCTCACCCACCTCCCTGTGTTAGAGGCTCTCAGTGGCACAGTGTGAAGGAGCTGTTGGAGGCACAGCTCGTGCAGCCCTGAGCGGGAAGTGTCTGTGGCTCTGCCTTCAGGCTCCTCCAGGGTGAGGATTAAAGCTGGCTCGGGGGAACCACAAATCTGGTTTTTTGCAGCTTCTGAGATTTCAAAGTTTGTTTTGGGTCGGTGTCGCAACAAAAGGAAAAGCTTTTGGATGCTGTTTGCAACATGAGCGTGTGTTGAAACACCTCATTTTGGGCAGCGCGGGTGAGGAGCAGCCAAGGCACTGCCAGATGAAAAATGGCTGGAGGCAGCTCTGTGCTGGAAGAGGAGGGACTGGATTTTATTTTATTTTTCTGACCTTTTTCTTTAAGGTAGGTTTCTTGTCACCAGAGACAAAAATAGCCACCTAACAGCCACCCCCAGGAGGAGTTTGCTCCTTAATGCTGCATGGGGGGCACTTACTGCAGATGCTTTTGGAGGAAGGTTTTATACAGGCACTGAGCTGGCACTGCTCAAAGCAGCACTTGTGCCTCTGTCCAGCTGGCTTTCCTCCTAATGCCCACTGCTCCCTCGTGGCAGGACAGCTCTGGGTTAGGATCAGAGTCCAACTGTGTTTTTTATTGGTGGTTTGGTTTTTGGTTTGTATCAGTCTTCCATATATTGGGAGTTTCTCAGCCTCACTGATGTGCACCATCACTCTTGCTGAGGTGCAGGAGCAGCAGTGACCTGGGGAAGGTTCCACATTTCTGGCCTCTGTGTAGGTTTGTGTCATGTTGAAGTGTATGTGAAATTATGTCCCTAACGTTGCAGTGCACGCCAATATTTTACACTCATTAACCTCCTGAAGTTGAGAGATTATTGATATGAATAAGTCCTGGCAGGATAGAGGATTTAGAGGAGAAGAGGATAAATTATATTGAATAAAATGATATGTATTTCTCTCTCCAACCAGCAAGCCCCAGTATCCTGCTCAGGGCTGTCTTATCCAACAGCAATGGTTTACAAGAGCTAAAACAATCATAGCTGCAGTGTGTGATTGCAGGTTTGTGATATGGGGATTTAGTTGAGCAATACTCTTTCACTGTGGACAAAACCACCTGCAATTTTAACAGCACATTAAAGAGTTTTTAGTTCTCAGGCAGCACAAGCTATGACAAGTCGTGACTTCTTCAATTAAAATCAATAGCAGTGCAAGCTAAATAAAAGATTTAACAGCAGGTGGGTGGTTTAGCTGGTAAATTGATTTCCTTTGGGTACAGGTGAATGTGCATGACAGTACCTCCATCATTAAATAATTTCTGTGGTGAGAGACACAATCAGCTTTATTAATGTGACTGTTCTTGTAGGCTTGTAACATAAATCAGTGCCTGCCAGAAAACATCACCTAACTGGTTAGAGAGATGTCAAAGCAATATATTAGAGAGCAGTTTACTGATCTCTGCAAAGTGGATTAAAAAGTATGTTGGCTGGAGAGTAAATGTTCATACTGTCCTTTTCAGAGTAAAATCAAAATAAGGTTTACACAGGCTTAAGGAAAAAAAAAATCTGCAGGATTTACATCTCCCTGCATTGGTGCTACTGTGGCTTGAAAACAAGATTGTGTTGTTTTAGTGGCACAACTGAACAAAGTTCTGGATACTTCACATTTGGTAATTGTTTCCAACTGTGGAAAGATCACAAAGTGACTGGGATATTGAGAATCAAGCTGGTTAATATTACACCAGAAGTGATAAGATATGAAACTGAAAAGTCCCTGAGTCTTTACCTTCCTTATCTCTTATCACTCTCCTTAATAGTTATAGTTTTAGATTAAGTAACCTCTCATATCATAAAATAATATATGGTTTATTGGTGCACGATACAATTTTGCTTCCTATTGTCATTTATTGAGCTTTCAAAAATGTCAAAGGTCAGGGCTTTTGGTTTGTTGGTTTTTTTTTTTGTCCCTTGTAGCAAGTGATTTCAGTTAACAAATAAGAATGTTGCTACTTAAAAGATACTGATTTCTACTTCCCTGATCAAGGTTTAGAAGGGAATAAACCAGAGCAGAGAACTTTAACAGGCAGGATTAGAAGGCAGACACATTTTATTCAGGTTGCTGTACCTTTCACTGTGTCTTTAGGGGCTCATTCCTCATCTCTGCAAAATGGAAAGACACCTCGACCACATGCTTTCCTTGCTGTGGCTCTGCTAGTTAAACATTTTTAAAGATTTAGGGGATGGTAAGTCCTCAATGTTAATAATTAACCTGCCTCTCTAACTGTCCTATACTGTAGATTTCACTTCTTTGATTTTATGTTTTTCTTTCGTTGTTCATCTTCTCGAGTTTCACCTTTTCTTGTTTTCGTGGTAGTCAAGAACAAACTTCCACTAGCTGTCAAGGCCCAAATAATCACAGACTGATGCTGTGGGAACTTCAGCCAGACTGTGCCTGTGCAAGATGGGCAGGGAAGACAGAGCTGGGGAGTTGTGGCTGCCTGTAGCTGAAGGCAGGAGGTAGGAGGGAAATGGGTCTGGTCCTGCCTCCCTCTTCAGCTGCTCTGTTGTGTGGGTGCAATCAGCACGTTTTGGCTGCTTGGTTTCAGTTTGGTTGGGTGCTGGAAGGTAGAAGTACTTTGATTGATATGTTCATTTATTTATTTATTATTTTTATTTTCCAGCTTGTTTTGGTGGGGTGGTAGTTGTTGTATACAATGCTGTGCTGTTACTGAGAAACCCTCCAGTTACCTTGCTGGAATGTGAAAATACACTGCAAATTCCTTTAATTGCTTCGAGCAAGGTGTTTGCACACAGCTCTCCAAAAGGCTGCAGGAATGTTTTCTGGAGCCTGTTGCAAGCAAAAATTTAGAAAAAGAAGCTGGATTTTCTGGCCAATGAGTGATTCTGGAAGATGAGACACTGAGCTAATCCTGCCTTGTGACATGTGGGTGAGATGTTCTGGGTGATCAGCAGATCTCCACCTGAAGGAGAAGCTTGAAATGCTCGATGACAGCAGCCTCATGCTCCCATGGGAGATTCTGCACTGTAGTAATATGCATAGAAAAAGGATCCTTCATTTTTAACGACATTGGTTAGGTCCATCTTTCTCATCTGGCATCTGCTGAGTGCAAACATCAGCCCTGTCTTTCCTTCCCAGGTGTCCTGCCCATTCCTGAGCACCAGGAAGGTGTTGTACCTCATGTTTTTAATGCCTGGGGAAATGTTCCTCCTCAAGTTGAAGCAGATTCTGCTTTAGTTTCCTTTGCAGTCTTTCCAAATTCCCCTGTGGAAGCTGTTCCTCCCTCTCCCTGTGCTTGGGGGCTGTTCTCTGGCTGAGCTCCTGATGCAGCCCTTGGGCAGTCCAGTGGTGGGAGAGGGTGTGGACACAGGACATGTGTCTGCTGTAAACTGGGGAGCAACTCAGCCCACACTGCAGGACCTGCCTGGAGTGGGAAGAGTTTGGGTTGTGTTGGCTGTGGGTTGTGTTGAGCTGCTTGATTCCAGTCTCACATTAAATTGTAATAAAGCTGCCTTACTGAAATAAGGTTCTGTGACATTGCCTGGTGAATAGAAATGAACCAGTTGCCATCCTCCTGTTGGGAGAAGAAAAAAAGAAGAAAATTTTAGCCTCCCTGTAATTAAGGTTTTACTCCGAAGGAATGAGATAGAAACCATATTTCCAAATCCACTCTCAATTTGTGAATCACGTTAGTATTGATCAAAAAATGTTGTGTGGTACAAGGCACTGAGCGGGGGTTTGGGATGACAAGTGTGGTGTCTGATCCTCTGAATACAAAAAATTGGTGTTAATGAAAACATTTCTGGAGCCTGTGGAGTTAAGATCACAAATGGGAACAAGAGTTCTGAGTCTCAGCTGTTCTAGTGTACAGCAGATGGTTAACTTGCCTTCTAAATCTTTGCACAAATTGGGTAAATTCTCAGGACTGCCCATGATCTTTCAACCCACTCCCAATTTTTTTGCGCACCAGGAAAAGAAAAATAATTTGCAAATCAGATCTAGGCTGTGGAAAAGGAAGGATTTTGCAGCAGTGAGAAAGCGTGAGTCAGAAATAAGACCTCTTGCAGCATCTTGCCTGCTGCAGGTTGGTTTGCTGGAAGCTGGGAATCCTGTCCTTGAGGCAGCAGTGAAGTGAACTGTTTAATGCCTGTTCTCTGATAGTCTCAGATGAAGTGCTGTATAGAAATGCTTAGTCTTGACATTCTTCAAATTATCCCAGCAACACTATGAGAAATAATGTTATTGTAAGTTATCCTCCCTTGTAATATCAGTACTAACTTCAGTTTCTCTGAAATTTCTTGTTCTCTAGTCTCTCACAGAATCTGTTTTGTTTCAGCATTTCTCACGCATTTTCTTTTATTTCCTTCATGACGAATTCAATTTGCTGCAGCAAAATAATCTCAGTACTGAAATAATAGATATATTAAAGTATGAATTACCTCGGTGGCAATAAAGAACAGGTTTTTATTGCTTGCTTATCAAGGAGGGTTTGTGTTTATGAGTTCTCTGAGTAGTAAGTGCATTACATTAGGACTAAATTTAACCTGGCTTGGTAACAGCAGCACACACAGGTAATCCAAGGAGACAGGACAGATTTATGAACAATATGACAATGGCAAAGATGCTTTAAAAAGATAATAAATTGTACGTGCTGTAATTCTTTTTCTTGGCAAAGAAGTTGTCAGTAGTATTAAAAAAAATAGATGAGTAGCAATTTTTAAAGATTTTAATGAAAAAAAACAAACCCACAACCAAACCAACTAACAGCTAATCAAAAGGAAAGCTCTTCTAAATGGGGGGTATTAGTGTGTTGGCAACGTGGCAGCAGAATCGTGGGAAGATGTCTTTTCAGCTTGTAAGACAAATATTGTGCTGATTGCTTTTGGTGATGGCACAGAGAGAGAAGTGAGTTTGATGCTCTCAAAACCTTGTGAATATCACTGCAGCAATTTGAATAATACTGATTAAAATCTGTCTCAAGTACAGATGAATGTCTCCTGTTCCACACTGTACAAGTCAGCAAAATCAAGTGTTGTCAGGAACAGATTATAGACCCCAAATGTTTTATTCTGTAAAAAGCAGAGGAAAAGAACAGGCCACTTTACAGGGTGATTCCATTTTCCAGGTTAATTTACATCAGATGAGGTAGATCTAGACCTAACATTTTCAGACAGCTCCTGATGAGAGGCAGGCATGAGGGACTGCGAGTTGTGTTCTGGTTTGTTCCGCCGTGTTTGTTTTCATCTGTTAATTGGGATAACCAAAGCAGCAGCAGCAGGAGCGGTCTCCACGTGACTCCAGGGGCTGTGCAAACATCCCTGGCAGAGGTGCTGCCCCACTCCTGGTGCCCCTCGACCTCGGTGTTGTGGCTGCAGAGCAGGAGGCAGCACATGAGCAGGGGCAGGGACGGGCAGTCCCCACTGCCACGTTGGGCATCGATCTGTGCAGGGCACTGGCACCTCTGAGGGCCCCTGATGGCACAAGCTGGGGCAATGCACTGTTTGTCCAGCTCAGCACAGCTTTTGATCAGGATCATTCCCACGTGCCTTGCTCCAAAGGTAGGCTTTTGCTTTCAAGGGCAGACAAGGAGGAAGTGAATCTACAAAGCCTGAGCAACGTGGCTTTAATTGAAGTTGTACATCTTGATGGAGCAGAGGTAAAAAGGAGGAGACCATATGGTGTAACCTTTATTTTTGTTAAGGTCCCTGATAAGCCATTGATTTGATAAGGAATACTGCTCCATTGGCTGAGCTCACAGGGTGCAGTTGTTCTCTGATAAGCATGTGTTTGCTGTCTGCCATAAATGCCTGAAGTGACAGTTTATGGCGGGTTGGATTGGATATTTTAAATGCTGAGTGGCTGGATCATAACTGTGCTTTCACAGGCGACTCTGCTGTGAACTCCTGTTGGTTGAAGAAACTGTGATGTCCATTTGTTCTTGGAGCAGAGCAGTTGCACCCAGGGTAATGCACAATCTGTGCAAACATTATACAACAGAAACCCCTTTGAATACAACATCCAGCCCAAATAACCTCTCAAAAAAAGCCAGGAAGGAGAAACACAAAGATAATGCATATTTTAATACACAGAGATAATGCATGTTTTAATACAAACTGCATGCCTTTTAGAACTAGATGGTTGCTTTCTTCCTTCGTGTGACACACTCATGCTGTCTGGATCTTGATGTCACCTCCTTTAGAGCAATATTCAGACACATCAAGATTTTCATACCCAGTAAATCAGTTAACAACCGGTAGGTTTCCTTGATGCCAGAGACCCAGTGCTGTCCCAACAGGAGGTATTCAGAGATGAAAAAATTATTGGTCTTCAGACTCTTAAGAGAAAGGAAATAACTCATCTGTCTTTGGGCGAGCAGAGGCTACCGTGGTGTATTTATAGTTCTGTTCCTACTTGTGCTGGGTAATTTTTCTGAAACTCAGGATATATTTTTTCTGATTAAAATCTGAAGACACTCTATTATTTCTATAACCACATTTAAGTCTTGTAATTTAAACAAATTAGTTTGCATTTCACATGTCAGACACTGATTTATAGAGGAAAATGGGAGTTTGCATCTGGTTTGTCTCTTGATTCATTAACTTTTGGTTGAAGAAAGGTTTTGAAATAGGGTGTAAAGGAATCTTCCATCTTCAGTGAAGGGTTTTCTTGGGTTTTGCAGTGTCTAGTTGGGTTTTTTGGTGGTTTCTTCCCCTCCCTTTTGTGCATATGCCGAGAAATCTTGAATTCCCTTTCCTGCTTTGGAAAGTTCAACCTGAGGGAGTTGAGCAGTTTCTCTGGTTTGCACTATTCACCTTCTGTTCCTGTGAAGACAACAAGTTACTGCAGGAACTTTCCTCTCATTGCTTGGGTAACTCCACTGGCTCTGGCTGCTCTTTCTGATGCACTTGCAGGTGCTGGGTGTGCCCCGGGTGGTTGCACAAGAGCTGTGCTTGGCTCCCTGGCCTCACAGGAGCTCTGGAGATCCATGGGGATCACTCCTTTGCTTCTAAAGCTGCTCTGCCCTGTCCTGTGTACATAAACATGTGATACAGGAAAGTTGCTGCTTGGCTTTGGAGACATAGGAATGTCTTAGCACTTTAATAATCAGTTTTCTGCTCCAGCATAAGGAGAGAAATAATTAGGAATTGTGTCAAGGCGGTGTCTGGTGTCCAGAGGAAATTGCATCAGATGGCCTGATGCTTCTGTCCACTTGAGGTGGCTGGTTTTGGTTTGGTTTTGTGTGTCACTTGCCAGCTACATTTAGCATGAATAAGTGTTTTCAGATGTCCCATAAATCAAAGCCTGGCCTGCTGTAAAAAGCCTGTTGCAAGCAAAAACGTAGAAAAAGAAGCTGGATTTTCTGGCCAGTGAATGATTCTGGAAGATGAGACACTGAGCTAATCCTGCCTTGTGACATGTGGGTGAGATGTTCTAGGTGAAAATCCCCCAGGGCTGCAGAGAACGGATTTTTGTTGTGTTACACCCAATTACACCAGGGCTGGGGCTGATCCTGCCTCGTGTTTTGTGCCTCTGAGTTCCCTCCTGTCCCACACAGCAGCTTGTGACAGATGGAGCCAATGCTTTGAAGGACGGACCTTTGTCAAGCCCGGGCAAAACGGCCACTTGAATTCAGGGGGAAATAATGATCCTTTTGATTAAGGAAGCCCACGTTGGACGGGCTGAGCAGCCAAAGGCAGAGCTCAAAGGGCACCTGCCCGTGCCACCGACGATGGCAGGAAGTGTTCCCTGCCTGCCAGGGAGAAAAATTGGCCCCGTGTTTGGAAAGAACAGAGGAAGAGAGATTAGAGGTTAAACTGGAAAGGGTGTTAAAAATATTCTCGGTGTATGATGGCTGTAGCAGTGGATTTAAATTGCTGAAATTACCTTGTCAGGATGCCTTATCAGCTGCTGTTCTAGTGATTGTTTGGTTTAGATAAGAACTGGAGTGCGATAAAACCTTGATAACAGTTTAGAGATTACAGCTCTTTTGAAACCGCTGGCACTTGCTGGGGGCTCTGAGCTGCGAGAGCTGCGCTTGGATTTATTCCACTACTTTTTTTTCTTTTTTTTTTTCCCTCCGCCCCCCTTCTCTTCTTTTGTTTCGTGTTTTTGTTTAAGTGCTTTAAGCTCTTGTTTTGGATCGTTGTTATTTTGAGCCGAGCAGCCCCTTCGGAGCGCTCTTGGGAATCGGTGCATGAGCTGGAGGAGGGACCTGCTGAGGAGTGGAGGTGAATGCTGAGGGAAGAGCATCAGCCAGGTACTGCTGCACCTCTTGCCATCTGAGCTCTACACAGTTGCAGAACCCATGAGGATACAAAAGGCTGTTGGGAGCTTTCTCCTGGTACCTCCCAAAAGTTCCTGTAGTAATCCATTGGTTTACAGCAGTTCACTTAATGGGGATGTAAAATACCAGCCCTTGAAAAATCTACCTGGTGTTCGTGGCAGTACGTTTGTGTTGTTTTTTACTATTTTCCACTGTGTTATCTTTTTGGGTTTCTAATCTTATAAGGGTTTTTTTTTTAGATAGAGGCTGGTAACAAGCCTCTGGTTGAACTCATCCCATGTCATGAACGGGAGAAACGGTGACGGAAACCAGTGTGGTGGGTTTGTGTGGTTCTTATTGAAGGTGATTTATGTGATATGGCACTATGGCCTTATTTTGGTTCTGCCTTTCTTCTAATAAATTAGGCACTCGGGCAGCTTTTGCATCTGAAAGTGTGTGCTGCTTAGTTTTTCAGAATAATTCAAAGTGGGTTGTTTTTTCTGTAAATATAATATGAAAGGAGGAAGCAGAGAAACTGTGCAACTTGTAAGAACAATAAGGAAAATACTGAAGTTGCAGGACTATGGTTAGAAAATGGCAATTCGAGATGAACTTCTGTGGTGAAAACCCTTTGAGGTTTCTGCTCATGCTCGTTAGGCTTAATAGTAAAGCAGTACATTTAGGCATTCCTTCTCTCCTCATTTGTTTTTAGCCCATCCAGCCAAAGGATAAATTTAAAATATTATGAAATAAGCATGTGGAAGAAGTGTCTGCTGGGGTAATTACATTTCTTGTGTGTGATGATGTGTTCTCTGTTGGGCCCCTGTGTGGAAGCTGTGGAGGGGTGGAAGGTGTTGGTTCCTGGTGCTGCTCATCCGACCAAAGGGCCTGGAGATGTCAAGGTGGTTGCAACTCAAACCTGTTTCTTCCAGTGGGCTTGAATTTGTCTTTGCCTTCTGTTGTGGTTTGTGAGGTTTGATTTTTTTTTTCCCCTTTGGTAGCAAATGCAGTGTATCCCCTGTTCCATGGGTCAGCTGATAACACACTGAGGCTGCTCCAGTTGGCTCAGGCACAACGTGTTCCACAAAGTCCACGACAAAACTTTGGACCACATGAGTTTGACTATCTGGGGATATGTAAATAATTGCAACACAAAGTACCAGGGGGAAACTGTACTCTGGAATAACCAGACTTTGCTTCATCGTTGGTTTTGATTTTTTGTTGTTTTTTTTCTTTGTTTTTGAACTGAAATGTTTTGTATTTTTCCTGTAATATGGGAGGAACCTTTTTGGCAGTTGACTCACTGAATGTACGCCCATGTACACTTGCAACTGCTGAAAGATGTCATCTAAAAGCACCAGTAAGAGAAATTTACGCGATTGTAGCTCTGTATATTGGTTATATCTCAAAACATCAGTTTTAAAAGATCACAGTGAGCTCAAACTTTTTTCTTTATATGTGGATAAGAGCATATGCATGACAGGTTGTTAATGGGGCAGAATTTCTGTTGAGTTCTAGTTTCTGTCTGAGAACAGATTAGTTTTTGAGACTGTGGAGGTTGGTTTTATGATGTGATGGTAGTTTGCTGGGTTTTGTGTTACTTAGGTACCAATAGTGGACACATTTGGAGAGGCACAGTGGAAATCATCTCCAGCCCTAAGTAGGGCAATCAAAGTTGGAAGAAAAAAAAGATCAGACTCTATTTTTAGAAATACTGGACTGAGCTGTTGGGTGACCACTTGATTTCCTTCGGGTTGTACAGAAGGCCTGTGAAAGAGTAATTAAGCAAAAGATGAACCACAGCAGAAATACAACTCCGAACTATTTGAGTTACCAAATCTAATCAAATAATAAGAATGAACAAATAAGCTACCCAGCAACCGAGATCCTTAATGAGTGCTGATTTAGAGTCTTCTTAATTGTGTTCAGGCCTTCATGGGCTGTATTTTCAAGTCTGTGTTTATGACTTGAGACCGTACACTCTGTTTTTTCCTCTTAATGAAAGCTCAACATTTCTTTTGTTCCAGCAAATTTCAGAACGTGGAGGATGATGCCAAATTATCACATGCCTCGCAACAAAACAAAGAGCTGGCAGCATTGCCTTCCTAGGGGAGACTGGAAACATCCCAGGCTCGCTCCAGCCCTGCTCTAATTTGAGGTTTAACGCTCTGTTGGTATCAGCCCACAGCTGCATCACTGCAGTGGATGTGGGCAGGGGCTGGGCAGAGCAGGGAGTCACTGGCCTGGGCATTGGATGGGCATGGGCAGAGCCAGGGGCTTGAGGAGAACTTACCTAGGGAAAGTGGGGAGGCTTTTGCCCCCCAGGTCAGAGTGTGTGTGAGCATTGCCAGCATTGCTAAGGAAGCCTCACGTGAGCTGGCTGCTGGCACTTTGAGCTGTGTGGGGGTGCTGACAGCTGGGTGATCGTCCATCAGGAGGTTGCAGTCAGTGGCTTGGGTGAAAGTAGTCCCCTGTGGGTGCCTTCCTTCGAGAGGCACAGTTTCACAGAGCTCCTGTGGGTACAGTCTCACCGATTCCTGTGCGAGAAGAAGGTGTCAAAGCCGTGGGGAGGCATTTCAAAGTGTTCTTTGCAAAACCCAGAGGTTTTGCTTTTTACCTTAAAGTTTCATTTTGAATCTCAGCTCCATTTCAGGCAATTCTAAAAGTGAAACTCAGCCAGCTCCTCTGGGCTGGAACAGTTGCCAGGGAAGGTCTCACAACTCTCACAGGGCTTGCATGCAAAGCAGTGGGATAAGGAAGGAGATGATAGATCATTCTTCTGATTCTTGAGGAGTGTCTTATGGAGAGCTGCAGTTCTGCAGCCACAAGACCCAGACATTCCTGCTCTATCCCACTGTTGCTGTCTGGATGCTTCAACCAGGACTTCTTACAGAAGGAGATACCGACTCACCATTTCCTTCATTACTTTCTTCTTTGGCAATTAGGAGGTAAATTCTGCAGTACCACTTACGATTTGGTGCTAATAGTGACAGGGCAGTGGTGTCCCTTCCTCTAGAGCCTGACTTTGAGTTGTTATTATTATACTATTCTTGAACCTATTTGTATCTCCTATATGCAAGTATTTTTATTGCTGTTCTCTGCCACCAAAAATGCACTAATTGAAGTTACACAAGGGTTTTAATACCCGGCTCAGTTGTTCCTGTGGGCCCCAGCTCCTCATCCCTCCAAAGGAACAGGTGGTGACAGAACTGCAGCCCCTCAGTTTGCTCATCTTCCTCTGTGTGCGGGGGGAAATAGAGCATATACATGACGACTTAACTAGTGAAACCACAGTGCTGTTACGAAATGCATAGAGGCTCAGAAGTTAGGCCTCTAAAGATCTGGTTTGTGACCTGCTGGTCACCTTTCTCATGTCTCTTAAGACATGAACAGTCTTACAGTAAAAACTAAATGCAATTACAGTGCCCAGAACAGCTTCAAAGTGGCCTGGCTAATTTTGGCTTTGAGTTTGACCCCAGAAGCAGGTCAGTTGCATGGGATGGCAGGCTTACATCTTGAAGATTATGACTAAACCACACCAATTTATTTAGCTACAGTGAAGAATTTGAATTATTCAGGGTTGGTTTTTTTTTTTTCCTTATAACCTCTCAAGAAAGGCAAACTTTAAGCTACCACACACAGCTGGTGTTTCTAATAAGACACAGATGTGTTTTGGGATCTCTTCCCATCTCCTGCAACATTTAAATGTAGATAAATAGAACTTAATCAGCTATAAATAACAGCATGTCATGCCTGTGGATCAGTAACCTTCTCTGGGACTCCCACAGGACTAGGGTTAAGCTTAATTACTTCAGTCTACTGCAAACAACAGAATAATCAGTTGTTGGATATTGCATGGGGGAAGGTGGAGGGAGCATAAAGAAGCAACTCAACATCCATGGCCAGGGATGTGATGCCCTGGTTCTCAGTGGAGGAGAGTTGTAATGCCTCAAGACCAGGGGGATTCTTTTATTCCCTGTTTTGGTTTCAGTGCACAGGAGGTTTAGTGTCAGTACTGCATCTGTGAGTGTTGTTTTAAAAACAAACAAACTCAGGAGGCGCCTATGAACCGTTTCTTCCGCGCCTTAGGGATATTTTCCTCCCCTCAGGGATAACTGCTCAGATTTGCTGCAGTTAAAAAGGTGGTGATTGTGTCTCTTCAGCTCTGTTGTAGATGAAGGCAAGTTATTGCTCTGTGGCCATTGCATATTGCTAATTTTCATATGTTAATACAGAGGTGATGTGCCAGTTTGAACAAGGCATCCTTTGCTCAACACACGGCCTTGTTTCCTCACTTAGCAGGGACCATCAGCATCACTCTTCAAATGGCAGGCCATGACAAGGGAAACTGATATCCCAAACTGCTCATTGTTGCCATTTGTATTGGTATTTTTGGCTAATTATCACTTCTCTCAAGAGCACTGGTGAAAAGACAGTTCCTAGACATTTTTCCCTGTTAGCTTCTGCTCTTGCGTGATGGTTTGAAAAATTGGGGTTTGTTATTTCACAACCTTTTCCCAGCTGCAGTAAGTTTGAGCTATAGATTTGGGGTTCTTACAGCAGATTTGATTTACAGGAGAGCTGTCCCCACCCCACATATCTGCTCTCCAGTACTACAAGTGTTGGGCGGGCGATGCTGGGCAGAGCCTGGGGGTGGTTCAGCCTGGGGTGGTTCAGCCGGGAGCTCAGGGCAGTGCTTACAGCTCTCCTGAACAAAAGGGCCTCACAAGGGGCTCTCTGGAGGAAAAACAGCAGTGCCCAGCATTTGGGGGGTGATTTGTGGTGTAGATTATGTTCAATTCAACTGTGGGGAGTCCGGGTTGGGCTTGGCTCGAGGCTTCGTGGGTCTGTGTCTGCTGCTGTCCCTGCACCCCTTCTCAGAGCCAGAGCATCTACTGGGTGTACAATTAACAAGCATTGCCTCTTTGCCTTTTCCTCTCATGTCCCTGGAAGCTGTGTTTCCTTCATGGAACCATAATCCCAGTGTTTCTGAGGGGCAGAGCCGTGGCAGGGAGCTGTGGCCGTGGCAGAGCCGGCCCGAGGCAGCCCCGCCGCCCCTTCCCAGACCCCACTGGTTTGGATTCCCCCGCTGTGGGCCAGGCTCGGGAAGACAAGGGAATATTTATTTATAAGCTGTCTGTACAGATGTTTTCGTTGTGGTTTGCGGTGCATTGGTGCCACTTAGTGGGAGGAGAATTGAATTGACAGCTTTAACGGTGCAGGGGAAAACAGGGAGAGATGGGTTTCGTGTTCCAGCCCCCCTCCACCACCTCCCAGCAGTATTTCTGCAGTTTAAAGACAAATCCAGACCTGCTGCTAGCCACAGAGCTGCAGTGGGTTCTGGAGTTGGCTGTTGGCAGAGTAGTGCTGGCAGGCTGGGCATGCACTGACCCTCATCCCAACAGGAAAGCTGCATGGAAAGCCCTGCTGAATATTAGGCTAAATAGGCTGGCTTTGCTGATAGAAAAAGCTAATCCAGCCATGCCTTGTGTTTAGCAGGTTTTGGCAGGCTTAAAAATCATCCTCTCTCTGTTAGGATTTCCATTATTTTAGGTGTAATGGGAGGGATGATGGATCAGGATGGTGTTAGCTCTGATCCAGTTTTGGAGGAGCCAATCAATACAGAATGTTAACAGTGTTTATTCAAAATCATTTAACTAGATTTTCTATTGATTTCCCTACAGGAAGGCCTGTGGGGAAAAAAAGAAAATCCTGTGCTGTGATATTCATAAGCAACCCATTCTGCTCCCCCATGTAAATGCTCAATGAGAACTGATGGTACCTGGAAAGAGGTTGGGTGTGTGCTGTTTGCAGATGTGGATGTGGCCATCGGCCACACACCTCCCCATGAGCCTGAGTGTCACAGTGAGGGTGCAGATGTTGCACTCAGAAGGCTTTGAAGCATCCTCTGCTGTGTGTGAGGCTGTGCTGTCGTGGGAAGGTTCTACCTTGTCAGGATGCTCAAGAGCACCTTGTGTTGGATTGGTATCTCTGTATTTTTCTCTCGTGTGGGACAGGACAGCTTAGGTTGGTTTTACCTTGAGTTGAATTGAATTACTGAATTGCTTTTTTGTTGTTTGCACATGGGCTCTTAGCTCGTTGTTTCTCTGTGCTCCTCTGTGGACACACAGCATGTGCTGCCCCAGGGCTCCAGGGACTCTCAGCCTGGTTTTGCAACTCCTCTAAGTGGGGAACTGCTGCTAATTTTAGTGAAATTTCTGGGCATGGAACAAGTTACACTTTCAGTCCTTAAGAAAACACACTGTGACCAAGGATTGGGTTTACTGGCTTTAATCACAGCAGCTTTCATCTTAGCTGGTCCCATTACCCTGGGCAGGAAAAGCAGCACTTTGAGAGGCTGGCAGATCCCACCTACTGAGATGTTTCCCGGAGCCCTCGATGGCTCCCTTTGTGTGCTGTGCTGCTCTTGGCTCCAGCGGGAGGGAGATTAAAGTGGCTGTGGGTGCGTGTCCCGGCCTCACCTCTCCATGGCTCTGCCCCCAGCCCTACCTGTGGCCCGTGCCAAGCTGGCAGTTCCCAGGTGATGCTCCTGGGGCACAAATTCTTGGATCTTCTGCCTGGTTTGGAGCCCGTTTGTGCCTCTCTTGCGCTCTCACCAGAGGGCACTGCACAACGTGTCGCAGCCTAATAAATAACCTCTTAACCTGCTTAGCTGCTTTATGCTCAGTGGCATGTTTTACAACGTTACCTGGAGTCCTTGAATGCTGGTTCCCATGGCAACCTGATATAGCAGTTTTATTCTTTATTACTATCACTGTTTTATTGCTGCCTTGTTCAAATGTGCTGTCATTTTTATTTTGCCTTGGTGTGTGTGTGCGTGCGAGCCACAAATCTGCTTCTCAAAATTATATTATTAAACCATTTAGTGAATTTAGAAAAAGGGTGATGATCTGTCACTGTCGATTTAATATTAAATGGAGAAGCACACCATAAATGGAAACAAGCTAGAAAGAAAAATAAACCAGCAACCCAAATATTGATACAGACAGCTTAGGATGTTTGATGGCGGTGCAAATAGTTGGGTAAAAGCAAATTAATAGGAGAGATACAGCTGCTGTAAGAGAACAGTGTAGTCTTAATTTCTGTGAGAGGGCATACCAACAGTGACCAGATGTCCTTAGGAGCAGGATTTGGCCAAGGATTGTCATGGGAGCAAGGACCTGAATTGTTCTAAGATGAAGCTTGAAGCATTTACAGAAGCAGCTGTATGGCCAATAGGGTAAACAGCCGGAAATTCAGCTGGTGACGTGGATCAAGTTGTGGGTAACTCATTGTTTGCACCACACTTATGCTCTATTCATCCTGTGGCTGATGTGTCCTGCTTCTCTGCAAGAGCCAAGGCAGATTTCTTCTTGGTGATGAGTGGGGGCAGGAGAATCCCCTTCACTGAGGAATTGGAGCTGGAGATGGGGGTGCTGGTCCTCCCAGTGATGCTCAGTGTGTAGTTGCAGAAGTGAACTGTTGACAGATTTGGTGTTGGGGGGGAAGGTGGGACTAACACAGACCCCGAGTAGAGGGTTTGTTCCCTTCTTAGTGCAGGGCACAGTCTGTTCATCTCTTGGGGGATTGTTTGGGGATTTTACCCAGAATATATTGTTTTGCTGTTACAGGAGGTGAAGGGTGACAGTGATAGGGGAGATGGGGATTTGGAGGACTTGAAATGCATCTTCTTAGGCCTCCTCAGGAGAGCATCCAGGACTTAGCCAGGGTGCTGGCAGCTCCCTGGGGGCAAGGGGAGCAGGGGGACCCTGCTGCAGCCCAGGGTGGTGGGAGCTCTTTGGGGCCAGCTAATCTCAGCCAACAGCAGGACTGAGGGGTTTTTCTGCAGGGCAAAGAGTGTCTTTGTGGGAAGGGCAAAGCAAACAGAGTTAAAGGCAGGGTGATGTTGTGCACACAGGAGCCAGCTGGCAGCCCCCAGATAACAGATATCTTCCCAAGCACATGTCAGGAGCAGTGCTGCTCTCAATGGCTCCCTTGTACATGTTGTCATCTTCCTTCCCTACTCCAAGTATTAGGGGGCTGCTCTAAAAATATTTGTTCTTTCTGAGCTTCTCTGTCTCAGTCTCTCTTCCCTGTCGACTGCTACTGTGCAGCCAAGCACGGCTGCAGGAAATAAGTATCCCCTGTGCAGAGAGAGGATGTTGAAAGGACCGGGGTCAGGGCTGCCTCCTCGAGGGTGATCTCCTGTATTTGAGGAATGGAGAGGCATCATTTGGAAAGGTGTAAATTATCTAGGACAGCACATAGCATTTTACAGCCTGTACTTAAATCCTTCATTATATCTTGTGCCAGCAGCAAGGCGGATTCTGCAGCCTTTCCTAAGGACGCTGAGCTAGAGATTCAGAGGCTTTGGAGGATGTGTCTGTCCTTCCAGAAAATCTGAGATGCTTTTTAATTCCCCCCACCCTTCATTCTTTGCCAGTTCCTCTATTTTGGGGTGAGGAATAGCAGGACAGGTTTGGCTGCGAGACTTTGGCAGGGAAAATTTCTTTAAAGTGCTTGAAGTACACCCTTGTTCCATCTCCAGAGCCCAAGGCAGAACAGATGCAAGCTGATCTGTAACTGGAATTCAGTCCTTGGGAAATTCAGAGAATGAGTCTACCAGGGCAGAATAGCTTTTCTAAAATAAAAACATTTCTGCAGCCAGACTGCTGATTATTAAGAAGAAAAGTGGGGAGAGCAGCATGGGGGGAAGACAATGGGGCTTCAAGGAAGCAGATTTCAGTCAGCTCAGAGCTGCAGTCTTGGCAAGCTGCTCCAAGTGAAGAGGAAGTTTGGGAGAGTTGAAAGTTTCTTAGAGAAGCAAATTTAATGCCCACGTAGAACTCCCTTAATGGAGAGGACAGATGGGAAACAGAATAAGAGATTACTTTAGTTAAATCATGGGCTCTTTAACGACCTGAAAACTCAAAAGCAGCATAAAAAAATTGGAGAGCAGGTCGAACTATTGAGAATAATTTTATCATGAACATGCAAAGAAAAATGAGAAGCCAAGGTCCAAATGAGCTACAATTGGCAAAAGACAAAAAGGGCAGCCAGAGGGGTTTCTCTGAATGTGTTTGCAGCAAGAGCTGGGCCAGGGAATGAGTTAGTCCATTGCTCAGTGGAAAGGAAAGGCTCTCAGAAGATGGAAGTGAGAAAGCAGAAGTGCCAAATGACTTTTTTATCCCTTCTGTTCTTCCTGAGAGGGTCAGCTGCAGCCAGCATGCTCTCAGGAAAGAGGGGAAGAATAGGTTTGAATACTTAAGTTAGCAGAGCCTGGAGGAATTCAGCTCCAGATAGTTAGAAAACTGGCTGAAGTGATTTCAGTGCCATTAGTGGTAATCTTGGAAAATCTGTGGAGGACAAATGAGGCTTGAGAAGACTGCGGAAAAGAAAATTTAATGGGATATCTTTCAAAAAGGGAGAAAAGGAGGAGCTCTAAGCTGGGAAGCTTGTAATGCCTAGGGAATTTTGTTTCAGAAAAGCATGATAAAGGTGATCCCGTTGTTTCTAAGCAGCCCCTGGAAGGGGTGGAGACCTGCAGCTCCCACAGCAGCCTCTGCTTCCATTAGCACTTGGATGACACACGAGAGAGAACAGTCACTCACTCTGCAGATCTTGCCAAGCTGAGACAGGTACAAGCACAGCCAAGTTCAGGACTGGGATTCAGGGGACCTGAAATAATAGAAAAGGTCTGAAAAAAGTAGGTTACAGCTTAGCAGTGCTAAGCAAAGAAGGGATGAACTGTAAAAAAACAGGACTGGTCAGGTGCCTGTTCTACCAGGTGTGAGTGGAGGGGTTTGGGTTACAGGATCACTGCTACTCTGGGATCTGCAGTGGCATCTTCTTATAGGGGGGGAAATAAGTCATCAAGACATAGAAATATGGTTTACTATAAAATATGCAAGGCCTTTTGTTCAGTTTATTCAGTTCTAGGGGTGGGTGCTTCCTTCTGAACATCCCCTCCGAGGGAGGATACTGCCTGTCAGAGGAGAGACATTTGTAAGGTGAGGGCTGGTTCAGCGTGAGGACCTTCCAGCTGCAGTGAAGCAGGAGCACCCTGGGGTGATATTTCAGCCCAAGATAAGATTTATTTATTGGTTTTTTTAAAGCATTCTTTTACCTCGTAGCAGAAAAGCTGAGAGATTTATTCATGCCCAGGGAGTAGTAGTGGTAAGTAAATGAAAATACAGGATTCCAACCTAATTGAAAAAAAAAAAGAGGAGCTTTTTGGACATGCAAGTAAGCAGATAAGACATGAGCTTTGGGGCATCCCATGAACAGGCTGTGGATATACCTGGAAGCTGCTTTTTCCTTTTTTTTTTTTTTTTTTTTGCCCCCAGGTAGCCCAGGTGGAGAATAATAATAATAATAAAGGTCCAACTTCTCCCTGTGATTTCAGTTGCCTGGGATCCTTGGATTGTTAAGAGTTGAAGCATTAGCAATGTTCTTGTATGCAACAGTGAAATTTTCTAATTCTGTGCCGTGGTTTGAATGTTAGTGAGAAAGGTCCCTGATTTAAATACTGCTGGTCTGCATGAAATGCTGAAGTGTGGTGCCTGGAAATTCCTTGGTCCACCGTGGATTTTTTCATATCTCCTGTCTAGCTCCAAGGGTGCCTGAAGACCTATAAAAACATAAACCCCAAATAGACAGAAATTAATACCAAGTTCTTCAAAAGGGAAATGGAGAATATAAGTGGTGTCTGGGGTGACATCAACATTTGGATTCCCCTCTTTCAGTCTGAAATCAGGCTTAGGATGGAGATGAAATGGCATCCAAGAGTTTTCATGACAGGAAGAGTCTTCAGACATCAGAAGACTCTTTAATTATGGGCAGAGTGATTCATTCAGTGGTCAGCATCTGTATCTCATTAAAATCTGAAATCCTTCACTGTTTCTCCTTTAAATATGAAGGTATCCCTGTTTTATCTTTTTTGGCTCAGCAGAGCTGTGTTTTATGTGGGGTCAGTGCAATGTGCCATTCCAGCCAGCCTGAGTTATGTGCAGGTTATTTAATGCTGAAAATGTTGAGCAAATGTGATTCACCTGCGCCGCTTTCTCCAGAATCTTCTCCCCTTCAGCAACCAAGCGCAGCAGGAAAGCAGCTGGAAATTAAATTGGAGGATTAATTTCGAATTATTTGGGGAATGGGCATAATCAATGAAAACAAGCAATTCTTTGTGTTTATTCCTGCTGAGCATTAATCAACAAGTGAGGATTTTTCCTGAAGCAAACTTATCTCAACGGGCCCAACCCCTGCCTAAACTGATGGGAGGAAAAAAATCTCCCATGGACTTCAATGAGAGCAGCCTGCTTTGATCTGACTTTTATTGTGGTGGGGAAATATGCATTCTGTCTGCAAGAGGCTGACCATAAATACCTGTGCAGATGAGTGCAGCTGCAGCTTGGTACAGCAGGATGGAGCTGCACCAGGGTCAGGCAGGATAATAGCAGGTGAAAGCTTTTTGTTACGCCTTTCTTTCCCCCCATGGCACCAGAAATAAACTGCCAGCTATATTTTGGATCAATAAAGGAGGATTTTCAGGCTGAAAGGGTCATTATAACTTGCCAGAATTCCTCCTTTTTTTTTTCCACCATCTTGCTGTGATTTTTTTTTTTTTTTAGATTTTGGCAAGAAGGGTGTGTGCACACATAGAATTTTACAACAAAGTAGAAATAATGAAGTGTTTTCAGTTTTCTTACATCACTCGTGATTAGTGCAGGGGTTTTCTACTCTAGTGCCTCTTTCCAAAATGCATTAAGGCTGTCAGATGTAAATTGGGGGCATCAAAGCACTTTGTGCATAGGGTTATGAGCTGGTCTGTGGTGCAGATTGCTCTGAATTCTCCCAGTGTGTTCAGTGCCAAGCACAAATTGCATTTTAAAAGCAGTGTTTTGTTTGGCCACCATTGTATTAATCTAACTGTATTCAGCAGCTGTGAGGTTAAATTCTAGTTTGCCAGTTGGCTTTAGGATTTGAAAGAGAAACAGCAGCACCGGGTTTCCTCAGCATTGCCTGTGATAAAGTGATGCTGGAAAGAGTGGGAGGGGAGAGAGTGTGGAGGTGCCTTAATTCATCAAGGGCAAGCACTTATTCATCAAGGGCAAGCACTCAGCCACGCAGCCGGTTGTTGCTCTTCGGTGGGTGTTATGATCTGCCCAGAAACACTGAGAAGAGGGAGACCTAGGTGGAAAGTTGAGACAAAAAAAAAAAAAATATATATATATATAAGGAGCTGGAAAGAGGGCTGACTGCCAAAATCTGTGGTGTTACAGTTGGCCCCCAGCTTCGCTCCTTGCTTGTCTTGGCGCTGTGGCTGCGAGACAAATCTATTTGTTTTACTGTTGTTCCTGAAATGTGGCTGGCTGCAGGGCCAGTGGTGCTGAGCAGCAGGGAGACTCCATCTCATGAGTCATTTGTGAGCTGGATGGGGGGTGATGATTTGGGTCAGGAAGGCTGGGCTGTGGGGGGTTTGATGCTCTCTTTCATGAGCACTTCAAGAGTAAGAAATGGCCAGGGGAGGAAACCTTCTCTTCTGCAGGTTAGAGCAGCAATATTCTGCTGGTGTGGGGCTGGCTGATAAAGCAGGGAGTCTGGGATGAGCCACGAGTAGTTTCCTGACGTTCCAAGGGGAGTAAGGAAGGATGGTCAGTGGTTACAGCATCCTGATTCAGGAGATTAAGTCTCCTCGAAGCAGCAAAGAGCTGAATTCAGTCTCCAAGCCTTGTTCTTTCTCTGTGTAACAGAAATCATGTCAATGCCCAGCCCGCCAGAGCACTGTGAGGATAAATCCACTGAGGCCTCTGAAGTGCTCAGATAAATACCTATGAGAGCACAGGGAGGCATTTGTGCTTGTATGAGGGATAAGTGCTTTATTAGTAATGACCCGGAAAGGACAGAGCTACTTGCAGGTGTAGTAAGCACAAGCAAGTACCTCCTGTAGTTGACAGGCTCTTGGTATAAATCATTTGTGGAATAAATGACAAAAGAGAATTCATGCTTCCTAGAGGAGAAGGAAAGAAGTCTCTGCTGAGCTTAATAAAAATGAAAATTTAGTAATGGATAATACAAGTCTAGAGGGGGTCACAGTCTGGTTGACAGGAGCTGTAAGGTCACAGATTAAGTAGGTGCCCAAGTCAGTGCAGCAATATACAGGAGATTATTGGAGGAAGCTGCATCCTGGGAATCTCTCCCACAGAACAGCAGGATCTGGGAGAGCTGTAACTGTGGTTTTGCACAGCAAAATTCAAAGTAATTATTGCAGAAATAAACCTACCTTTCAGTTTGACATCATGCCTTTAAAACGGCCAGTGTGGGTTCCAGCCTCATCCTTCTTTGAACTTCTGAAGGTCCCTGTAAAACAAGGCAGGCAGAGCTTGTCCTTTGCTGTGCTTCCAGTATGGCCCCATTACAGGGAGAGGGTTTCCAGCTCCCTCCCCAGTGCCTCTAACCACATGTTCCCTTTTTTCCCCCCAGCCACTGGTGTATGTGTTCATAACTGCTGCAGGAGCGCTCAACCAGCCAAAAACTAATGATTAAAAAAAAAAAAGAAATTACTTTCTTTTGGGCTAATTTCCTGAATTGTCTCACCACTTGGTCATAAAGGTGCTGGTGCAAGAGAGGAGGTGGGAACATAGGGCTGGGGGCAAAGAGGAGAGTGGGAATTGGTGAGCTAATAACCTGCAGCAGCTAAAGCTGCCCTGGGACCGTCACGTCTGGGCTGGGACGGCTCCGTCTCCTCGGGGTGGGAGGAGAACACATCAGGCCAGGGTCAGGAGTTCCTGTGGCAGCTCCCAGCCCACTGCTGCTCCGTGGTGCCTCTCTGTCTGACCCTCCCCTGTGCTCCAGCACTGTCACCACCTGCCTGCCACGGCCTCTTCC
The DNA here is from genome assembly GCF_003984885.1 of Neopelma chrysocephalum. Classification (NCBI taxonomy): domain Eukaryota; kingdom Metazoa; phylum Chordata; class Aves; order Passeriformes; family Pipridae; genus Neopelma; species Neopelma chrysocephalum. The sequence continues at coordinate 7,516,194 of NW_020897738.1, forward strand.
AGCAAAGGAGCACCGGAGGCAGCATCCTTCCCACTTCCGAAAGAATGGGTTGGTCAGGGAGCAACAAGCACCTGCTGCTGCTGCACTGCAGTGGCCACAGCCTAGAAGAGATACAGAGACGTACCTGGCCAGGTTCTGTTTGTGAAAAAGCCTGAATTTTAGCTCATTAAACCCCCAAGGCTCCAAGCATTGTGAAGCCGAGGTCAGGAAGTAGCTGTAAATTGAGTGACTGGAAAGGAAACCCAATTAGCTGCTTGTCGTTTTTCCGGAGCTCCTGCGTGGGGGTCATGCTGGTGTTCATCACAGCAAAAGGCCTCCAGGTTGGTGCAGTTCATCTCAATCAATACAGGCTTTCGCTCTCCTGCAGTCATGTTCCCCAGAACTACCTTTAAATGTAGAAAAAAAAAATTATTTGAGAGAAGGCCTCTCTTCTATATGGCTGGTTTTTCCCTGTTATAATAGCTCAGCCTTCTCCTGTGAGTCTGATTCCTCCTGCTCTCCAGAGTTCACATTCTTCAGGCATATAGCAACTGCTACCAGTTATTTTCCCCACGGTGATCACTGCAGAGCCAAGTTATACATCTCATGTTGTAGAAATTTGCTTCTAAAAATATGTTACTTCAGCTCCAGCAATAAGTGTTTGTTGTTTTTTCTTCCAACAACTCTATGTCTAGAAGAGCAGCCAATGTACAGAATTAAGATGCACTCAGAGTGGAGAGGTGCTGTTCTCTCCCTCCTCTATGCAGTGGTGGCTTGTTTAAACCCAGCCACAATTTTGCTTGCCTGGGCACCCCACCTTGTCATGCAAACCCTTGTCTAGGTTGCTGTTTTCCCTCACCACCCTGGACAGCTGCATGTGCCAGATGCACTCATAGTTCTTGAGGCACAAAGCCATGGCCAGCATTACTTCCCAGTGTAACTGTGCTGATAAGATGCTTGTGGGCCTGGTGGTCTCTCAGCTAAGCCCAGGGGTTTGCAATTCAAGAACGAAACTTTCACTACTACCCTGAAAACAGAGGCACAAAAGGAATTAATTTGGAAAGAGCTTCATGTAGAATTTTTATATGCCATCCTGCTGCCAAGATACCTTGCCAGCTGGGTTGGGAGCAGCATGGGTTTTAACTTCTCTCTCTCTCTATGCCAACAAGATGACTTAACCTCTTCCTCTTTATCCCTGAACAAAAGAAAAAGCTGATGATTTGAACAGATGTTTTGCAAATTGGGAGCTGGCTCATGGTGCAGCAGGGAAGTGGTGTTGGTCTCTGAACCAAGCTTTGCCATTTGCCCCTGGTGCTTCGTGTCAGTGCTCTTGTGCCTAGCCAGGTCTTTTTCCAAAGGACAGAGAGCACAGATTCCAAAACTAGAGAAATTCCTGCCAGGAAAAGCTGACAGATTGTGCCTGCCTGTGAACAGTTCTGTTTTGCCCTCAGGAGGTTGGGGGAAGCAGCATCTCAGCTCTTGGGGACGGCAGTGGGAGGTGGTGGCCTGGGTACTGATGGTGGGAAGGCAGCAGTGGGGAGGAGGAAGGGCTGGACCTGGAATTGCACCGTGTTTCCTGGATGGAGGGGTGATGTGGGAAGGCTTTGGACATGCCCTGAGTGAGGATCAAAGTCTGCCAAGTGTGTTCCAGTGTCTTGAATGGCTCCTGCCTCGTGCAGCACCAGGAGGAAGCCGAGGCTCTCCTCAGCCTCCTTAATCCAAAGAAATTGCAGCAATTTAGCAGCATCATTTTCTGAGTACACATAGTTAAACTGGTGGAGTCTGTTAGCATGAACAACCAAATTGGTTTAAGAGTGGCTGATATAGATCAAATGTATTGGAACCAGCTAATTTGAGAGTGTCCGTGCACGGGGGTTACGCCAATTTAACATCATCAATTTAGGTGCCAGCAGTTGCATTAGTGTGGTGTTTGCAGGCTAACGGGGAGAGCAGCTAGGAAAGGGCTTGAAGAAGAGGCATTTTTCACTGAAAGAAGTGTGTGAAGCTAATAAAATTAGTAAAACCTTTGAATTTTTATTTATAACAATATAAATATAAATATGTACAGAAACTTGTGGTGTCATCTCAAAGGGACTAGATCATTCTAGGGAAAGAAGGGATATTATTATTAATTTTTTTTTTTTAAGAAAAGAATAGAGAAGTGCACAATTTCTGTGGTTTCCGCTTGTGTCTCCTAAAATCTTTCAGAAACGTTCACCCAAAAATGGAAATCTTAAGACTCTGAGAGATAGATTCAGGTCTGCGTGACAGTCAGGTGTCCCAGCATGTGAGATTATGGTCTAAAATGAAAAATTAAGTCTAATTTTTCTGCACACACGAGTGGTTGGCATTCCTCAAGGTTGCTATCATGCCTAACTAAAGTTGTTTTTTTTAATGCAATATATTTCTTCCTGCACTTGAGAGATCTCTTCCCCTCCTCCCCCTGCTCCGTGGTGTTACTGCGCTTCCCCAACTACAATTAAAATGTTGACACCTGGCTTGGCTCTGCAGATTAGGATTTGATTTTCTGTAATTATATGTTATCGCTCACATTCAGTAGCAATTTTACCTTCTGTACAGTATGATAACACTTATTAATTCAATAAAAGAAATCAATTCACAGGCAATTTCCAAATGTAACACCTTGGTAACTGAGTACTAACCAATCAGATTATGCATCTGACATTGTGCCTTGTCATTTAATCAGTAATGGGTGATTGCAAAAGCAGATATCTGTCAGTTGTTAATTAAGAGTAACACAGTTTGGGACCATAGCGTTGGCAGTGCCTGTTTTGTTATGATGCTGTGCTGAATATAGCTAATATTTGACTTGCACTTAAGTATTATTTACAGTAAATGGAACGATAAGGGTATTTATTCTGTCTCTGTGTTCCGACAGATGTATTAAACTTTCTTTTTAATCACTGGAACGCTCTGAGTGTTAATGGACTGCAGCACAGTGTCTGTGTACGTGGGATGTGGAGGTGGTTTTGTTTGTAGTGAACACACTCCATCTTATCTTTTACAAAGTTATACAGTTTTGCTTTCCCGTGGCTTTTTTAATCTCCTTGAAGTGTTTTACTTGGCATCTGCCAATCAACTCCTTCCATTAGGTGATTGTTACAGCGTGGAAAAATAAATGTGAAAGCTGTGAACCTGGCCCTTCTTTTTCTATCTTCACCTTAAAGACCCATTTGTTCTGTGTGATTAGGACCTATTGGTCCACTTAAATTAGGATGGGAACAGGTGAAACGTGCCTGAAACCGACATTTCAGCTCAGCCAAATGTTATCCTGCTGCCACAACCCTCCTTTCTGATTTGGAATTAAGTTAGAGCCAAGGCCACCAGCTATTAAACTCTGCAGAGCAAATATATAAGATGCAAGGAATCTCCAATAAAGTTGTAAACTTCAATTAGGTGGCACCAGCCCAGGGTCCTGAGCTTTCATTGGACACTTACCTAATTTTATTATAACAGCAGCATTCTAAATGATCAGCTCTGGGGCACAGTCTATTAATTTAACAGTCTGCATATTCATTACATCTCACAAACTGGCATCACTGTTTTGTTTTTTGCAACTTATTCATTGGAAGAGGGAGGTATATTCAACATTAGATCACTTACATTTTCTGTTTAGTAAACCACTTCCATTCAGAGCTTGCCTAAAACGTGGCAATTCATCCAAGTTGGGGTAAATTTTCCCATTAAAGTGATTCACTAATGGCTGATAAAACAACGTGGAGCTTGTAAAACCATTTGCTGTGAAATTTCAACAGAAGTTTCTCTTTTGCCCCAAGATATTATCGTTTTCAGGGAAGTGAAAAGATTGCAGTTGGAGATGGCAACACCAGAGGATTCCTACTTTTTTCAGCCGTAGCCTTTTTCCTCCTCCCTCCTTTTGGCATAGATGCAAGATTAGTTTCTCTATTTTTATTTTTTATTAATCATACTTAGAGAAGAAAAAGGTGCTTCAAAATAATGTTCATCTGTGTAACCCTCTCTGTTGTGATTTCACACTCAGTGTTCCAGGATGAGCACTTGTTTTGGCTCCTCCTTTCATTGCTGTCTCTCTGTGTAATTGAACCAGTCAGAGCTTTAACGACGTGAGCAGAGCTCTGACAACTCATATTCTGATGTGTGAATCTTGGCTTATTACTCAAGTGTGGCTTTCTTGAACTTTTAAGGAAGCAGAGTGTTTATTTTCAGATGTGCATGCCAGTAATGAAGCGATTCGATATTTTCCAAATAAATAATGAGTGTTTCTGGAGAGAGCCTAAGCCTTGGAAACAGTTTTTTAACTGCCTGGTTAAACTGAAGTGTAACAAGAAAGTGTCCTCTGCCCTCAAGAGGTCTTATTGTGCTAAATTATGTATTTCTATAATGAACCATAGTTATGGCCTTAATTCTAGTCTGAGAAAGAATACCTTACACTGGTTTATCTTGAGAACTGTAGTTTGGATCTCACTGCAAGTTTTCCTCAGTGTCCTGAAGACAGTGAAAAAAGGTTTCTTTTGAACAACAGTTTCCATTAGTGTGTGTTCTGATGCTGATCTTGTCTGCACTGGGAAGTCTAAGATGACTGGTGAGGAACTCCCAAATTGTCCTTCTGCAGAAGGAAAGTGGTGCTTACAAAAGTTTGATGTATCTATCCATTGATCAGAATACCCAGAGACTGCACACCAGAATGGTGAAATCATAATAAAACCTGGGTGTTGAGCTAAGAATGTGAAATTATTCCCCAGTAAATGTTTTTAATGAGTTACCTTATCTTAAGAGGTTTTGTCATGGGCATTTTTGTAAGGGGAAGAAAAAGGTCACAAACTATCAAATTATTGAGTTGATTCAAGCTGGATTCTTTGATGGAGAATCAGATCATCATTTCTTTCTTCATTAGCTTGTTATTTTCACAAGTTAAAGAGCAGCAGCCCCTTTTCTAGTCCATAGCATGTCAACTTGCAGCAGTGCTTGTTTTCAGCAGGGTCTGCTGCATGGGATGGACTTTGTAATCTGTGCTTTCTTCAAAGGCAACTAATAAAAAAAGGGGACCTGTTATGATAATAGAAAACAAATTTGTTCTTAACCCTTTCCTTAGTGTTGAATTACTGCCTCTGCTGAATTGGAACATGATCTATAATTTGAGGGGATCAGGACTAAACAGCCAATATGTGTAAATTCAAGCATCTGCAGCTTTAGTGGGCAGGGGCAGGTCAGTGGCCAGTGCCAGGATGGGGCTTTGCTTCCCAGAGTTCCTCCCCTGCCCCAGGGCCTGGCAGCAAAGCAGGACCCTGGTGTTTTCGTGGCAGGGTGTAACTTGTAGATAACTTGATACTGGAAATAACGGGGAACCACGGAAATTAGGTCAAGCTGCTGCCTTGTCTGTGATATGGGAGGCTTCTATTTATCCTTTAAAAAAGGATTTATAATGGGATTCTCTGCGTGTTTGTGCATACTGAAGGAGAAGCAAATCACGGGCTGCAGGGTTTGATCAGGCTGGGGCAGAGCAGTGATTTTTAAAAGGCAGTGCTGGCAGAAGCAGTGAAAAATTTATGAATGCACAAGTAACCTCCTGTCACACAGGGATTATTCCTATAATGTGTTTATGCCTTTATCAAGGATGGGATGGCTTTGTTGCCTAGCTATATAGCATTAACTTGCTCCTATCTGAGAAATAATACCCATTAGTAAGTTCTGACTTAGGTATTTATTTCCCATGTTCCTTATCTGGTGTAAGTTGATATAAATCCTTCTCCCGCCAAATCAGAACATGGATGAGTTTCCTCTGGCAAAAGCTGATACTGCAGCTCGTCCTTTAGCTCTCAGGCCCCACGGGTTTAACAGCAGTGGTTTGACCTCTCCCTGCTCTGAGGATACCACGAGCACTGCTATCTGTGGAGATGCACGATGACAGAGCAATCATACTTGGTGCTGAAGATTACAGTGCTTTTGGCAGTCGCAGATAAACTCAGCCTCACAAGCTGAGCATAATGACATTATGTATAACTGGTTTCTGTTTAGGAAAAAGAGAAGGGGGGGGCAGGGCAGTAGCAGAGATAAATGTGCCTCGTGTCAGAGCTGGGGTGGGACTTGGCTCTGTCGTGTTTGCCAAGCCCTGTGCTGGCCTGGCTGCTGGACAGACGGCCTGGGTTTTGCTGGATAAGCAGATGTCCTGGAGAATTAGGGATTGCTGTCGTGGGCCTGATGGCAAGAGTCCAAACTGCTCTCTGACATGGAGGCTTTGCCTCTATTATCTCTCCATATGTGTGTTTTCCTGCCCAGGGATTTCATGGAAATGAGTGCTGGGCATTGGGATGGGTGAAGCTCCTCAAGGTCACTTTGCTCTGTGAGCAGGTATTTTCACTGCCACTTTAACTGGGCACCAGTCAGCTCTTCCTAAAGCTACCTGGTGGAAAACACAAGGATCACAGAGCTGAGAGTCTTCATCCAGACATGCCAGTGAAACAGGAACTCAAAGACATTTAGAAAACACCTCGAAGTACTTAAATTCTTTTCCTGTATTTAAATTTCATTACCACAGTTTTATCTCAGTAGTTTCATGGCTGCTGACAAGGTTCACTAAGTTTGGGGAACTGCCTGTCCTGTGTTGGTTGTGCTGCCTTAAGTAACACACATAACCAGTTAGAAGGCAAGTAAGATTTTGACCTATAATAAGCTCTGCACTTCAACAAATAGCATTTCAAGACTTCAGCATTCTCAGATAGATTTGGAAGGATACAATATAGATCTTAAAATGCATGGTTGATTTAGTTTAAGCTGTGATATTAAAGATGGATAAAACCAGAAATAAGCTCTCACTTTCAAGGTCATTATTTCTCAGTTCTAGGTCATTTGATTTATTTGCCAGCACACTGCAGGCTCTGAGAGCTCAGTAGCTGCTTATCCATGGTAACAGTTCTACTTTACCCAGTATTGCTGCTGCTTGGTAGAGTAAAACCCAGCTTTCAACCACGATGCAGGGGCACAGAGATGCTTAATGGCAAAGCTGGAATCTCTCCTTGCTGTTGAAGCATTAGGTTTGTCAAAGAACACTGTAGATTTTTACCATGCTCGTTCAAACTGGCACTTCATCCCCTGGTTTCTCCATGGGAAATCAGAAATCCATGATAGCACCGAATTTTAAGGCAGTCTGTGGCTCTCTTGAGCAGATGGGAGAAACTTATTCTGAATTAAAACCATATTGTGAAAGGTGGTCATTGTTTTACTCTGTGCATTTTCTGAATTTACCTAGGAGGATTTTTAGGAGAAGAGGGAAAGAAGTTGACATTGTAAGTCATCACCCTGGGAATATAATCACTGAGGTGCTGCTTTCTTTAAGGGACCTGTACTCCAGAATTCATCAAATAATTTCAAATAATTAAAATTTAGTCCCCAGAACGCTGACCAGGACATAACTATTCCTGTCTCAGCCATGCAAGGAAGTCTCCTGCCTTTCTGCCAGCACACCTTCTTCCCTTTCACCTGCCCTCCTCTCTGTCCTGCACTGCAGGATGTTGCTGAGGAGATAAAAGGATTCTGGAAGACCTGGGTGGAAATGCCTGGGGATGAGGGAGGATGTGGCACGGGGCAGGTTCCAGCAGGACTCAGGTCACAGGAGGGGTCACTGTGAAGGACCTTCTGCAGACTCTGTCCCCTACTTGAGTCCCACTGCAGCCTTTACAGTGAGGCTTTCAGGGGTGCTGGTGTGTGAACCTTGTGCTGGTCCTCTGTGTGCAGCTGTAGTTAATCCCAAAAGTGTGTTCCAGGTTGTTCTTTTCATCAGGAACACAGGGAAAAAGCAATGGTGGGAAGATGGGAAAAGGCTCAGCATTCCCATGCATGACAGCAGGTTTCCAGGCTGTGGGGAAGGAAGAAGGCTGGTGGCTGGGGGGAGGTTTGGGAGAGCAGCAGCAAAGTTAAATCACTTCAGCCCTGCTTGGGGCTGCAGCTAAAACTTCCAGGGGTTTGAAGTTCATGTGGCCAATCTGAGAGACTCCCCTCCCAGTTTTATACTGTCTTGTTACAGCTGGAACATGATTTTAACAACAGGGAAGTAACCTTGGCATGTGCAGCGTGTCCACTGGCTCAGAAAGCTCCTAATCCCTAATTTCCTGAAAGAACTTACCCCACCATTGATAAGTTCATCCTTGCCCCTAAAAGCCAGGTCTCTATTCTGCCTGGATGTGATGAGAAGCAGAGCAGAGGATGTCAAGGCTCCTTACACACATCCCCTGCTCCTGCATTGATCACAAGGAATTAAAGAGCCTCTGCAGTGGCCTAGCAGGGGTGTGCATCTCTCAGAGCACCACGAGCTGCTTACATGGTTTATGTTCCATGGTATATCAGCAACAAAGCAGCCTGGGTACAAAGCCTGTGTGAAAACTGATCCTGGGTGAAATGGGAATTTACAAATGTGGCATGTTCTTCTCAAAAAAACAAAATTGAGCTTTACCCATATTACTATTAAACTATAAAGCTTTAATTATGCCCTAAATCCACTCCTTTAGCTGGGGGGCTCACATGATTAGCAGCAAGGAGAAAAAAAAAAGGCATCTGGAGAGGCTGTGTGGTGCCATGTTTTCCCATATGTGAAATTTTATACAGTACAAATTATTAAACACCAAACCTCCGGAGAAAGATTGTAATGAAAAATTTAGCACTCCCCCATCAGGCTGCAACTAATTTGCCTTCTGACTAGATCTGAAAGAACAGAGGGCTGTGCTGGTGGTAATCCTTGATGAGTAGCTGGCAAGAGGAAACAAGTAGTATTTTATAATATAGTGCAACAGGAGCAGCGGTGGGACACTCCCCTGGACAACCTCTCCGAGAGACACTTGGGGTAAAAATAAAGCAAAAATAAATCACTGGTTCCAGTCCAGGTCTGTGGGAGTGTGTCCCGTTCTTTCTGGTTGGATTTTGGCCTCAAGCTCCCAGTTTTCATGGGAGCCACTCATTTTGCCATGGCTGGGGCACGTCTCAAACCCCTGCTAGTGCTTCTCCTGCCCAAGTGCTCAGTGTTCCCTCACTGGTGTCAGGGACAGCTCCCAGGAGATTGTGAGGGGGTTTGTAGAAACAGGCAGCAAATAGTGCCCCTCTACCTGCTTTACATTTCTGTTTGCAGAAGAGCATCAGTTAACGTTTTCTTTAAAACTGTTTATGAAGAATTTCCCTTTTTTCCTCTTTGTTTTGGTCTCCTTCCCCCCCCCCCTTTTTCTCATAAGTTTGGCCCTGCAGAGTTTTGAAGGCACATATCAGCCTGAAAGGTCAAGCAAAAGGATGCTGAAGCTAAGCCTGATGTGACCAGAGGCCCCCACTGTGTGCTTGCCTGTGATTAACACTGTGCTAGCTGCTTATTACAATTAAATTCTTCCTCCCCACAGCATCCTGTGTCATCACGGTTGGCACTGGGGAGAGCTGCTGTTGTTGCAGCAACAGGCTGGATTCTCACAGAGCACCCCTTTTTCTGGCCTTTTTTTCATGTCTCTTGCTAACAAAAGACAGGCCCTGTGTGGCCCCATGTGCACTTTATACTGTCTTGTTACAGCTGGAACATGACTTTAACAACAGGGAAGTAACCTTGGCATGTGCAGCGTGTCCACTGGCTCAGAAAGCTCCTAATCCCTAATTTCCTGAAAGAACTTACCCCACCATTGATAAGTTCATACTTGCCCCTAAAAGCCAGGTCTCCATTCTGCCTGGATGCTGCAGAAGGAAAGGGCTGTAGGTGCAGAACCCCCTCTCTTCCCCGAGTCAATCTAAAATCCAGATTTTCCAGTCTTTAAGTCCAGGAAAACTCAGCACCAGCAGATTGCTCTCGGCCCCCACCTGGCAGGGTGTTGATTAATAATTTGAACCTGCAAATCCTCTCTTTCAGCTGCTGTGAAACCCGAATTGTCCGTCCGAGGCTTTGCTTCTTTCCAAACAATTCCTCTGTGATTTTTCACTGCGAGCATAATTCTTGGAGAAACAGATAACCCTGTCAGGGGCACACCTGGAAGGCAGCACAGCTGCCTGAGTGCAGCCATGGCTGAGGAGAACAGGCTGGAAACAGCTCAGTGCAGATAAACCCAGCTGTGTTCTGCTTCATTTGCTCCGTACCACGTGTATTTGTCTGGGTTAGGAGCTCTTTTGTTTGTTGGTTTGTTTTAAGGCTGAAATGTTGAGGATAGAACATGAGAGATTGGAATCTCAGCACCTTTAGGAGTCAAGTTGTGGGAGGCACTTCAGAAAATCTCATCTGTAGGTCTCACCAGAAGATGATGGTGCAGCCACTCACTCGAGCGAGTCGCTGTTTGAACCTGCTCCTGCTGCTGTGCTCTCCCTGGGGCAGGAATAAAACAACAGAGGTGTCTGTGAGATGAGTTCCAGGCTTTTCCATGGGAGGTGGGAGCGTGCTGCTCCTGCTGGGTGCAGGATTTTTAGGAAGGACAGCACCAACCGTTGACAAATGTGGCACAGTTGGTGAACTCGGCGGCGTTACGAGGTGCTTTCATGTTTTCTGCTTAGCTATTCTGTTTCCATTTTGGCTCCTTTTTTATGGTTTCAGGAAAAGGATATGATTTTACTCTTGCATCAGTGCAAATCCATAGTAATTCTGTTAATGAAAGAAAAAACAACACCTGGTTTTGGAAACCGTGAGAAAAGCAATCGCTGTGGTGTTTTTGTAAAAGGACCTTGTTTGCCCAGTAATTCAATATTGCTCTATCATCTCAATAATGAGAGTTCAGCTCATAATGGCAGCACATTACAAAAAAGGCCATACAATTTAAACATGTTGTAAATCCAACTAATAAGTATAAATTGATTTTTAAGGGGAAAAATGCACAAAACTAGTCTTTTACCATATGTTTCAACTCTACCAGAAACCTTTCTCGAATGGTATTTCAATGTGCTTTACCTATTGTGCTGCAAACTTTTTCTGACTCTTGTCAAGTCGTACTAAAGCTTTTAAAATACAGATGGTGGTAAAATCCCCAGTGGAAAACAGGCTTCTATTTCAAACTTCAGTCCTGTTTTTTTCTCTTCTAGTTCATAGCAGATTTTGACAGATCAGAAGAAATATTCACAGCTTGATGCAGCTGGATTCTTCTTTGGCAGGAGCAGAAACATCTGGCCCCAAAACGGCGCGTTTTACCAAAGGGCCGAGATACATGCACGTGCATCTGTTGTGCTAATATATTTTCCTGTGAACTCAGATGTTAATTGCTTTGTTTTGCTGAGACAACAGTGTTGGTTCAGCGGAGAAGATTGTTTCCTTTAGCCCTCTGTTAATGGTTTCCTTTAGCAGAAATAGTGTTTTAAATAGGAAGCTGTCAGGTACAGGGTGAGTAGCAGCAAGGTAAAGTGTTTTGAGCAAGGATATTTATACTGCAGTGGTATCCAGACATGTGCTGTTGTAAAGACTTTGCATGTCGACTGAGACAGCTATTAGCACAAAAGCTCCACGTGAGACCAGTTTCACATCTCCAGGAGACACGTTCAATTTTTGTATCAATATTTTAGAGGCTTTGGCCATTCCCACTTGCTACTTCTATTGTTCTCTTGCTGCTCATCTGCAGGCAGCAACAAAGGAACGTATAAGATGTGGATAATTACTTGGTTATTTAGCTCTACCCGTAGTTCTGCCTTGGTGAATTTTGTTATTTTGGGCTTTGTTCCTTCTCCCACGCCCGCTCTTACAGGAAAATCTGCAGTTGGGAGAAGTCCTTCTGCTGAATTTTGGACTGAGCTTTCAGTTTTGTTCTCCCTGGTTACAGCAGGTCTGGGGCCCACTGCTGCTTGTAAAGATCCCGTGGCGTGACAGACCTTGGTCATTTCCCAAATCTGTCTCCAAGGTGCTTCGAAGCCTCCTGCCTTTGGGCAGCACTCACACACAGGTCCCTCTCCCCACAGTAAAACCTCACTGACCCGTGAATCAAGAGCAGTCCTGAATCTCCCCACAAAGGCTTTCTCCCTCACCCCTGTTCCACAAAACCTGCCTTACCTGATGCCTTCATTTTTTCATGCTGTGTCTCTTTTTAACTAAAATATTCCCTGTGGAGGTTCAGGGTTTCCATGCAGCATCCAAAAAAGCAGCAATTCCTTTGTTTTGCCTTCTCAGCAAGCTCTACTCTGTTAACATTTATACTTTCATTCTGAGAAATATTTGTTTACGTGTCACCCGTGGAGAATGATCTGTGGTTCAAATGCAGGATGGTTGCTATTAAAAGCTGCAGTGCTTTGAGCCATCCAGTTTTCTTCATGCTTGTAGTCCTAGTCTTATTCCAGGTCCATTGCTTGATGTTCCCAAAGCCACCTGGTCTTTTCACTCCTTCCAAGAAGGGATGATAAAACTACCCACTGTGCATCCTTGCTGTTTAAATTTGATGGGCATTTGCAGAGTATTTGGAGATGCTCTCAGGAAATATTAGTAGGATCATTAATAAATGCATCTTGCTATTACCGTGTCCTCTAAGGTGCTGTGTGTATAATTCTAGACTTTCCCACTGAACAAGTAGAGAAAGCAGATGCTTATTACTGTTAAAAATACCTTTCAGCACCAAATGTGACAAGGAAGATGAGTATTTCCTGAAGCTAAGACTATCCTTGTGGGAAGGACTGCAGCAGGCTCAATTAACCGGGCTGTTACTTTAATTTTGCTTCAGAAGCTGCTTGTTCCAGTTCAGGTTAGACTGATTGATAACTTATTTAACCTGAACAAAACGAAGGCTTGGCTTAAAACCTGACAAGCATTTACAGTGGTCTAAATCAACTTCAAAACAGGCTTTTAGTTGAATTAATGGACTTGTTTATTTTGGGGCTTGACAAGCCCTTGTGCCCTCTGTGCAGCAGTGCAGGTGCAATGGCTCACGTTTCTCTGGGCCTGCCGTGAGCAGGTTTCCCCTGCTCTGGGCTCAGCTCATCCCCCAGCACAGCCTGATTCCTTTCTGGAAGGCTCCAGTGACGTTCCTCTCTCCAGAATTGGTGAGGAGAGGATGCCTCACCTCACTGGGAGCAGTTCAGACCAACTGGATAACCTTCAGTACCTGCCTGGTGGTTACCTGTGTGGTTTACCCTTTGAGCTGTATCAAAGCCACAGTGTTTCACAGTCCTTTTGTGAGGGAGAAACTTTAAACCCCACAGTTTTAGGGAATACATAGTTACTGCCAAGCCACTCTTGTGCTGCACATCGTGAGAGTACAGTCTGGGCCAACAACAAGGATTTTCCTCCACCCTAAACCATTGGAATCTGTGGGAAGAAGATGGGGCAGGATTCCAGTCCATCTGCACTGAGCTTTCTGTGCTTGCTTTAGTTCCTTGCATCCTTGGGTAGTGCCCTGTGTCCCTTGGTGGTAGCAAGTCTCATCATCTCTTTCCAGGAGCTCTGGGCTCAGCCTGACAGCAGTGCTTCCTCCTGAAGAGCTGCTTCCCCTTGCTCAGCTGTGAACATTAATCTCAAAGTTCAGTGATCATTAACTAAAATAATTGCCACCCCTTTATAGTTACTCAGGGCTGAAAATTACCAAAGGGTTTCACCTTAGTTGCTTCAGCTCTAATTATTCTTGGATTTTTGTTTTCTTCAGATGTCAAACAGCAAACAGGATGTCCCCTGGGCATTTAGAGGAAATTGCTTCTGTGTTTCTTTGTGGAGCTGGCTGTGCTTGCTCTGGTGGTTATAATGCTTTTCTCAAATCAGAAACTTGCCCTGGTGGTGTAGGAGCTCATGGGCTTACTGGAAGTTTCCTTGACAACACTGATGTCTTGACTGATCACAATGGGTGATCACGACCAGACAGCAGTGATGTGTCAGGTTGCCTCTGCTTCAAGTGCAGAGCCAGGGACCTGCTTTCCAGACCTGCAGAGGTGTGAGGTTTGCTCTAACTTTTGCCAGAGTGGCTTGGTTCATGTGCTGGTGCAGGGAAGCCTGTAGAAAATGGCCCTGGCTCTTGTTGGGACTGAAGCTCTCCATTGCCCGTGAGAGATGAGACACAGCTGGCTGGGGCTAAAAACCTCTGCCAGGGAAAGGACAGATCCCGGGAAGTCTAGACAGAGTTCAAGGAGTGGCTTTGTAGAGTTTGAATTAGTACTAAAAGCAAATCGTGGGTCTGACTAGAACAAGGTAGAAGTTGGAATAAAACCACTCGTGGTGACGTGCACGGGGGTCGTCTCTGCTTTGCTAAACCCACATCACACCACAGCTCGTGCCTGCCAGCCATCAGTTCCCTCTGCACTGAAGTGCTGCTTCTCGTGCCTGTAATGCCAGCATTTCCCCCAGCTGCTGTGACACTGGAGCCTCCCCAGTTTTATAGGGCCTCAGATACGCAGGGACGTGACTCTGGGCTGGTTTGGGGAGCACTGAGCACACGCGATGTCAGACCGGGGCCTCTGTGGTTTGAACTGTGCCACTGCAGCTTAACCTCGCCCCAGCACTGGGCAAAAAACCTGCCTGGGTCTCTGTTTGGTGTCCATTCCCACTCCATGGGAGTTCCCTGCTGCAGTGGCCCATGGCCAGGGTGGGACTGTGCTGCTGGGGGCAGGGGACCAGCTCAGGGCAGGGGCTCGGCTCAGCACTCTGATCTTTGACAGCAGTTTCTGCAAAATCCATTATTCCCTGGGCAGCCTTTGTATTTATTTTTTTACTTGGTTTCTTTTCTTTTTTTCACTTTACTTTATTAGTTGCACGTGTGGCTTTATCTGGAAAAAAATTGCATGCCATTTATGCATGCCTACAGTAGCATGTGTTTTATATATTGGGTTTATAGGGATGGTACTGATTCCTGAATTAATTTGAACAGCAAATTGTTGTTGTATCTGCACACAGTATGTCTTTTCTTTTTTTAACATGTATTATATGACACACATCTGGCGGTGTTTTAATTGTGTTATTGTGGTGCCTCACAGTCCTAGCAATGGGTTTGAAGCCCGGCTGAACTAAGCACAGCTTTTTCACATGGGACCCTTGGAGGGGTTCAGTGAATTGTTGAGCAAGAACGTGGGTGCTTTTGTCTCTGCCTTTAACCACGGGCAAGGACCCCTGGGGTTTGAAGGCTGCCATTCCAGAATTTCCTTCCCTGTGGGTCAGCATCGAGGGGCAGCTCCTGTGCCCAGCTCTGGGTGAGGAGAGCCCTGCAGTGCATCACACCTGCAGAAGCTGCTGCCAGTTTTTGCTTCTTCTGATGGTGGTTTGGTTGATCTCTGTGGTCCCCATGAGAAGGATTTGGAGCAATTCAGGACAGCTGTCCAAGTTTGCCCCCCAGGTTGGACTTGTGGCTTGTCAGTTCAGCAGAGCTGTGCCCTGCTGTGGTGCTGGGGAAGATTTGCAGAATCATTGCTGTCAGTGCTGGATCCAGGAGAAAGTGGCCTCCCTTCCCTTGCTGAGGGGTTGGATTAGTTCCCTTTGGTTGTAGCACAGGAAGATCACATGGAGATGCTTGTCCACTGTCACCTCCCAGCTCTTCCTGACCAGCTCTGTTTGGCAGCAAAGTCTCTCTCCTGTAGGAGCTGCAGGTGACCACCTTCATCCCTCATAGTCACAGCTCTGCTTTGGGATATGTTTTTCCTGTTGGGGTGTGTTTTCCAAAGAATCCAAGCTGCTGCCTAAAACTGCCTTCCCCTCCTCTTCCTTATTTATTCTAAATAGGTGTTATTGGCATCTATGAATTTTATCTGCAGTGGCTTTGATAATATTTATTTCAGATATTGATAGGACTATTGAATAACTGCAAACCTTGTTTAAATCCTGGTACCTTCTGTAGCAAACATTAATGGTTATTTATTGACGCTACTTTTTGAGAACTCAGCTGATATGTTCCCCACTTAAAATATACTTTATTGATATTTATATAGCGCTAATTTTTATCAGAATGTCTTGCAGTATTGAGTGCACGAAGAATCCTAGATCTGTCATATTTATCCAGTTTCCTTTTCAACCAGACTTAGCAAAGAAATGAAACCAGGTGTATTCAAGAAGATTAGTTTTCCAGAAAACCTTGCTGAAGTAGTTCAATTCAGTCACTTTAATCCAGTTCTGGGTTTTTTTTCCTTCTCCTGCTCAAGCCTGGTGTCACAGCAATGTGCCTATAGCTGCCCAGCCAGCTCTGGTTGCTCCTTTGAAATATGTCTCCAATACTTGTCCTTTTTCTGTTTTCTCACTGGCTATTCCAAGATTGGTTGAAACATCTGTGTGACTTGATCTCCCATCCTATAGCTTGTGCAACAGTCTGGACTTTGTTCCTAGCAAATGTTGTCTAATATCTTCCTTGAGCTATCAGAAGACTGAGTCTGTTTTCTTCTCAAGGTTGAAGCAGAACTGCACTGAATGTTTCACCCATCTGACATAATTAGTAATGTTTTTACTTTGCTTTTTGGGATCTTCTTTTACTAAAATCATTTTTGAAGGTCATCATCACCTTCTGTATTCAAATCAAACCCCTTGATTTTGGTGAGTGGTGTTACCAGAAGAGAAATACTGCGATATACAGAGATATTCTTCTTGGTTGAATTTCCTAATATATTTTGAAACATCTCCTGCAGCTTTGGACAATTTAATATGTATATTAAATCTGCTTTTGCTTTGAACATCACAGCTGTTGATATTAGCCTTTAATAGACGGTATCTGTGTGCGTAGATGGCAGCAGTGTTAAAGCTGTCAGTTCTGATTGCCTCCTACATGGGGTTTAAAAGCATTGTGTAAGCTCAGCCTAATTTAGTCCATTGGCTCCAGCTGAAAGCAGCTCTCTCCTTGCTGAGTGGTTGCTCAGTCAATCATACCTCCATCCTGCTTCCCTTGCAGGGATCCCTTCACTATGGTCCCCTGCACTGGTGTTGGTGACACTTGATGTGTCTGTTCTGAGCTGATTCTGATGATCTGTTCTGAGCTGATATTCAGTGCATCCATTTCTTTCCCATCACCAAAAAACGTGCCAAATCAACTTCCCATTTGATGCACATTGGATGGCATTTTATGAGAACCACAGGTTCAAATTATCCTTATGTGAAACTTGAAGTCACAAATCTTATTTTGTAGGAGGCTCAGAGGCTCTCAGCTCTCTCATGGAGTGTTTGTTGGATGCTACTCCTTGATACCTGTCACCTCACCATGGTCTTCACCACAGGCTTAGGGAACCTCTGCTCCAGCACCTGGAGCACCTCCTTCTCCTCCTCCTCCTTCACTGACCTTGATGTCTGCAAGGCTGTTTCTCTCACATATTCTCACTCCTCTCCAGCTGCAATTGCTGCTGTGCAGCAACTTTTTCCCTTTCTTAACCAAGTTATTCCAGAGGTGCTGCCACCGTCACTGATGGGCTCAGCTTTGGCCAGCAGCAGATCCATCTGGGAGCCAGCTGGCATTGGCTCCATTGGACACAGGGGGAGCTTCTGGCAGCTTCTCACAGAAGCCACCCTGCTACCAAAACCTTGCCACGCAAGCCCAGTGCCTCCCCCCTCTGTTGCCTTGCCTGCCTCTCCATCCAGCCCCGAGGGCTCGGAGGTGCCGTCTGCCTACCCTGTTGTGGAAGGCAGGTTTTAGTTAAATTGGCTGGGAATGCTCTTTCCCCTTCAGCAGTCCCAGTCCCACTCCTGCACAGGCTGGAGCCCAGGCAGGGCTGCGCTGACACAGTTTATCACTGACGTATGTCAAACCCAGATTTCCCCAGCTGTCTGCTGCCATCTGCCAAGTGCGGCTGGGGGCACGCAGAGTGCAGTTTGCTATGCAGGCCTGATGGCAGCTGTAAAATCGAGCAGTTTTGCCTGCTTAAGCACCAGCTTTTTTTCCAAAATAAGCATTAGCTCTCGCGTCTCAGCGAGGCTCCCGATCCCGGGAGCACGGGCAGGGCGGGGGAGCGGGGCCGGCTCTGCTCTGCAGCCGGGGCCACCTGCCAGCCCAGGAGCTGTGAAAAATCATTGCAGCAGCTCCAGAGCTGCAGAAAAGCCAGCCCTGCTGCTCCATCCAGCCCCTCGGTGCTGGGCACCGGGGGGAAAGGCTTCCCCAGGGCACTGGCCGGCCCTTTGGACTGCGCCTCTCAACATCCTTGAGATCAAACTCCCTCTGAGATCAAACTCCCTCGTTAGAAACGGCACCAGACCTGCAGAAGTGTCTCTTGGGGAGCTGAAGCTGAGCTCAGGGCAGGATGTTTCCCTGGCTAATCACAGCACCACGCAGCAGTCCTTCCAAAACCTGCAGAGGTAGCTGCCCCATACCAAAGGAGTTTGGGGTTCGTTTGGTCTCAGAAATGGGAGGTGACCCTCATATTTAGTTGCAAGCATTAAGATGCAAAGTTAGTTTGTTAGTGAACAGTCAGTGTTGCTCCAGTAGCTGAGAAACTATCAGTAGCTTTTAAATATTTTGATTCTTCACTGATGATACTTTTTATTACAGTGAGTTGTTGTACTTGCCTTGCTGAGCATCTGATTTGGACAGTCTGAGCACAGAAATCCTTTGCTGACATAAATTCAAACTCTCTGCATCCCAGAGAGAGGTCACAATTATCCACTGTGTTACAGGCTGCTCGACTGGCATACTGTGAAGTAACTTATGCAGAGGAAACTGGTAAGCCAGGGTGAGACACCAGAAGTCTTGCATAGCAGGTAAATGTATAAACAGCAACCTTGGAAACATCATGGAACTTTCTGAGTGAATGCTAAAAAAAAAGTAGTTTTCCCTCAGTATCATAACACTGCTGCTGTTTTCTTCTTCATCACAGTGAGTAAAAACGGACACATCATATTTAAAATGAGTTATGGCCAAGATAGCCCATCACAGCCTCCACAACAGCACCACCCAATTAGAAAAACTACTCGAATCCAACCTGATGCTACTGTCATTTTTTAAAATGAGTCCTACTTCAATCATAAAATACTTGGACCATAGCATTGCTTTCTACGCCATATGTCCTTATTTAGAGGGGAAAAAAATGATTGCACCCTTAATTCAATGGAAACGTTTCCCTCTGAGCCAGAGCTCAATAAAATGTATCAAAAAAAATTGTGGAAAAGGGCAAGCAAAGAAAATCAAATTGCAGCGTGTGAAACGATTTAAGGAGGGACCTGGGGAATACATAATCTCCAAACTGCCAAGTTAGAGCAAGTATAAAATATACAAACAAGCCTGATATTTTTCCCAGTTGATCTCATTATGAGGTATGCTTGGGATAGATAAATTTTGTTAGAATGCATTAAGGCTGGATTTTCAAGGAAACAAATCAGAAGTAATGTGTTTAGCTGATTCCACCTTGTTTTGATACATGGGTCTTTTCAGGTTTAAAGAAGTACATTTTTAAAGCCAAATGGTTTGTTTTGCTTCGAGCATTAAAACCAGAGGCAACTGGGTGACTTTTTTTTCCCCCTCCTGGAAAACAGACGTTTATAATTTCGGCGTGGTCTTTAATCATTGGGGTAGAGCTCTGTGCAGTGTGTTTGACTGCCACTTATTGTTGCCTGCTTAAAGTACACTGAACTAGTCTTGAATGCAATCCCTTAACAGACTGTTTCGTCCACAAATAGTACTTTTTCCAAGTCTCCAATATATTTTAATTAAATTGTCCATTTGTATTTATTAAGGCAGTTTACTGGCTTGTGCTGCAGAAAGTTGCTACCACTGATAGTCTATCAGAGAAACATGAACTTATCTGGGAGTTGATAATAAAATGCAAGCATATGTTAGCAAAAAAAGTCTTCACAAAATACTGTTTAGGCATAATTTTCTTGTTTGCTGGGAAGGAGACAGGCCCTACAATTAGCTTTGATAAGTTTTTGGAACGGTTGCCCCTAACAACTCTTGTGGCCATGTGAAATCCTGGTCTGTGTTAGAAGGAAATGTTACCCACAGAAAATTTTTCTTCCTTAGATTGACCCTGTGGAAACAGTTGGAAGAGGGTCCTTTGGCAGAGCAGATGATAAAGTCATTACACACTGATGAGATGTAAAGTGGTGTTCAGCAGCATTAGTTTAGATAGATGAGCATGATAAGGTTGATTCATCCCTGTCGCTGGTGAGCTGAAAGCTTGGACCCAAACTCTGAGGCTTGGATGCCTCTCAGCTGTGCCCACTTATCTCCAAGTGGCTTCTGCCAAAATAGATTTGCCGTGAAGTCAGTGAAATCCTAAATCCAGAGGTTGTGTTTGGTCTGTCCTTTCTCTCAAGACAAATGAAAATTGATCTTCAAAAGCTTTGAAAAGGAATTACAGTTCTTTCTCAGAAGTTGACGTGTTCCTGAAAGGGGACAGCTTGGCTCAGTGCTGCGTGGAGCTCTGTGCCCCAGCTGATCTGGAAGGGCTGCTTTCTTTCTATGGAACCATTCCTGGCTCCAGAGTGTAGCCCAAAGCAGGTGGGTGCCATTCCTGCTGGTGTCTGTCCACTGGCAGAGGTGAGAGGATTTGTGGATTAATAGACCCATCTGAGCTACCAGAACAGGCATCTCGGAGATGAATATTTCAATTATGTCTCTCCCTGAGGCTGCTGCTTTCTGTCTTTCCTTCAGAACAGCACAGAGGGAGGTTGCTGGGAATTTCTTTTCCCACCCTGTGTGTATGCAAGACCCGCTTTGTATAAAACAGACACAAACCCAAGCCCAACAGCAAGGGCTTTAAAACGAGACCGCTGCGACTTTAAGAGCAAGGGAAAAAAAACAACCCAACCCTGTTAAGGAAGGAAAATAAAAATCCCACAGCCTGTTGTAGCAGCTGTAGCTTCAGATCGTGTGGAAAATGAAGGCAGATGATTCAATTTGGCCTGTGCCCCGAGTACATTTCCAAATGCTTCTGTGTGTGCGCAAGATAATGAACAAATATATTGAGATGGCACAAGATCAGTCCGAGTTTGCCGCCGCGCGAGGCGTGGAGCTCCCAGTAGGAGCACACGAGCCGTGCTGGGTTAATGGGGGTGAGGGTCGGGGAGCCCAGCACCTTTCAGAACAACTTAAGAAAAGAATTTGTCTCCTCTTGCCCCCGGGCTCCCCGTGGCACTCAAATGGAGCTTGTGATAAATCGAAGCGTATTTATTAATAATGAGCAGGGGCAGCGCGCCCGTGATGTGAAAATAGGTGCAGCAAATAAAAACCTGCTTTCCTCTGACATGGGAAGAGCTTAAGTAAATGGAGAGCAGGCTGATCTATTATGATTAAAAAGCAGGGGCTGAGAGCCAGCGTGGAGGTAATGAAAAAGCCCTTTTAGGGGGAAGCAAGACCCATTCTGCCCATTCACATATTCCCTCCACCCCTTGCTCTACAGGAAAAAATGGGGAGGGGGGAGTTGGATGGGAGAGATGGAAAGGCAACAGCATTCCAGGATAGCAGAACTGGACTTTAATGAGAGCTGGAGTTATTACCAGGATGAGTTATGATATTTAATCATGCTACATGATGTCCAACAGCGCGAGGTTCATAATTCTTGGCTCTGAACGTGGCGTGGGACTGTCCATGAGCACCTGCAGCATTCAAATTGATCCTGGCCTTACAAACCCTCTGTGCCTTGCCCCCCGTCCTTCCCCTGTCTGCAGTGCTGGCCCACTCCCACGGAGCTGGAAACTCTCTGCCACTTCCTCAAACAAAGATCTGTCGCTCCTGGTGAAAGCTGGATTGCAGCTATTGCAGAGAGCCAGCATTGCTGCTGCCAGCTTTCTTCTGCAGTGTGTGGTGGGTCAGGGGTGTTATTTATCTTGTGGGAGACTGCATTGGTCTGGATTTTAAGCAGCCTTGGGTTTAATTAATGCTTTTGGAGAATTCCCTTAACTTCGGTGATGAAACAGGCTCTGCTTGAGTAAAACTTCAGCACCTATTCAATGTTTCAATGCATATATATGGACATTATTGTGTTGCTGCCTCAGAGTTTGGATGAGGACAGGATTTGGCCTTTGGAAGAGATAAATTACCAGTAATTGTCTCCTTGTGCCTTTTCTATTTTGTTCCAGCTTAGTTTTCCTGAAGTGACTCAGAAGTCAGCCTGGATTTACAAACAGATCCCCTCCCACCCCCAGCCCTCAGGAGACAAGTCTAAGGAGCACCTTTTCAAGCCCCTCTTTGCTGAGCTTTGGGCACTGGGAGTATTTTGAGACGTTGTCCAAGTTGGGAAGGCAGCTTCTCCCAGCTGGCCCTGCCCTTCCCAAGCCTGTGTTTCCACAGGATATTTGGCTCCTCTGCCTGAGGTGTTTAACCATGGGGGTGGGTTGCAGTACTGCCTGTGTCTCTATCTCTGTAAGTGTGTGCTAGGAGAGGATTATGTTTTGTGTATGAACTCGGGGAGTTGGTTGTGCTGAGGCAGCTGTGACATCCCTGGGTTGGGAGCAGGGCTGGGAACCCACCTCACCCCTGGCCCACAGAGCCACTGCAGTCTCTGAAACAGTAATGACCCTTTCCAAGGGAGAGGAATACCAGTTTTTGTAGTAAAACTCAATCAGGGAACGTGGTCAGGAGGAATTTCTGGAACTCAAGCAAGAACACCCAGAGAAAAATCACTAGAAATCAAGCAGCAGAGTCAGTGGCAGCTTTGGGAAAGAAGCTTTTGTCCAGTTCCCTCATACCCAGGTCTGCCGAGAGTGCCCGTGAAACCAATGCATCCATTTAGCAGAACAACTTGTCCTCCTCGTTGGGTCCTGCATGCGGCTCATTAGGGTAATTACTGATGAATTAAGGCAGCTTGGCTGAGCGCTGGGGCCGCGGGTGTGCGGGCTCCCCTGCTGGCAGGCAGCAGGTGTAAATGAACAAGATCTGTCAAAAAGGCTGATGACCCTCTTAATTCACAGCAGCAAACTGGGGACAGAGGTAGTGCAGCAAGTTTAATAATTGATATTTACTTGGAAAGGTTAATGGCAGCAGTGATGCTTCTAATTTGCTTGCCCGTGCAAGACCTTGTCAGGTCAAATTGTCTCAATTTGTTACTGTGGGTGTAGGTGTAGTTTTCCTTTAATGAAATTTGGAGAAAAGAAACAGGTGGTGTTTGGAGCTGACTGTAACTCAAGAAAAACAGCAAAAGGTTCGAGTCTGGTAACAGGTTGGGTGAGTCTGTGCTAACTTTAAACAGCTGGCAGTTTAGTCCTTTTGAATTAATTCTGGTGACCATTTGCGCTCGGGAAGGTGAAAGGATTTGAAATGGTGTAATTTATTTTTCCTTTAATTTGCAACCGTCCAGGAGTTGTTTAGGTCAGAAGTGTAATAATCCTGACAGGCTTTGATGTGTTCCTAGGTGGGAGGGTTAAGGTTATGGATCAGAAATCAGAAAGCCGCAGAATTCAATAGGATTTCTGCTCTGCATTAGGGAAATTGTAATTCTGTTTTGTAATGGTTAAGTGGTTCCTGTTTGAGGCAGAAACTAAGCACCTGCTGTCTGGAAGCATTGAGATTGGCAGGTCAGATCCTTTACAGCCAAGAGTTTCAGAAGAGCTGGCTCATGGCTGGGAACCAGTGGAGGTGGGTTTTGATGAAGTGTAGGAAGACCCAGATGACAGGAGAAAGCTGGTGTGCCAGTGTTTTTGAAAGGCTGTAATTAAGGGGATATTACCACTTGTCTTATTGGCTTGGCATCAATCCTAGGCGAGATAATGGGATAGCTGAAGTAATAATTGGTTAATAAAGACCTAAAAAAGAACAAAGTAAGCGAATGACAATAATTTTATACTTAGGGGAAAAAAAAAATCTCACCAAATTTCCTTAATTATATGTGGAATTAAAAATTTGATGGATAATGGCCAATATTGATGTAGCCTGGTTAGATTTCTGTGTTTGATGCTGTTGACCTATTTATTAAGGAAACAGACAGTAGGACTGAACACGATGCGTTTCGAGTGGGTTATTTCCTGCCTCGGTGTGTGGTGCTGGTGGTTGCAAATGCAGACTCACTGCTGGCTGGAAACACTTCCAGCAGCTCGCAGGAGGGTTCAGCTCTCATTGCTGTGCTGTTGGAACGTTTTGACATAGGAGCAAAGATGAAATACTGGTCTTGATAAAAGTTTGCAGCCGGGCAACGTATTGGAAAGGTGGCTTAGGATGAGTGAGGCAGGGCACTGTGCTGGGAGTGGTGGTTGTGTGATGGGGTGACCATGAGCAAGTGTTTACTTCTAGGGCTTTGATGTATCTGAGTCTAAAAGTCTTCTCCTGCGGAGGAAGGTGAATTGGTGAGGTGTAAAGTGGCAGAAAGGCACTGAGAGTCAGGACTTCAGTCAGCAATTTACTGTTGCTTGGACACGAGCACAATACTTTCCCTGTCTTCTGCTGCCCAAGCCTATACAGGGCTTGGTGCTCTGGATGAGTAGTGAAGTTCATTCTCCAAATAGTGCCCTGAACATTGTATTCAGATATGAAGAGGCTGTGGGGCACTTGGCTGGCAGTGCTGTCCAACATCCATGGCAGTGCAGGGATCAGTGTGCTCCCGGGGCTCAGGTTGCAGTGCCCACGTTGTGGCAGTGTGCCCAGCCAGCCTGGTGCCTTGTGCCACAGGGGCAGGGCTGGGGCGGTTATAGCAGCACCACGAGCAAGCCCTGCTGGCCACTGACACCACCAGGAAACGGGACAGAAAGAAACAAAGGGATTTTATTACCATTAAACATACCAATTTGTACAAGCCGACATTTTAAATAGTGTAATTTAAATGGAACCAAACTGATATGAATAGAACCTATTAATAAATTAAACACTTCTTTCCACCCAATATTTCACAAGGGAATTAGCAGAATAATTTGTTAGTAAATGAGCCCAGGAATGAAGCTGTGAATGACATCTATCCTATCCCTCTCCTCCCCCTGTAACACTCTTTGCAGATGCAAGCAGGAGGTTGCTGTGATTTCAAACATTGCCTCTCTCACTTAAATCCACAAGCGAGCTCAACTTCAGGTGAAGGAAGCAGGATGATGTAGCAGTTAGAGAACAAGCCTTGGCTGTAAGAGTTAATCCTACATTAGCTCAAATTCCCTGTGGTATCCCAAGCAAGTTGTTTCCGGCCGGTGTCTCTCAGTGGCCACTGGGCCAGTCCCAACCTCTCGGTGCAGTCACTGGGGTGGCCCCAGGGCACATCTGTGGGCTGGGGAGCAGTGACCTGGCTGTGGGGTCAGCAGGGGCCCAGCAGCAAGAGGCACCAGTGAAAGCCCAGTGTCACAGCCACGGTGTGCTGGGAGCAGAGGGACGGGGTCTGTCCGTCCGCTCCCCTCGCGCCTCAGCCCGAGGACTTTGGCACAGCCTTGGCCGCCTCCAGGAGTGCCAAAAGCACCACTTCCCTCACATGTTAGTGGAAAGGAATATGGACACAGGTGGTCAAGCACAACTGCAGAGAAGCCCTGTGCATTCCTAGGCATCCTCTCCTCTGTGCCGTGGGCGTAGGAGCAAAACTTTGACTAAACTGCTGTTGGCGACCTCGGGAACAGGTGGCAGAGCAGTGCTTGAAAATCTCCTTTTTCCCCCTCCCTCTTCTCCCTCTAGATGAAGGTCCCTACAAGCAGAAGTGGCAGAAATAGCGAGGAAGACAGCATCAGGGAGGCCACAAGCTCTCAGCGGAGCAGCTCAAGGGACCGTCTCAGTGATGTAAGTACCATTGAGGAGAAAGCATCGCTTCATTGCAGCAATTCCCACTGCTGACATGGCTTTTCATAAATCTTGCTGAACAAATGTTGGCATCCAGAGGTCACTGTGTAATAACTTTTTTTTATGTCATGATTGAGTGTTACGGCGTAAGTGGTTGAGCTGCCTTGCAAACACTATAATCATGGTGCAAATAATATGATAAGCGAAAGATCAGAGATGGGAAAACAAAATGGGATTGTTATTCCTCGGGGAAGAGTGGCTTGATGTTTTGTTTTGTTTTCCTAAAGAAGTTGTGTTAAAAAGCTTTTTGCAGTATCTTTGGGTTTAGCTGCTGCACGTAATCACATAGTTTGGGTGCAAAGTCAGTTCATCTAATTTTATGCTTCCTGCCTCCGAGATATGAGAGGTTTTTTGGGGGAAAGCTGTCTTTCTCTCAGGAAATTCGATGGTACGTTGAGTGAAATGTTATGATAAAACAAAAGCAAACGGTGCCCTAGTGTGTAAACACACAAATGGGCTTTTGAGTCACCAAGAAATCAATGGCAGTGCTGGGATAATTTTATATGAAGGCTTTTTGTGTTAGCAATTAGCATTTCGCCTTCATTAAAACATGATTTTTTACTAATTAGGACCTTTCCCGTTAGGAGAGATTTAAATGAAGAACAATAATCAAACGCTGGCACGAGCATGTCTGAAATATTAAATTTGCCATTTCAATGGCAAGCCACAGAAATCCCAGAGCGAGTGGTTTTCATGTTGAGTTCTATTAATGTAAAATATGCTTCATAACTAAAACCTGTCACAGAAAACGGCTCACACCAGCTAAATTCAATTGGACAGTTAATTTAGCTTTAAAATTGAAAACACTACCTCCGCTTCAGGATGCAAAGGGAAGAGGGGGAAAGCCTTTGATAAGTGTAATGTATTTGCTATTAAGGCTTTCAGAGCCCATTCTACAGGAGGAAAAGGGAGAAAAAGGGGAAAAAATGGCTCCCACAAATGTGTTTAAAAGCTGAAAGTATTTATTAAAAATGTCAGCAGAAAAGTGCTTTTGGCAGATTAAAGCGGGATTCGGCTTGACAGCTCTGACAGGGAAATGTGATGGGGGAAAATTCTCTCTACATGTTTGGAGTGTGAATGGGGCGCTGTAAACAGCCGACGCGGTGGGAGGAAGAGAAAAATAACCCGTCCTGTGATCTGCTGCCAGGACTGGGAACCCACGCGCCGCAGAGGGGGCACGGCAGCCGGGGGGGCCCTGGGGACAAACCCCCCCGATCCATAATGATCGTGATTTTATATCTGCATACAGTGGTGTGATCCTCTCCTTCCCCTCCCCTGGGTGGGGGTGTGAGCAGGGGCTCCTGGCAGCTGTGACGTGGGGCCACGGGGAAGGAGTGACATGTTCCCACGTGGCCATTAGTGCAGGTCAAAGCGTTAAGTGGTCCTGGAGACTTCCCTTGTTAAGCCAGTTTTTTCTCCTCCTTTCCCTTTGCCCCCCCAAAGTTGCAGGCTGAGCCTGTAGGAGTTGACTCCGAGGGGCCTAATTCCTGCAAAATCTTCGAAGCCTGTTCAGCAGCCAGTGCAGTTCAGGGGGGAATAGGCACTCTGTTCCTTTTGGGACAGTTGGGCAGTGCCTGGAGGCCGGGGCACACTTCAGGGCTTCGCTGAAGCTGCTCTCGTGACCTGGTGACCCATTGCAAATGAGGATTTTTTCAAATTAGTAATTAAACAGTTTGAAAAGTAAGGTTCATGAATCACAGAATGCTCTTCGTTCATTATTCGATGAGTGCAATTTAGCTTTAATTACGTATAAAGCTGCCTTGCGTACGGGTACATGTTCTGTAGCCTATTTAGTGACTGTCTGAAAGCCTTAGAAAGTCCCACGGGTGCAATCAGATGGTTTTCCCCATTTCTGTGCAAAGGGATAAGGCAGCAGACTTGTTGTCTTGTAGAGAGGGAGCAGGGAAAGGCAGAGAAGATGATGACGTTCTGCCGAGTGCTGATTCCTGCAGGATTTCTGTCCAGCCCTGCCTGGGCCCTGTTGGCTCTGGAGCTGTAAGTCCCAGCACGCTGTTTGTATAGCTGGGGTGCCACTGGACTGGCACAGCTCCTTACATCAGAAAGCCACAGGGCAGTGAAGACAAAAAGGGGAGACAGGGACAGCGTTTCCTTGTGGTCAGTGGTTCCAAACAGGGCTCCAGCACATGGCAGTGTCCCTGCAGATGGATGCTCTGCAGCAGGAGGCACCTGGGCTGTTTCTCACTCTCCTGCTGTTCCTTGGTGCCTTTGGCCTGGTTTTTTATGCTGCCTTTCCCTCCCGTCTCTTTCCCCATTAACTTGGGTGAACAAAGGGGTAAATGAGGCAGGAGGTGGCAGGTTTGGCTGCTGGGTGGGAGCACACAGCAGGTGTGGTGGGAATGTGTGTGTGTGCAAGTGTCAGCTACAGCGTTGCCACCTCAGGAGTGTGGGAGTCCTCCCTGTCCTTCCCCATTCCAAAGGCTCCATCCCGAGCAGCTCAGCTCCCCTGTGCTGTTTGTTCCTCAGGTGACTCGTTTGTGGGATGCCAGCAAGTTGTTCTTTATTTACATTAGTGCATGTCATTAGTCTCTAATGGACTGTGAAGTCAAGAGGTGGCCTGGTCTGTCGTGAGATAATTGCACTCCAAAGAAAACTGGAGCAGAGGATTGATTCTGTTGTGCACACACAGACAGCCATCAGTCTGTCCACCACAAACCCCAGAGCATCCTGCTGCTCCTTTGCCACAAGTGAAACTTGTGTGGGGAGAGAATGATACAATTTCATACTAAGACAGTAATTGTCTGGCTCGTGTAGTAAGTCTTTCCAGACATTACACTGAGTGCCATTTATTATGGGTCATCGGGGGAAAAAAGTGCTTATTATGATCTAGTGAAATCATCTCTGGCTGCAGAGGTTTGATTTGTTGAGGCTGGGCTCTTCTTTGGGATGATGAAACTTCAGAGCAGGAAAAACAGTGAAGTTTTAGCCCAGTTTTTATGGTGTGGAGAGGGGATGGGAACCTGCCACTTATGTTCCCAATGTTGATATAAAACTCCCTTAAAAACTACTATAAAGCTGACATCCCTATTACATGTACTCTCAACCAACACAGAGTCAACAGCCTTTTTCCAAAATGGGATTTTCCTCTGCTGTCTTTCATAGTGAGGTAATTGGAAGTTGCCAGAGAATTAAGAGCTGGATAAGCCATATTGCTATTTTGTTGTGTTGACCCAAGTAAAAGTGGAAGGCTTGGGCATTTTGTTTTGGGTTTTCCCCATGTTCCATAATTGTCCTAATCTTTTCTGATGTCCTGAACAGTCCAAAAATCCACACAGAGCCTTGTATAATGGCTTGAAAAAAAGGGTTTTATCTTTTTCTTGACCCATCAGCTTAAGAACTGCCTGCTTTTTAATGGATTTTCTCCCTCACTAAATTGAATGGATCGTCCCTCATTATCATTTAAATAGAAGCCTCACTCCCTGTGAACATGGAAAATTTGAATGTGGTAGTAGAGCTGTGATAATTTGAAATATTCGGAAGGTGGGGGCGAGGAGGGGGAACAGGCGGCAGAGTGCAGAATTGCTGAATGTAATTGTCATGGATTCTCAATTTTGTTGCCACAAGATGGGAAAATAGACTAATAATTGTCTTCCAACCCTAGTAGAATAGTTGCCCTAGTTAGCTGAAGCTAACACTCTAATTGTCATGGGGGCACAGAGATGAATGAGGATGTATGCAGGGCACAGCCAGGGCTAAATTGAGTGATATACTAAGGCAAAGAGCAAATTGGCAATTATTGGCCCAGCTGAAAAGGTTGGCAGGTGTGCTGCTTTCTCACGAGCCCTTAGGGGGAAATTGGAAATATAAAATATCGACCATAAATACTCGCTGATTAGGAAATATGTTGCAAGAGGTGCTGGCCACTTAAGAGTCAAAACTCTCCTTTTCAAGGGATTGGCTTCAGCTGTGCATAAAACCAGCAAGCGCTGCTCCTAAGTTGTTCAGAGCCTTTACCTCTCATCCCCCAGGCTATCTTTTCTAATTTTCCATCATCCTATCCTCGTATGTTTGTTTGTTTTGCTTTAAACATAATAAACCAAAAGCGGTCTTTTAGGAAATGCAAAGATCTTCCTCTCTCTCTAAATGTTCTTTGATAAGCGTTTAGCATATTGTATAGACTAGATATAAAATTCTCTCTCTGGTAGATGAATACAAAATAACTTCTGTGATTCCTGATTCAAGCAGTTCCCTGTGATCTGCTTTTCTTTGTGTGCCATCACAGGCACTGTCTCCCCCCTTCCCTCCTGCTCTCTGTGCCACGCTTCCCCTCCTGGGGCAGGGGGATTAGAGCAGCAGCAGGGTAGGAAGCTGCAGGTCCCTTCCCTGTGCCTCAGGCTGAAGTACCTCGCCAGAAGCACAATCAGATGAGCCTCTGAAGTGAGAGCTGGGCCACAGTCGCTCCACAGCTCCGTGTTTATCCACTTTGTGAACTCTGGTGTGTGTGCTGTGCCTGCTTTTGGCTGCGGGCAGGGTGGCAGTGCCACAGCAGAGCTTGGCGTGTCTCAGCTCAGGAAGGTCTCAGTGCCATCATCAGGGGTGTTACTGAGTGGGTTGGAGGAGATTTTTGGAAGGCCTGGGGTAGCAACGTGTGGGCTGCAAACTCTTTGTGGCACATGCTGTGCATCGTTCCCTGTGTGTAACGCTGGAATCTGACCCGCAGTTGGAAGAGTGGGATAAGAGCATCACAGAGCTTGGCAAAACAGAGGTAGCAACAGGATAGTTCTAAGACCCCCTCCTCAAACCATGAGTCTTGGGAAACTGGTTTGAATATACATGGAAGGATCCTGACAACTTGCAAGTCACATTCTTCTGGAGGCAGAAATTCCCATCCCTTCAGTGTTCTGTCTGCTTTTATCTTGAGTGTCCCTCAAAATACCAAATGCTTGCATGAAAACTGCTGCTGCAGAAATGACAAGCAAAGTTGTAATGACTTGTATGAAGCTTCAGGTAGTGACACATAGCTTGGGAAGGAAGAAGGTCTGGAGAAGGCTTTGGTAAGTTGGCAGAGGGTGATGGTTTGAATGGGAGCAGCACTCATGTAGGTTCTCTGTGTCTCAGAAGGGTGAGGTCTTTTCATGTTGATCCTGACTGACTGTACCCAGTTCTTTGTTCCTGGTCACTGACCATCTTTCCTTCTGCTGTCTGTGACCATCAGCTGTAGGTATCCAAGTGTCTTGGTTGGAAGCTGTTCTGTAGCTTATCAAGCCAGTTACAGATGTTCAGACCTTGTGTAGTTGGATATCTTACTGAACTGGTTTTGCAGTATTTCTGAGCATAACCCTCTTTGTTTAGCCAACATAATAAAGTAAGTGAATTAAGAAAGGAACACATTCAAGTTTTGCACAGCATCCAAATCATTCATCATGTGTTGTGGTTATCTTGTCAGGTCTGGGTTTCTAATCTCAGTGAACATCAGATGCACTGTGTGACCTTTGCCAAGTCGATTGAACTCATTGTATCAGCAGACAGGAGTGTGGCTATGGAAATTAATTGCATTAAGAGACTCTGTGTTAAGGTCTGGGATATCTTCTGCCCTTAGCCCTTTTTGGCCTCCTCCCCACTTACTCTGCCATTCCAAGACATTTGAGTTTTATAAGGGACCTGCTTGGAAAGGAAATACGAGACTTCTCTGGTGTTCAAAGCTGAACCCATATTCTGTTGTTGAACTTTCCATAAATGACTGAGTGGAGGGTAAACACACACCCTTCCACGTGCCTCAGTCCTCCCTCACTGCAGGGTTGGGGTCACCAAGGAAGAGTGGAGGGTGGGTACAGCTGAGCTGAGTTTCATCCTCAACAATAAAACAGAATTAAAAATCACATCTCTGTACCTGCTGTTGCTTAACTCAGCTGAGTGATAATCAAGCCAATCAGGCTTGTGGCACTGGGCTCTATGGTAAGTCTGGGCCTGTGATTTGGCAAGGCAGGATTGGGCACTAAGCAGGATCTGGGAAATCTGCCTCAGTTCCCTCCTCTGCTGGGGGCTCCTCGGGTGACACTGGGCCTGTCTGAGGATGGGATTAACAGCAGTGGTAGGAGGCTCTTTTTGGGGACTGTCCTGTGCCCACACAGGAATAGCTATTGGCTGAAAACATCTGACTGGGGGGTACTTGATACACTTCAGGTTTCAGCCAACAAAAGTGGCACATGTCAGAAAAGCAGGAATGAACTCCTGACATTTCTGGAATATGTTAATTTAGGTCTTTTGCCAAAGAGGAGGGAAGAAAACACTACAAACGAGTTAATTTTGTGGTTGTGCTGCCATCACCTGCTTTTAACATAATCCCCTTATAGTTAGTTTTTATATCAAGGATACAAAAGATCCAAGTTGAAACCTGCCTGACCCATTGAGAGTGGGGAATTGGCTTGAGGTGCCCTATTACTGTGATTATTACTGGATTTTAAAGCCCTTCCTGCTGTCTTTCTTGTTCAATAAGTAACCCCATGGATTTAAGAGAGTGAACAGAGGGTGTCTTGATTTCCTTTGCATCATGAGAGCAGTGGAAGGCCATGCTTTTATTTATACAAGGGAAATAACTTCTCCTGTCAATTTAATAGACAATCTTGGAAAACCTGCTGCAGGTTATTGGTGAGATTTTGTCATGTTTTTTTTTTTTTCCTAAATTGCAATCACCATTTTAATCAGAAATAAAGGAAGAAATTTTTTAAATACAGTTGCAGGTTGCAGTGTAACTCAGACCCTCAAGGGCATCAGTGGGGGGGATAGTAGAGTCTTTCAGCAGTCAGATTTTGCCTTTGCTGCCAGAAAGGTGTATTTTTTTTATATCCAGTGTAATTAACACGAGAGCTATCCCAGGGTAGAAATAATTCACTCTGTGACATAACTGAAATGTCTGTGCTGTCTGGTTTTGTTTTTAACCTTGGGCTTAAAAGGAACCAAAAATCTTCAGTTGTAAAAGAGGCACATCATCTGCAAAATATTATAAGCCATTTATCTTTAAGCACAAATGCCATCTAGCAGTGCAGCTCCACTTATGCGTCATTAAATGCACAGACCACACTCATTTTTGCCCCTAACCAGTAACAGCCTCCCTCAGAATCCCTGGGTATTCCAAAGAGCACTGGAAGAGGCACAAAGGCAGTGCTCAAACGGGGCAGGGAGGGCCCCTGCCCTCCCCGGGGAGTGCTCGGGGTTGCTCTGATGGAGGGCTGGCATTCCTTACTCTGGAATTCCACACTCTGGCATTCCATAATCCCCATCTCCCACTCCTCTGTGCCGGGCTGGGGTTGGCAGATCCAAAGGCTTTGGGGAGGGCACGGTGATGTGGCAGCTGCTGTGGCTCTGGATGCAGAGAGCTGCCCAGGTGGGGTCACGGGGGGTGTCTCTGAGCTGTGTGTCTGTCAGCCCCTCTCCTGCCAGCACTGGTTCCTCCAGGCACTGTCTGAGGGCCAGGACGAGCTGTCTGGGGTGCCTGGGTTGCAGCAGTAAGGGCTGCTTTGGGTTTGATGCTGTGCTGGTGGGTGCAGCACTGGCAGGGATGTGGCTGGCTGGGTGCCACGGTGACCATTGTGCCCTGAGGACCTTCCAAAGGGGAGAAAAAGGACCCAAACAGCAAATACACTATTTTAAAAATAAGGATTTTCTGACAGCCCTCCATGTGAGTGCTCCTGTCCTGTGGGTAAGAGCCTGGGTAAAGTCATTCCAGCTGAAGACTTGCCCCAGTAACTGCTCTTGCCAGACAAGCCCTCATTCACAGTCAAAGGAGGTTTCTTCAGCTTTGGGCAGATGCCAAGTTAAACTTCCACTAAGATTTCTTATATTTGCAGCCACGATTGATTACTTTTCTCATTATTTGATCTTGATATAGAGACATACGGATTGAGCTATGTTTATATTAACCCCCAAAGATTTTTTTTCCTTAGGAACATCCATCACAGTTGCACGCAAACTGTTCTGCTCTGGCACTCGTAGCTGATATTAGCTGGGGGTTTTCAAAGCTTCTACATGTGGCAGTTGGTGTGGATCCTCCTAAAGAGTCCCAGTGTTCCCAGCTAACCAAGAAAGCAACAGTGGTTTGTTAGATGCACAGAAAAAAGCATACAAAGAGCTCTGGAGAGTGTGGGGCTTGGCTGTGCATAAACTTCATCGCTGGAGAGGATTTTACAAGTTGAATCCTGAGAATTCACCAGTTACTAACTTTATGCATGCAATAAAAATTCTGAGGGAGGGGGAAAAACCCCACCCTTCCTCCTTCCTCCCCCCTGATTTTCAGGGTATTTAATGTTGGAGCTTTTAAGGGAGGAAGAAGTTCGTGGATGTGAAAAATGCCAGAGTAAATTGCCATTCAGTTTTAATTATTTCTGATGTAACACTTTATTCAGCAACTGTTTTTATTGTTTTCTACTTGGTGGTTTTAAATCAGTGGTCTGCAGATTCCTGGGGTTCTTGGACAGCTTGGGATGCCTTAAAGTTATCTTCAGAAAAGCAAGTCTGTTGTTGGTGGATTTGAGTTCCTTGTCCAAGGGTCTGCTCCTTGCCGGGAAAATATTTTATGTGTGCACAAGGCTCAAAGATTGAAAATAACTGTTAGACTGAAAATGCTCTGAGAGGCTGTTTCCCTAGAGAGAAGCTTCTAATGAAACCTCTTGTTTCTGTTTTTGGTTATTATTTCCAATTAGTTAGACCTTGTCATTCTTGGTTAAATCTGAGTTGATGGAGGGGGTGGAGTGAGAACTTCCACCCTTTCTCCTTCTCTCCTCCTGTCTCTCCAAGCAGGTAATTTGCCCCCTCCTCATTTCTGTGTTTACTTTAGGTGAACTGCCTGATCAAGCTCTCCAAAGTGTGTTCAGCTGTTGGATGTACTTACATAGATAGCAGGACATTGTTACTAACCCATTTTCTGTACAAGGCTGAATTCCACGAGCACTTTGGGGTAAAAAGTACTTAGAGGGAGGGATAGGTTTTCCATGGTTTCTCAAAAACAGATGTAAATGCTACTGCCCTTCATTTCACCAGTCTGTAGCTTTATTTCTGGGCAGTTCACATTAAAGAGGTTTATAAATAACTCCCTACTTTTTTGGTACCATTTGAAGGCAGATGCCAAATCCACGTGCAACAGGCAGAAGGTGGGAAGTTAAATGCTGTTGTTGGTGTGTTACTGCTGTCTCAGGCTCCCCTGTGAAAGTTGTCCTTTCCCTGCAGTGCAGAGGTCTTTGGAGCTGCAGCAGGACAGAGGGCCATGCCAGGGGTGGGGACTGGCACCCAGTCACCCCTGGGCTGCAGAGCTGTATGTGAGAGCTGTGTCACATCTTTCCTTCCCTCTGGCACCCTGGTTCCTGTGCCAGCTGGTGATGGGCTGAACAGGGAACCTGCCTCCTGCCTCCAGCAGCACACTCAAATCAGTTGTAGGGCTTTGCTGTTGCCTGTTCTTGGCTTTGGAAACTTTCCTCCCTGGGCACTTGGCTGGCAAATTGCCTGTCTGGGGCAGGTGCAAGGCAGTGGCACTGAGCTGCATGGGCAGAGTGATGAGGCAATTGAGTCTTCCACTGAGAGCAGGACTCTGGAAAGGTTTCTGTGTGTATCTTGGTATCCTCTGATCAAAAGGTTTGCAAACTGGTAGTACAAAGGGACTGGTGGAAAATTACAAGTGTTTGCAATCGGTTTGCATCAATCTCGTTGGGGTGTTGTGCTGTTGGGCTGATTTATTAACTTCTGGCACTGGTGCAAAAAGACAAACAATCCTCAAGATCAGCCTGCAACAATTCAGTATTTTTGGTCAGGCTTTGGTACCCGCTAGAACATCAGTCTTGGAAACAGGACTGCTGAGACTCCCTGGATCTTGTTTAATAAAATCACGTAGCGAGGGCATCGTGATTATAAATCACACTTGGAAATTGGCCTGCAGAGTCCTTGCTGGGTCATGTGGTGTCGTGTGCCACCACTGTTCCCAGCTTCTTTTTAATTTCCGAAAAGAAGGCATATAGCAGCAGCTGGAGCTGGAGGTGGAATTCATTCAGCTGCTCCGAGAAAGCCACTGCCAGCAAAAAACAGCAGCTCAACAGTGTTGGGTCGTAGAGAGGGGAAAGGGATCCAAGTGACTGGAGCTGGTGTAATGAGAAGGAAAAGAACCAAATGATTTGGCAGCATGTGAAAGAGGTAAGGATGTGGTAGAGAAAGGAGCAGGAGGAGCTGAAATGAAGAGCAGGAGTAAACAATGTAATTTAACTTATTCAAAAGGGACAGAATGCTTATTAAAGCTCTGAGAGATGATGAATTAGTGCTTTGCTGCTATTGTTGTTTCAGATAGAGTTGTCATGTGGTAATGCTGCAGCAGTGAAGGCTGGAGGCTCACGGATTCGTAGAGGGGAATGGAAAGTGGGATGTGTGGTTACATGATTGAAAGTTGGAGCTGATGAGGCAAAATGCGCAGCCCTGATTCGGGAGCACGTCCTTACACTTCCCTTACACGTGTGTGCTGTTCCCTTACACGTGTGTGCTGTTCCTGGGAAGCTGCCACCACACTGGAGAGGGACGGCTCCAAATGTGCTCCCCGCTGCTGGGAAGGCGTCTCCCACGCCCGGAGCTGTTCCCTCAGCCGGGAGGAGCTGTCAGAGCCCTCCTGGCTCCTCAAACACTTGTCTGGGGCAGCCCCGGAGCCCTCACCTGGAGGTGCTCCTTGGCTGCTCCTCCCATGGCAGCAACACAGAATATCAGGAGCTCCTCTGAGGCTGTGAGGTTTCCCCCTAAGGAATACTGGGCTGGGGGAGGGAATCTCGAAATGATTCTTATCTTACATTACACAGAGTCTCTTGCATTACTTACTGTGGCATATTGTTTCCTCCCACAGAGTTCTGCTCAATCGCTTTCAGGAAGAGGCTACTCCGTAAGTCATTTTACAGCTAATTCTTTCACTTCTGTTGATGTTGATTGCAGAGGTTTCCACCACCTATTGCACAGCCACTGACATGAAAGAAATGCTGAGCATAAGTAGGGCTGGAGCTCAGGGCTGTCATGCACCTGCCAGGGGACAGCCCTGACATGTGAGAAAGCATTAAGAGCCTGGGGGCTTCTTAATTTAATATCATACTTATAGAGAGGGGGTGTTTTTTGTTGGTTTATAGTGTGTTTCAGCTAGATAGTCACCTCTGGAGAATTAAAAGACCTGAATGAGGGGAGAGTTTTCAACACCAGTGGGAGATGCTTCCCTCCTCTCCTCCCTCCCCCATACAGGTTTTCATTTGTGTGTTAAATGCAAGAATCAAGTACACAATTGCTCCCGTTTGGAGAGGAGTTGTGACCCCCTCACCATTGTGAACAAAAAAAGAAGTCAGTATTCCCCTTTTTACAGTCTCTGAGTTATAAGACAAGTTCCCTTGCTTTCAGAGGAGGGCGTTGCTGGTGTTTCTTTGCCGTAGGTACCAGTGTTTGGGGTGGTGTTACAGGGTCAGGACACGTCTGCCTGTGTATGACATGCACCAGCCTTGTTTAATTGTCCATTCTGTTCACATGTGCCTTATTTGTATGTGCAATAATGACATTTCTTCATGTAGAGGTGGTATAATTTGTTTATTTTGGGTACATTTGCTGCTCAGCTGTCCAAAAGGGCAGGCACAGACAGGCTTGTGTGGAGTAATAGGGAAATAGGAGAGGGTGTGAGAGGCTTAGCAGTGTCAACATGAAAATTCCTGGTATCACATTATATCTGACTCTCATAACAAATGTATGGTGTGGAGATATGATACCCTGGTTGTTCAGCCAATTAGTCACATGTACCCCTATTGCCAGTGCAAAGGTTGTAGGTGAAGGTGTCTGATAATCCTGTGTGCAAATCTGAATGTGAGTGTCTCAGTCCAGCAAACAGGTCCTGCCTACACTTATTGACAGTAATTTCTGTTTTCACAACCTCTGCCATGATGAAGTTTTGCCTTCTAGGTGAGTGGTCCCAGACTGTTTCTTACTGAGAGCTGTAACTGCTCACTCTACATAGGCCAGAACAAGGATTTTATGTACTTCAGGAGGTTGGTTTGGAGACCTGGTACACTTTTGTGTTTCTTTAACAATAATCACAGAAATTATTTAATTATTTTCTTTCAATACTTTATGTTGTATGTTTGGAGGTGTATGATGGAACTTGTGAGCTTTTACCCTGAAGAAATCAGTAGGCAGTGCAGAATTTCTGGTCTGATCTCATAGTGACACTGCTTCATGCTATCCTACCTGTTATCAGAAATTCATAATACGAGGCTAAGTACCTTTTCATTATAAAGCCATTACAAAAGAACATATGACCTGAAAAGTCTTACAGTCTCAATGACATAATGTCACAAATTTTTAGACAGTAATTACATGTCTTCTAAGTATCCTCCTGTCTAAATCATCCCAGCATCCCAGGTGAGTATCAATACTTAACTCATTGAGTGATGTGGAGTGTTTGCTCTAGGACACTGAGTGCTGCTTCCCATACACCTGGACAGGTGGATTCACCTGAGCTTCTGAAGGCAGAGGCTGTGTCTTCTCTTTGTCTGTAAAATGCCCATGGCACCACATAAATAGTAATGAATCAGCTTCACAGATTTTATGACTGAGGGCATGGTTTGGGAACTAAACAATTTCCCACTGGCTATAACATAGGTTGCAAAATCTTAATGGAAAAAGGCCAAAGAATTCTTTTCAGAGTCTCGAGGCTAATAAATCACAGGGCTGTTTTCTTCCATTGCTGGCTCTTCAGAAATTTACTTCTGTTTCTCAGATAAATGATTTTGAGAAAATTTCCAG
Source organism: Neopelma chrysocephalum (assembly GCF_003984885.1). Taxonomy (NCBI): domain Eukaryota; kingdom Metazoa; phylum Chordata; class Aves; order Passeriformes; family Pipridae; genus Neopelma; species Neopelma chrysocephalum. The sequence continues at coordinate 7,554,461 of NW_020897738.1, forward strand.
CTCTTTCTCTGCTGCATGTGTGGGGACAGAGTTCTTTTATTTCACCACCCCATAACTTCTCCAGGGAGGTGAGAGCTTTCTGTGTGCCAAGGCAGAGATCACGAGTAGCGTGAACTGGGGTTGCTTTTCTGTATGGATTGTCATTCTCCCTGTTAAACTGCCTTCTGCCTCACCATGTACCAGCTGTTGAGGCTGCCCATGTCCCTCAAGACTCTGATGCTGCTCTAAATTGATTTAGCACGAGGCAGAGACTGTCACTTCCAGCTCTGCCAGACCCTGCTGGCCCAAACTCGCGTTGGAAGCCGATTCTCCCCGGTGGCACAGAGATGTTCAAACCCCCAGTTCAAGACAACTGGCCCCCCACCAGGAGTTGTCCATAATATCTTGTAAAAGCTTTCATTTTCTCCGGGAAACAGCTCTGTACGAAACACTGAGTTACTACTTTGGCTCTGCCCCCTGTTTACATCAAACAGGTTGTTTGCCAGAGGTGGTGAAAGCGTGGTAAAAACACAGTCAGTGCTCCAGGAGTGTCCCTGGTGGTTTTACAGTCTCCCTGTACATATCGTGGACAAAATTTCTTAAAAATCTATTTCCCCAAAGTAAAGTTTCGAATGGCATTTGCCTTTACTCAGATAGCACGAGACATATCTGTGTCTGCACTGTTGCTGCAAGCTCCTTATCTCATCAATAGCATGTGTTTCGTACCCTTATCTTGTTCAATGTATACTTCCTCTGTGCTGAGAAACAGAACACTAGTTTGTTTGTGGAGGTTAATATCTTATTCCCTTTATGACTCGATGGTTACATTCGTGTGATAAACTGCTCCAGCCATTTGTCACACTTCCTGCACGCACAGATGAGATTAGTGATCTTAGTCAGAGAGGTCTGTCTGTCCTCCGAGCAGACAAAACAGATTTTCTTCTTGGTAACAGGATGAGAGGCCTGTCTACCCGAAAATGCACTGATTTGTTAAAAAGTACGCAGAGAATCAGAAATTAGCTGTATGTTGAGATTTCTGTGTCTTACCGATACATATCCACCCTGTGGACCGTTTCTCAAATTTATTTCTGATAGTTTAGTCATGGTAGTTAAGTTCTGACAGTTAAGTTCTAAATGAACTTACGTTCATTGTAACTACTTTCTGTGTTAAGATCAGTACATACAGTTTGTTATTAATAGATAAAAAGTTGCAGTTGTTTATCGGGTTGAGCACACTGTACAGACAAACCCAAGCTGCATTTGAACTTGACTGAGTTTTGTAGAGAGCATGGAAAAGGATAGAGCTGGGGAATATGTGGCAGCTTAAAAAAAAAAATAAACAAAAAACCTCTTCCAATAAATTATGTAGTTTATTTATAGAGCATCTGTGCAGCTGTTCCTCTTCTGAAATGGAAGGGGCTAAAATGTGGGAGTGAATAAAAGAATAAACTTGAAAGCATATGGCACATGGATAGCCAGTGAGCCAACCTGCCTGAGTGTGCCTTGGAACCAAAGTACAGGAGGATGAGACGTCTTTGTTTGGTTTTATTTGTTCTTGAAAGATTTTTTTTTTTTTTTAAATAAAAACAGTAACATACACTTGGCAACAGCAGCAGCTGATTTTCATTCTGAGCTTCTGTAAAATATCAAAGTCTTTGTAGCCTAGTCAAATCCCTGGCAGCTCATCAAATTCTGTTGATTTTACATCTTCCTTGTTGAGTGCCGGAAACCGGCGTCTCAGATAACTCAGGCTGGAACCCATGGATAGAAAGAAATGTGGTCACACCACAGGGCTTGCAGAGACTCTTGGGTCCCCCAGAGTCAGCTCGGTGCTATCTGCAACCTTCATTCCTCCTGCTTGGTGACATAGCTGGAGAGTGGTTCTCTCATCCCCCAGGTGAAGCTGAACCTGAGGTGGCCCAGGCAAGCACTGGGTAGGCTTCGAGCACCCTGAGCCTGCCTGTACCCCAGTCTGCCCCTTCCTGACTGTCCCTCTCAAATTACCTTGTTGATTTTTGGAACTGGCCTTCCAGTTGCCAGCAAAGATCCTTACAGCCCTCTGGGACTCCTCTCCTGTGCTGTGCATTTGATGTTGCTGCACAGTAGTCTGTTGCCCAGCACAGCTGCCCACAACCCTCTTACCCCTCTCAGACCTCTTGAGCTTGTGCCCCTGAGCACAGTTGCCAGGACAGCCAGTTCTGAGCTGGAGTTGAGCTGGTTTGCAGCACTGAGGTGGAGACAGCACAGCCAACTCAGCGGGAAGGAGGAGTGCAAAGTGCTGGGCAATCACCTCCTGAGGAGCTGGTGACTCTTTGCAGGTTTATACGCCCTGTAAAGCTCTTTTTGTGGCCTGGTTCAGGTTTGTGCCAGCTCAGAGCAGTTCTGTGAGACCCTGAAGCAGATGGTCCCCTCTAAGGAGACTGTTGCCACGCCAGGAATCCTTGGTGCAGGAGCAGGTTCGTGGTTTCAGGGCAGTGCTTACAGAGGCTCACTGAAGATCATTCCAGCAGCATTCCCCTGAGCCCCTCTGTGCTCCAAGGATGCTCCTGTGCTCTTAGGCTGGGACCAAATTACCAGATTTGGAAAAGTACCTTCAACATCATCTTTTCTGTACAGACCTTAAGTCAGGACCACTTCCTACATGGAGCATGGTCTCAGACCCCAGGGGATGATTGTGTACCTTGACATCTCTGAGGTGGCTGTGGAGAAACTGTTGTCTGGAGAAGGATAAATTTCTACATAAAGATCAACAAAATTATTGCAGTGAAGCATGTAAGACTTGTGGAGTTCCTGAGTGTGCTGCAGCTCCTGGAGTGGAAGCACACTCAGAGGCACACTGGGATTGTAACTAATGGGATTTCTCCACCTGCCACTCTGTGACACACCAATGAAAAATCTCTTCTGTGGGTAGGTAGTGTTTCTGGGCTGGGCTGGAAAATTCACTGTATTTTAGAACCTCTGATAAATTAGCATTTTTCCTTGCCAAAAATCAATATTGGAAACAGGGCTCTTGTTACAAATCTCAAGCTCCTTGAGCTGGAGCCAAAGTTAAATGATAAAACTGAATTTAATAAGTATCTCCTACAATAGTGTGCCTGTAGGCTGGCATTGTGAGCTAGACTCTCTGGACAAGATTTATGAATAAGGGAGTAATAATTCCAAAACAAGTATCAATCTCCTTTTGCCATGATGCCAAGCATAAAAGGGGGACTGTAATTGTCTTTTTTTTCTGGACAAGAAAAAGAATGGCAGATAGGTCTCCTATTGGTGGAGCAATACTCTGTCTTCTTTGAAGACAGTAAGAAAGAGAAAAGAAAAAGGGACTGTAATAAAGTGACGTGGCCTGCAGGAGCAATGACAGCACAACAGATAGAAAGAAAAAAAGAAAAATAATAATGTGTAATAGAAATATAAAGGATTTTGAAAGGAGTCAGGAATTTTAGAAAGCCAGGCATAAAATGGTGGGTGTCAATCCAAAGCATTTCACTTCTGCTGTTTTTTATTTTCACGTGGTCCTAAATAGCCTCACTTTACAAAAACTATCCCCATGCTTGAATTCACCTAGACAGGCTGAGTTCTCTGAATAAATGAAGAGTTTGTTTGCTCTGAGTGCCGTGTGGGATGGAGCCAGGTTGCTGTAAGCCAGCTGAGGAGCTGGCCCCTTGGCTCCAGGGGCTGTCCCAAAAGCCATGAGCTCAAATTGAGCTGAGTAATTAGTGCACGTATTATTCCAGATCCGTGGGAGCTCTTCTGAGGGTTTTTGAAACATCCCATGAAAAGCATAAGTACAAACATAAATAAACTACATACTTCAGCTTCACAAATATTGGAGTCCACGAACTTCCTTTACAACACATTTTCCTTTAGAAGTTCCCTTTTCTGAAAGTCTGTTTCTTCTTAGATGACCTCTGCTTTTAATTAGGATGAAAAGTCCCATAAATCTGCGCTCATCTCCACGGCCATAAGCAAGCACAAAGGGCCCTCTCTGCTGAGCTGCCCTCTGCCTGCACAGTGCCCTTGGCACAGGGGTGGCCTCAGAGGCTCCCAGCCCAGCCAGTGGTTCCCCTTTGTGGGATGGGATGCTGGTGATGCCCATAAACCCCCAGCTGTGGGGGCACAGCCGGGACACCGCGAGGGACGGGCCCTGGGACTGGCGAGTGATTTTTGCCCGTGGTTTTAATCTCCCCACCGTTGCCCCTGGCTCGGGGTGGGAGGGGTGAACAGATCTCTAATCTGACTAGAAAGGGGCTATTGTTACAGATGCATCCCCCCGAATTCCCAGTGCTCCTTGGCTTTTGGGGTGGGATAACCTCGCTGTTGCTGGCCTTGCACGCTAAAATGAAGAGTTGTCCTAAATCCATCTTGAATTCACCAGCCTGGAAAGGATTACATCCTGCTGAAGAGGAAAGGCAAAGGACTTTGAGAATATCTGGTCTTTATTTCTGGACCTTTTTGATTAAGACTGTCCTGAGGCAGTTGTGTCATATATCTGCTGTAGCATTCTTTGTGTAACAGGGCAGGGTGTTTGCCTCTCTGCCTCAGCTGTTTTTGCAATTGTTATTTGCTCTCATGGCTCTCTTTCCTTAGAATCCATTGCCTTGTTTTAACTCTCCTTCCTTTCCCTTTACCAAAGCCAACAAAAAGATGATTAAAGCAGACTGTTGATTAGATTAGAATCAGGGCTCCTTACCTGATGAGCACAATGAACAGGGGTTAAGTGTGGGGCCTCTTGGGGGATTTGCTTTTGATTTTTCTTTAATTCTCTGATAGTCCTGTGCAGGGAGAATGGGCAGTACTGGGGTTTTATAACTCAAGAGGGGGTTAAAATATCCCATTTGTGAGGGCTGCTGGAGCACACTGGTGTTTGCTGTGCTGGCTGCTGTGGTGAGTTCCTCGGAGGAAATTCGTGGGGGTGTAACAGGGGTTCACACTTTCTTGTTTCATCTCATATCTCACTGTGCCCTTGCAGAAACCTGCACCCAAAACCACGGCGTGTAAGGGGAGCAGCTGAGGAAATAACAGTGCTGCTGCAGAATGCTCCTCTAGAAATAAAAGATGAACATGGTTTTTTGGCCTTGATAGTAAGTGAACAAGAGAGATTAAAGAAAAGGGATTGGGTGCATTAACTTTGTGGGTGTTGTTGGCATTAGGGAACACTGTCCGTTGTCTTGAAGCATCATGAGATTTAAAATATTTAATTGTGCAACTCAATGGAATACCTTGATTTCTTGTCAGTCCCCAAATGGTTTTCCCTATGTTAAACTGCACTGAAATATTCTAGAGAGGGTGTGTTATTTGGGTGATGATAAAACCAGGCACTGCACATCCAGAGTGTAAGGAAGGTGTTCCTCTAAGTCCTGTAGGTCAGTGGTCTTTACTCACTTTCACTGCTTGTATTTCTTCCCTGTCATCTTTTTTTTTTTAAACTGGGATATGTTATTAAAGGCAAGAGAGAGAGTTCTTCAGTTTCTTCCCTGTCCTGACAGAAGACCAAGATGCAACTTTAATTTAACAAAACAACAGATGCAGCCCTAAGTCAGCTCTCACACGGAAGAAAGCTTTTGGTAACTTGCTGAAGGTGTGGCAGCTCTGCTGTGAAAGCTGCCAAGGGGTGGAAATCTGCTGTAGGCTGAGGTTTCTCTCGTTCTCACTTGGTGTTTCAGCCTGGCTGCTAAAATGTAAATACACCGGGGGTACAGTTGGGCTGCAGTGGGAAGGCAGCACTCCCCTGTTCCCGAGGGTTAGAGAGCGGGGTGGCCCCGTGCCTGTGCCTGCATGCAGGAGCTCAGGGAGGAGCCCAGGGCTGCCTCTCCAGGAACTGTTGAGCTCCTGCTCCAAGAGTAGGATGGTTGCTGCAGAGACCAGATTTCTCATCTGCAGCTCTTGCTTTGCTGGAAGAGGAGCGCTCAGATGGAAACCCTCGTTCAGCCCTGTGAGGTGTTGTCCATGCAGGGTCAGTGTTTGCACTTCCTGCTGCCTCAGTGGTTCAGCATCACACTTCCTTGTGGCCAACACTTGCCCCAGCCACCATGACCTGCTGGTAACATTTTAGAAAGGTTTCCTTTCTCCTTTTTACAGAAAATAAATAAATGAAACTGTAGGAGACTTTTGTGATGCTGAAGAACCAAGTGCAGTTCTAGAAAGCCAGGGAATTCAGGGCAAGGGCAGAAATGTAAATGAATCCATTGTGCACAACTTGGCTGTGAGAGGAATCAATTCCATTTGGCAACTGGTAAGGCCAAGTATTCTCTGCTTTTTCCTTGTCTTTTTGTTTTATTAAATAGCTTTATAGAGGCAATGGTGTAATTTTGAAATTCAGGCACTGCTGTATCCCAAATTTTTTTTAAAACCTTTTGATCAATGGCACTTAATTTCATGAAGAAATTTTTAACTTCCAGTTCAGAATACCCCGTGTTTCAACTTAGTTTTCAAGTGACTTTCGCTGTTCTCTCTTTTTTTCAGCTCATCACAGGTCAGAAACTCAAAGGTATTAAGGTTGAGTAAAACAACTGTTCATCACTCTGAGCTCTGCTTTGTTTTTCTGGGAATTGTCTGCGTCTGTAGCACCTTCGGTTTCATTACTTTTTATAAAGTTTGGTTTACTAACCTGCTCTTGGAACAGACACAACCACCAAAGCTGCTTTTTAATTAGCCCTGCGGCCCATCCGGGGTGTGTGTGCTCACGTCTTGGCTGTGCAATGTACTCCCAATGAAAGGGAACAGTCTGCCACAGAGTCTGGTAACCTTGAGGTCAGTTTTAAGCTCAAAATTGCTTTTGATTATAGAGTTAGTATGTGTCTCAAAAAATAATAAAAAATCCAGCAAGCACTAGTGGTCCTCACACGGTGCTGCTGAGTTCCACACTCCAGTGGTATCACATCTAGGATTTAATGGAATTAGCTGCCTTATTTATACATTCTTTCCAGGTGAATTGCTGTGCTTCTGGTGGTGAATATTCAGAGGTTTCAACCAGGATGGTGGAACATTATCATACAGTTACCTCACTGTGGACAGGGCTGCAGTGGTTTTCTGCAGGAGTGCAGCCTGATTCATACCTTTGCTGTCTGCATTTCATCTCTGTGCTATATGATGGATAAGACTTTGTGTGCCCGAGCACTTATGGCCTAGATCTGTAGTATCCTGAGGAATTTTCTTGTCTGATTAGTTCCCCACATGTGTTCACCAGAAAGCCTCACGACGCTGGCAGTTTTTGGGAAGCACATTAGATGTAGGTGCTGGGTGTTTGTAAACCTCAGGTCAGTTTTTTTGGACTGGTACTTTGCTGTTTGTAACCATTAGGAAGTTTTGGGTTTGATTAGGAAGCTATCTAGTGTGGTTCTTGGGTTTTCTGGACGTGGCTGAAATGGTTCATGCTACTCTTGAAATCAGCTGATCAAAGCAGGACAATTTTTGGACATCCTGTAGCAATTAGGGTGCCGTAGATGAGGGATGGTACAGACTGCATGGTGTGTGCTTTGAACTCTTAGAGCAGCGTGCTCAGACCAGTTGGTAATCACCAAAGGAAAAAATGGTTGCATTTAAGGTGGATAAAACATATACCTGTTTTACAAGATAGATGAAATTCTACCACCTCCTGCAGTGGTTAACTGCTTTGACTGGTGGGTTCACCTTCCTTCAGTTGCAGAATATGGTTGAATATTAACTTTTCAGAATTCTTCTCAGTGAACCTGTTTCTGTATATCATCACATCATTGTGACAACTACTAGAATTCCAAAAGTGATGTCCTATTGTGGGCCCAAAGCCACATGCCTGCCTTTCTGCCACCTAGGTAAGGTCAACAAATCAGTGGGAAAAATTTCTTACTAGGAGGAAGGGACTGGAACTAAGGGCTGGGACCTTCAGGCTCTGTGCAGCAGCAGCATGAACAGCTAAGATAGGGGATGCTTAGTGGGATACTTGTAATGAACCAAAGATTCAAAATCTGATCTCAAAAATCACTTGTCTGAAAGGCTTTTCTCTGTAAGCATTCCTCATAGCAAAACACAAGCAGGTGTTGACACAAGCATGGTTGTAAGGCTTGTGATCAAAGTCAGATCAAACTTCCCCTTCCAGTTCTCAGAACACGTTTTCCCCATGTATTCAAGTCTCTTCCAAAGCTGCTTAATAGCACCAAGTAGCACACTGGTTTAAGAGAAAAAGAGCTCGAATCATGAAGATTAGAATATCCCAGTGAAGATGCCCGAGGCCATTAAACACTGTGTAACTGGCAGGCATCGAGTTGTTAGAGGTGGAGGGTGGTCACAGACTTTGTCTGAGCATCTTTCCTTCCCCTTGAGGACTCGCTGTTCTCTGGGGAGTCCTGATTCAGTTCATTTCTAGAGAGCCAGGGAAGAGCAGAAGAGAATAATAAATGGTCCCTTGAAAACAGGAGGCAGCAATCCACGCCACATGACGACCCAGCCAGGCTGTTTAACTGCAGCCAGCTTCCTGCTGAAGATTCATTTCTGAGAGATTGCGAGAGCCCTCGAACAGGAAGCTGCAGCTTCACCAAAGGGTTTCGGTATCAGTGTGTTATCTGTGGTCATTCCCCTCCGCAGCTTGCGGCGAGCTTCTGGTTAGCAAGAGAGGCACTTTGAGCTGAGCTGGCATCAGTTCCCACCTACTTAATCAGTTAAGTTGTGAGCCGTGTGGTTAACTCGAATCCCCTGGTCGTCTTGTGGATTGCCAGTGACAGGAAGGGGGAGATGCATTGAGTGGTTCCGACAGGAATAGCTTGGTTATCTGATGGTCACCCCAGAGACTGATAAAACTGTGCGAGCTCTTTTCTGAGAAGACATCAAAAAACCAGAAACTGTTCTCTCTAACCACCTGAAGAGTTTACAACGTCAAGGGAAATTTTGCTTATCTTAAAAGCCTCAAAACTGTTAAGCCGCCCTCACCGCTGCAGGACCACAGCGGTGCCTCAGACTCTCAGGGCACGCAATGAAGCTACAGCCCATCACGTGCAGGGCTGCAAAATCTTACTGAGCAAAGGTTATCATTCAGATCTTCCAAAATCGCTTTGGCACTTCGAATTCGGAGGTGAACAGCTTGAAACATATGAGAGGAACCAGGCTTTTCCGAGGGAGCGTGCTCTGTATTTTTAGAAAACTTGGCCTCTTTGAGGCTGTCGCGTTGTCAGGAGTTTGGGCACACAAAGTGATGAGTCACATTTCAAAGTGTGGCCTGTTTGATGAGCCCCCGCTGATCTAAAGTCAAACTGATGGTGAGTGTGACGTGGGCTTGCAAAGGTTCAATGGAGGAGGTGGTCATAGACTTGAGGCCACTTAGGGCACTTGGTTTGGTTTTGTCATGTGTTTGCTGAGCAAACCTCAGGGTCAGAATGGACAAGTTTCAGAGAGGAACCCTGAGCAAATGAGGGTTTAAATTAGTACTTTTAAAGAGGCCTTGGGGGGGGTTGCTCTGAGTCTCAGTGCCTGAGTTCCTCTGGCCTTAAAATGGGGGAGTGTTACTCATGTCTTTTGTTGAGATGTACAGATGGGAGAGTGTTTTACTGAGTATTTACTAAAATGGGTGAGGTAGTTCTAAACAGAAGATCCACCTCATTTTTGTGTTTTATGCCTAGAGTATAAGGAGCTCTGTGCTGCTTGTCCCGTGTCCCTGTCTGACCATCCCTCTCCTCAAACCAGCTTCTGCTCCCCAGGCTGCACACGCCTGTCCTGGCAGTGCTGGGATCCTGCAGATGCTGCTGAGCAAGGGTGGGACAGGCAGTGCTTCCTGCTGGGCAAAGGGCTGGGATGTCTTCTGTCCATGGGTGAGAGGCCCCCGTGGCCATTCTGGTGTGTGATTTGTAGCTGTAACCATCACATAATGAAATCCTGCTCATCTGCTGGTTTTATTCAGGTTTTGAAATCAAGGCTGGGTGTTTGTAAGGGCGTGTGTCTGTACTGGAGGCCCGAGAGATGCTTTAGTGTGCTGACATTGCTTGGCTCAGCCTCTGTCAGTAACGACCACAGCAATCAGTGCATTTTGGACTCAAAGCTATTTCCTTTCCTGGTGCAGATTATGTCTGGTATGCATAACGTGTTAATTTAACAAAGCAGTTCTTTTGATACAGCTTTAATTTTTTAACAACAGCTCGGAGGCAATGATGTACAGATTATATAGTGTCAGTTTCCCAATTAAAGTTTTACAGGAAAATACTCTGGTTTTGCTTTAAGCCTGTGTTGAATTCTTCCTTCTGGCACTTGTGCAAATGGAAACTGTGCTGTTGCAAAGCATCCATTTGAAACCTTGAAATATTTATTGAGGCTGCATTGAATACTGAAGCAGGAATCTTCCTGTAGGCTTGTTGATGTCTGTCATATGCATTTATTTTGTAATTAAATGTCTGGAAGCTTGTGCTTGTGCCTGTGTGGTTGGTTTCTTGTGCTTTATTTTTTGCAGGTTTTGTTGATGTTACGCTGGGTTTTTTTTTCTGATAAATGCCTTTAACTCATCCCTTTTAAGAGTTGCTATAAAATCTTATCCAGGGCCAGACCACATCTTGGATGTATAGCTGTGAAGCTCCTATTAATTGAACACTGAGGAGGTGGATAAACTGCTGCCCTTCCCAGAATGCCAGACCTTGTGAAGCACATTCCTGCAGCATCCCGTGCCTGTTTGGAGGCTGTGGGATGGCGGGCACCTGAAAGGACCAGCTGAAAATATTTCATTCTTAAAGCACTGCCCACAAACTGAACATTTGTGGGTTTTTTTATTTCCCCTTTCTTTTCTCTTCCCAGCCCTTTGCCTTGGATAAGATCAGGGAAAGGTCATACCAGCTGGAAGCCACAGAGACTGCCCATATCCCAAATTGCCCTCTGGTCCAGGAGAGCCTGTGACCCACAGTGTGCTCCAAGGGCTGGGATGGTGTGGAGTGAAGCTCAAAGGGCAAAGCTCTGGCATTAGGCAGGACTAAGAGTCACCAGCTCTGGTGAAAACAGGACGTGCCTCTGTGAAGCTGCAGAACCAAATGCCCCTTGGCATCTCCCTTGTGCCCTGCTCTCTGGTGTCCTGGTGACTCTCTACAAATACTACCATGGCTGAGTCCAGCCTGAGACATTTCCCAGCCCAGGGAGTCTGACTCACTGGCAATGGTGTGATGAGCAGAAGAACTGGAGTGTCAGATGTGTAATTCAGTGGCATTAGTTGTTGCCCAGGTTTGCCAGGGTGCAGTGAAGGTCCCTGCAGTTGCATTCCAGCCCAGCCATCAGTGGGGAAGTGCAGCTGCTCTGAGGGATAGTGAGCCTGATCCCTGAACCATTCCCTGCCTTTGGAATGTGCTGAGGGCCTGAAATATTCTCTGCTGCCCAAGTGCCAAGGAAGGCACCTGGCCCACATTGAAACCAAATGCTGAGTCTCGTGTGTTTATCATTTCCCTTGTTTTCGTTCTTCTTCTGTTTCCAAACAACTTCTTTGGATTAGTCCTACTGCTAAATAATTATGACTTTCTTATCTACATCTATTTTTCAAGCTTGGCTGCATTATTTTTGGGCAGCTATTTAAGACTTCCATTATTTAAAAAAAAAAAATTGTGTCCGTATTTGCATATTTGCATTTCAGAACACACAAACAATGATACTTCTCACAGTCTATCATTCTTCAAATATTTTTCTTAACAAGTACAATTTTTCAGGCATGCCAGAATCAGCCTCATTATATGAATCCTATTTATGGATCCTATTTAGAGCATTTGCAGGGAGGGAATTAAATGGGCTATTTCTTATTTCTACAGTTACTGTATCTGGTCCCATGTGAGAAGGGAGGGTAAGAATTGATTGGTATTTCAAGGAAATTAAAATAGTTACTTCCTTCCTTTTTTTCCTTCCTTTTCCCCCTTGCTTTTTTCCCTTATTTCTTCCATTCTGGAAAAAAGAAATTACACATTAATGTGGGAATAAAAGCCAAGGCCTCATTATCAACACCAAAAGAACTTGATTGCGCAGCAGTGTTTTATTTCAGTGCTTTTATTTGTATAAAGGCCAACGAATGATGTGTAAAGGTAATGGTTTGATCTGAAGGGTGTTGGCACAAGCTGACCCGTGGTCTCTGCATCACTGCTGGGCTGTCAGCTCGGGGGGTTTTAAAGCATCTTGGGGGAAGGGGGGGGAACATCAACACAACCCAGGGCTTTTGGAAAGGGTTTCTGTTGAGCTCCTCAGTTGAATGATGGCCAGAGAGCTGCTGGGTTGGCAGAATCCATGTGATGGTTGGCTTTTGGAGCTGGCTGCTGAAATTTGAATAGTCTTGCAAATGTAAAAGAAATGAGTTCCTCAAAAGCTTCCAGTGCTATTGCAGCATTGAATGAGAAAAATAGTGGAAGTTGGTGTAGGCAATGCAGTTTAAATGAAGTGTATGTGTTCAAACACGCATGAAGAGCTATGCAAATGAACTTTAGATTAATTGGTGTTTAGGAAGGGGGGGAGTTTGGCATCTTTTTATCCAAACGGTGCCCATCTTGTGGGCCCAAAGTGCTCTGACACACTGTGTCTCAGTGACTTCCCTTTAAAGTTTCTGTTCAGGTGGTTGGGTCAGCCATCAAAACAGGCTCATGGGGAGATCAAAAGGGAGGGCGGGTTCTCAAAAGAGAGAGAAAAATTAGAAGGGCAGTTTGCAGTTTCACATTAATTTTCCTTATTGCTCTATTGGACAGCCAGGGAAAGTGGGTAGAAGATGGTTGTGTGGAAGGGTTGAGTGATGTTGAAATGTGCAGAAACAAAGCTGCTTTGGGGCTGCCTGCCAGCTCTGGGGCCAGTGGTTCAGCCTCTGAACAGTACATTTGGCACTACCTCCTGGTTTTATCTAGAGGTTTAGGGGGGGGCAAGGAAGGAGATTTTGGAGGTTTTTCCTTTGTTTTGCTTGAGGAATGGAATTTGAAAGAATAGCCTCAATAGGACTACTTTCTGCTCCACCTCAGGGATGTTTTACACCTGGTCTGATCAAAACCTTATCTCTGATCTGTCTTTGCCTTGGGCAAACATCCTTGTGGGTATTCTGTTCAGGTAGCTCTTCACCTCACTGGCCTGGGACAATGAGTGGGAGAACAGTAGGATTTTCATCTCTGTCAATGACAGCAGTAGCAAGTCGCAGGAATCCCAAGAAAACCCAGCCTGGAGAGGGAGTGGGTCTTCATCAGCTCAGCAGGACCTCAGCCTGGCTGTGAATTGTGGATTTACTGAGTGTGTTGTTCTTCACTCACCAGCACCTTCTCAAGCTGATTGATTTTGTCAGAATTTGCTTTAAAAGAAAGGAATTTTTATCGGTGGTTGCGAAACCCAAGGCAAACATGTCATTGAAAATAAGCTTACAATGGTTTGATCAAGATCCTGTGATTTGAGGTTTTCAGACATTTAAATGTGTTCAATTGCTGTGAAGCTGGAGGCACAGGTGGGAAGAACTCATAATTAAAGTTGCATTGCAATGAGCCAGGGTCAGAACTTCCCAGAGCCTTGCTGATGGCATTTTCTGATTTCAGACTTGTAGTAATGTGCTTTTAATATTTTTTGGGGGGTTTCAATCTGGTCGAAGTCTGCTGCTGTTTTACCCAAACCTCTTTTATAAGGGTAGGTTTCTCTCATACCTCACTTGGAGCCTTGGTGGTGGTTTTCAACCTCTTCCAATTTGCAAACAACCTAAGAAAAACACCACTAAAGTTGCAGAGCTCTATATTTTGAACGCAAAGCCATCTTGACCACAGGCTTGCTTTTCTTAGCTACCTTTTTACAGCTCATTTAAAAAGTACTCAGCAAAGCTGGAGGTCTGGTGACCCAGTGGCTTGATGCAGTGGGGCCCTGTTTCTGGTTCCTGGCTCTCCTGCAGTGTGAATACAGACTGTACAAACCAGGTTTTACAGAAATTTTGTTCAATAAAAGTGTATCTTCAGCCATCAGTGCAGGCTCTGTCTACTGCAGTTGACTTTCTTCCTTCTGACTGGAGTTGGGGTTGGATTTGTTTGGATATCGTGGTGCTCTCTGACGCCTATTTGATTTTGTTGGAGTGGTATTTTTGTGACACCGTGGTGCTGTGAGAGTTGTAAATAATTCTGTTACTCAAGTAGGCTTTATAATTTGGTTGGAAAAATTGCTCTCCAGTGAAACTCAGCCTGAAAGTTAACATGTTCATTAGTCACTGCAGCGGCCTAGAGTAGTATGACTTGTGGATTATTTTACAATATGTACTTTTCTGGTTGCTTGCACAAATGTAATACAAAAGTTGCTTTTATATTAATCTTTAAAGTCGCAGCCTCGAATGCTTATAATTCCGGCATCCTGAATATTAACCAACAAAGGAAGCGTGGTTTTGTGTTCAAAGCCTGGAGGAGGAGACAGGAGGTCTGTGCTGTATTCCCAGCTCTCCCGTAATCTTGCTCTGGGATCTGGGGCGTGCTGTTTGCTGTGCCTCAGTTACCTCAGCTGTGGGGCAGGGAGACCTTCAGGGCCCACAGATGGGCCCAGTTGTGCGAAGGCTTTAATGGTCTGTGGGATCTGCTGGTGGAAAAACGCGATATCGTGTTCAGAGTGCAGGAATCCGTGGGTTTAGATGTTACCCCGCCGGTTCAAAATGGCATTTCTTCCACTTGTGGCCAGGGCTGGCACCTGCCATGAACACCCTCATCTTTGGTATTATTTTACCCCTGTCTTACATATTTTGCTCACTCTCAAGGAGAAAAGACAAAAGACAACGCAGAAAGAACCGTGTCTTGCAGAATATGCCACCTAAGGAGTCTTTCTACTGTGCCTTTTGCCATGGGACATGTCTATCTCGTGTAGGCCTTATCAGCCACCAGCGTGCTTGTAACAAATGTGGATAGAGCCTTTCCCAAATCTTCGTGAAGCCCGGCCATGATGACATATTTTGCACACAAAGGCTCGGGGAGATGGGGAGTTTCAGAATCAGTACAACCCACAGGTGATGGTTTATCCCTGAATTCCACGTGTTCTTCTCGGGTATCCCAGTGTGTGAGGGTACCCACACAGCCTGGCACAGCAGTGTCACAGATGGCCCCTCATTAACTCCGAGTTTCCCCCGGTTCCTTTGCTTTTGCCAGGTTTGAGTTAGACGACGGGGCTTGATGTTACTTCAGAGCCCGTCCTTTTGATGACTGGAAACGATAATAGCCTGTGTCATCTGCCCTTTAGATGGAAGGGTTATGCCTCGTCCTTTATTCCTCGTCTCTCCCGACAAAACCCCGTCCCACAATGCGGCCGAGGCGCTCGCAGGTGTCCCCGCCGCTCTGCCCTCTCGCATGCACCGCAAATTAGTAACAGAAGCTAATGGCCCAGCATGCGGCCATCAAAGGGCTGACAATTCCAGCCTTTCCAAAGGGCCCTTTATGTCAGAGCCCCCCACGAGACCTGTCCGGCTGAAAAGCCCGTTTGTGTGTCGGTGTGTGCGGCCGGTGTGGCGGCCGGGCCGGCTGCGGGCCCCACGCTGCGCCCCGGACTGTTGCTGCTGGCAACAGATAAAAATCGCTGTTCGCCACAGCGGGGCCCGCAGCACATCAATCATCCGCCCAGATAAAGGCCCCGGGCCTTTGGCCCCATCCTTCGGTTGTTCCTAAATAATTTCCAGTGGCTGAGCATGCTATGGTGTAGGCTGGGTAATTCAGTCCAGAAAACTTCATTTCACTAAAAATGCTTTGATTCTTCTTCTTCTCCCTTTTTCTTTTTTCCTTTTTTTTTTTTTTTTTTTAAAGACTGTTTTTGTTCAAATAGATGTTTGTTTCGAAAGGGGGAATTTAACTGATGAAAGGGATGCCGTGGAAGTTCAGAGTGAGAATAATAAATAAAAACTGTGTGGTTAAATGTAAAGAACAACCGAGTGGCGGCAAAAAGAATTAGCGTTTACCAGGAGTAACAAAGCACCTTCCACACTTTAGGAGATGCCTTTCGGCTTTGGCATCGTTCAGCTTCCTGAATTTATATATATTTAAATAGAGATTAATCTTTATATATGGATAACATCATTTCCACCACACCTTTATTAAAGAGATTTATAGCCGGGTATCAAATTACACTTTTAATACAGCCTAGTTGATTTTTTGGTAGCAGCAAATCATATTTGTAACTCAGAATAACTAAACAAATTTGACAGTAGCAAATTTTCTCCTTGACACAGCTAATTCTTCATCCTGTCCTAATGTTCTGCTGTAAAGCCATAAGAAATTGTGATGCTTAGAGCCTGACAGTCATAGGTTTTGTTCTTGCCACTTAGCAATCCTTCAAAGAAGAAACCATTGCAATTTAAATTGAGGGACATCACAGGCTCCATAGCAGGGAAAAGATAAGCCCTGCTTTGTAATCTTGCTGGCTGGTGCTGTAAGGATAGGGTAGGTGGGATATAGTGGAAGGCTGAAGGTAAAATCAAGTGTTAGGTCGCAAATAAAATTGCTGTGGAAACCCCAAAAATTAAATCTCAGCCAGCCTGCCCTTCTGCACAAGCATCTTTGCATACTAATTGCATGGGCCTTTGTATTATCATAGATACTAATTACCAGGAGTTCTCAGTGGGAATTGGACACCTAATTCTCTAATGCTGCTTTTTTAACTTCCCAGCTTCCAAGCCTTGCATCTCAAGGCACCTCCATCCTGCTTCTGTCTTCCAAGTACAGGCTCGATCCAGCACATGGGCACTGCTGCTGCTCAGTGACAAAGAATCTTGCAAAACTTTGTAGCATAGGCAATATCTCTTGGTGGGATGTGAATGTGATGATGGACTTCAACAACAGCTGGAAATGTTGGCTGAACAGTGATTCCTCTCTGAGTTTCCTGCAGTCCCTTTACTTTGGTTTACTTTGCCTTATTACTTGTATGGCTGTGTTTAAGCTAAAAGGGACAACTAAAAAGAGATAAATTCTCATCTGACTGGTATTAATGGGAGCTGAGCCTTTCCTTTCACCTGGACAGGACTTCACCCAGAGTACCCTAACAAAGTGCTGAGCTTGTGAGATATGACTTGTTGCTTTGTGGAACCTGGGCTGTATTTCGTACTTCACTGGATTAATGTGATCTATTTGAAGAATTTGAGAAGTTTTCTGTAAAAACAGGAGAGACATTAGCCTAACAAAGTATGCTTGTGCACTATGTCCTTCATTATCTTCTGAAAACAAAACAGATTTTAAGATTGATCCTGTTGGATTTTGAAATAGGGAACAGTAAAATATTTTTCACCCAGCAAGGTCACTGTAAATGCTGGCATCAGATCTGAATGATGTGCCACTACCCTGTTTCCACTTCTGCTTCTTTTTTTTGAACTCCTATATAATGCTGCCTAAGAAATAATGCAGGGAATGACAGAGAAGGGTAGGCTTAAATAACCCTGAGGGTGCTTTATCTTCCTTGGCATTAACTTCATATCCACATTCATTACGTGAATGGGCCAGGGAAACTGTTTCTGTGACAAATTGGAGTGCAGGGTAGGTTGAACAGACTCAGTTCAATTTTGGGTAATGGTGTACAATCATCTCTATGGCGACATGCAGTGCATGGTGTAGTCCCTCATTTAGAGGAGTTTGAATGCATAAAGCCCCATAAGAAACACTGTGATAACTCAGTTTCTTATTTTTAGAAAGAGTTGTAACGTGTACAATTAGCTCCTCCGTTCCCTCCCCTTCCTTTTAATAACACCAGGGAGGAGCTTTCCTCCCTCTCTAATTCTGCCTTGTCAGGGTTGAATTTCCAGGGAGCTGCAGTTGCAGGGAAGATGGGGGAGCACGTGAGAGCTCCTCAGGCAGGAGATGGACAGGGCAGTCGACACAGCCATTATTATTCCATGGCAGACAGGGTGGCTGCTCTTCCATCGTGCCACTGCCTGCATAAATCAGCCAGGAGACAGTTTCCACTGGAGTGGGAAGATGAGTGGAGTCGGAACTTTGCTGTGAGCCACGAGATGCTGGGGAGAGGGGCCTCCAGAATCTTAACTGCCACGTCTGATCCTCACTGTCCAGCGTGGCTGGGGTCCTGCTGAAAGGTTGCTCGTGGGAAATGTGACGGCACTTGTTGATGAACGTTCCTCGTGCTAATTGACCGCTGTGTTTGCAGGGGGATGCGCTGACCTGGAGCTTCCCACGTGCTCGTGCAGATCCCTAAGATGGGCTAATTAACTTCTCCATCTTCATTTCCTTGGCAAAATCCTCTGAACAGAGTTATGCAAAACGAGGGAAGGAAAACATCAGGCTGCAAGGAGGAGGAGACCCAGGCTGCATATAATTTGTGTGTTAAGAAACAGCCAACACTGGGTGTCTTCCTTCAATGGGAATACACAAAATTTCCTCTTTAAGGGGTATATGTGAGAGTACAATAAACAGTAAGGAATGATCAGGAAGTCAAGACATTGTTCTTGCTATCAATTTTCAGATTTGGATGTCATTTGCTGAAGTTGAGGCTTTAATTCTTTAATAGTAATGGCATTTTTAAAATTTTACTTGCCCTTAGTAAGCTGACAGCAGTAGTTTTAATCCAGGCTTAGCATGGAGTCTTGTTTGGGCCAAACCTAGCAGATGTTACTCCTGGAAATAGTTCCTCTGAAGCTGAACAAATCACTGAGGTGGGCAGGTGGAGGAGATGCTCACCTGGACTCAGGGAGCTGTCGTGCCTTGCTGTCTGAAGGCATCCTCCAATTGCTAATTGCAGGCTCTGCATGTCATGGGGCTGGGGGTCACACCTGAGGTCTGCAGCTGTAAACAGTCATGAGGTGTTGAAAAAATGGCTAATATATAAGATGCATACTCTGTGATACTGGAAAAAACTGTGCTATCCTTGTCCCTGAATAGGATGCCATTCCTTGGGGTTCTACACAAACTAGGCTGTGGCTTTTGACTAGCATTTTGAGTTATAAACAGCAGCTAATATGTGTTGACATAATCTATTACAGACAGACCTGTTGTAGGTGTTGCTCAAAAGTGTGCTCTGACTCCCACCCCATATTGATTCTATTTATTTGTCACTGTGGAAAGGGAGTGCAGGGCCAGCTCCTTCTGGGAGCCCTCTGAAAGCTGCTTCTAGATACCAGCCAAACCTAGAACCTTCATCCTGCTTTTTAAGGCTTGTCTGATAGGAACCCTAAAGGCATGACTTTAATCACAGTGCCTGCTGCCAGGCAGGGGGGAGCTTTACTTTAATTTTTTTAATTAGATCCAGATCCACTGGCAGCATTTTCTTCCATTTGTGTTAGATTGAGGCCTGACTTGACCCTGAATGGTTTGTAGCTGTCATAACTTCCCACTGTCACTGCCTGAGCTCAGGAGTGTCCACTGGTTGCTGGATGCTGTGCATTCCCTGCTGATCCCCGTCCTGCTCAGCATTTCCAGTTATTCAGGAGGAGCAGAAGATGCTGTTGTACCTGTCATTTTGCAACAGGGGTGTGCTGATGCTGCAGCCCTGCCTTCCCAGTCCTTTGAGCGTGGTGTTGATCCCACCAGCTCGTGTGCTTAAATTATTGCTAAATCGCAGTGTTTTGAAGCCACAGGAATATTGCTTGAAGAACTCCTCTCATAAAACAGCTCATTAATATGTGTGCTATTCAGGGTTTGCCAAAAGTTTTGTGGTCTGCCTTGCCTCCTCCACTCTTCACTCCTCTCTGCCCTGAAAATGTCTGCAGGAAAGCGTGGGCAAAATTCATTCCCCTGTGGCTGTTTCAAACTACACAGTTCGGGCTCATCCTTTGATCCCTCCTCATGACTTTATTTCATTATCCCTTAAGTATAAGGAGGAAAGTTAATGACATCATAAAAACTAGAACTCTATAAAAGATGTTTCTGCTGATTTACTGCCAATGTACTAGCAGCATGTCATATAACTGCCCATTAAAGATGGTGAGTTGCTCTCCTGCCTGCAGCTTTCCTTATCACCAGCCCTTTTATTTATGACCAGATTATAGGGATTGGGTGTGCATGGTAAAACATAAAACTTATTTTTATCATGCATATAATTAACCCTTTAATTATGGAATTAAGTTACATCCATCCTTCTTTTTAATTTAAAACCATGTTATTGAATATTCCTGTTTTTCTTCAAAGAGCTTAACGTGTTGCTGAGAGAATGCAGTTCATGGTTCCTGGTTATATCTGTCTCCCTTTCCAAGCATTACCTAAACAATTCTGACCAGTGAAGAGGCCGAGAGGGATAGTAGAGGCTTCCTTACTTTGATAAACAAAACCAATTTTTTTTCCTGCTCAAGGAAGTTGAATTTGTTCTATGGAAACCCTGATCTTCTTGCTTGCCTGCTTCTTAAACTCCAGTTCTTTAAACATCTTTCCTCCAGCCCCTTAGGATACACAGTCAGCTTGGTAAGTAATTATTTGAGACCACATTTCCCAGCTCAGAATTCATCACCACTCTCACTGTAATGGGAGATTTGTCTGGTCGTGCAACTTCAGGCTCTTGCTTTGAGCAGCATGGTGGGTGTGCTCCTGCAGTGCCCTCCCCATGGGACCCAGTGCCTGCCATTTGCATGGAAAGCTTGTTTTGGCTACCAATAATAATATGGAATGCCAAACACCCCCTCCCTCCCACCTACAGCTTGAGATGCTTCAAGATAATCTTCATATTCTGAAATTAGGGCTTCTTTTAAAGCATCTCGGGCTGTAGACAGGGTGGGGGAAAGGTTGGGTGTTGTGATGTGATTCACTGCTCCTGAGAACCTTGGCCAGTGAAGTTACTTGTTTAAAATGAATCATGTTCCTTGTGCACCAGGCACCCTGTGTTAATGCAGTCAGGATGGTTTGTTTGCTGGGTACTGCCACTGGATCTCAGCCTGGGGAATGCGCCGTGATCGACTTTATACATTATTAAAAGCTGTTTGTCTTTGTGTCTTTTACCCAGTTAGTTGTTCTGATTTCGTTTTGCTGATCATGAATTGCTGACAAAGAACAGACATTCCTCGAGTGAGAAGCCAGAACAAAGCTCTGCACTCGAACCATCTCTGTTACCCAGGCTTTGTGTCAGTACTGACAAAGTTTTGGGAACATCTAAAAACAAATGCTCTTTCATAGCTGTTCTGCTGGGTTTTTCCTTGGCTGTAGCAGGAGTTTAGGATTCCCATGGGCAGTGCTGATGGGCTGTTGTAGGGCCAGGACAGTGAGAGGGACACTGTGCTGGCTCCACGTTCGTCGCTTGTCCCAACTGGGAAAATGTCTCTGGCGGTTCCAGTTGTTTTGAGCTGGTTTCCTCCCTCTCCTTCCAGGAAAGAGAGGGAAGCGTGATGTATGATTGCATAAGCTTGTTTTTATTCATGTGAGTGATGAAATAGGAGAAGTTCCAAATGAGGAAGTCATAAAGAAAAATAATAAAGGAAGGAAGCAATGAATTCAACTCCCAGTGCTTTGTTGTGTGGCTGTGATTTATAAAGAGGTATTTATTTATTTCTTACAGAAGGAATTCCATCTCTGTCTGCATAGAGTAAGACAAATAATAATAATAATATTTAAAGTATTTCTTTGTCCATACTGGCCCCTGGCTGCCTGTGATCAACTCACATTCATTTTGTTTAAGATACAACAGGTATCTCTGAGCTGACAATAGCACCAGTGCTCAAACTCTGGGCAGAGGGCAATAGTTTTGGATTTGGAATATCCCTTTTTTATGAGGAGTGAAGAATAGCAAGTACCACACCGTTCTGAGGAAGAGCTATTGAGCACGAAATACATTCCTAATTACAAAACTGTTTTAGTTGCCATGGTGGCTTTAAATGGTGCAGTACAATGCTATTGCCTTCAAGGCAAACCTTGGCACTTGTGGAATTCTGTAGTAGGTGGGTGTTCAGACTGAGTGGAGACTCCCAGGTCCCTGGGTTTCCAGGCCTGAGATTCAGAACCCGTTGAACAGGAAAGGGGAAGCCTTTTCCATGAACCTCTCTTTACATCCTGGTTTTAAGGGTGGTGGTATCTCAGTTCGTTGGCTTAATGAGAAGAGGCCTTCTAAACCATAAAGGTTAGATATTCCATGTGTGCTTGGACCAGGTATTCCAGGAGCTCCCCTCCCCCTTGTCTGGGCTTCCAAAGATCCTGTGCTCTTTGAAAGCGTAATTAATTAATGAGTAATCAGTTCTCAGCTCTAGGGTATCAATTTGAAGGAAAAATTGATTTTCAAACCCAAATGTCTTGGACTATTTATATTCTGAAGCTACTGTGCATGTCAAAGTCCTATTTAGAAAAGTGTCCAACTCCACTCAAGGGCAGGCAGCCTGAGGAATAAATTAATTTTTACCCATCAGAGGATGAGTGTTACAGAGAAGCTTTGAATATCAGTGTGCTAGTGAGAAGAAACCTTGTGATTCTCATACCTGAATCAAAATTGGCCATGTATTTAAAATCCACATTTCATTGCTGCCAGACATTTACCTAGGATGAACATTAATAGGATGAGAGGGAAAAAAATTAGAGGTTCAACCATAATTTGCAGTTCTCTGTTTATAATGTGAGAAATCATCAATTAATTCCATACCTGGAATAAAACATGCCCTAAGGCCTACCATCTGCCCACATTTAAACTTGAAGATAATAGATTTGGAAGAGAAGTTTGTAATTATTTGCTAGGTGGTTCTGATTAATTTACAAGGAAAATTGCTAATACCGATAGTGTATTACCCTGGGGCCAAGTGGAAATCACAATATTGCAGAGAGGGATAACATGTAAATGATGGCTTGTGTGTTATCTCTTAGCCTGATTGGACAGTCTGATTATTTTTCTTAAGCCACTAATGGATGCATATAAGATTAGAATGTGCTTTGGACAACATGACTATAATTCTCACCTAACAGGCTGTAGAAAAATAGGACGTAAATATACCCCAGTGGCGTTCTTAGAAATTAAAAATGCTAAAGGCTAGATTATGGAATTATAATAGATTTACACCAGCATGACTGAGATCAGAATCTTGCCTTGTAGCACTGAAAAATACATTTATGGGGCGACCTATACTAGGAAGAAATTAGTATATAGGGAATGGATGCAAGCAGCCTGCTCTGGCAAGTACCCGTGTGCTTTCAAGATGTGCTGAAAAAGCCACTGCAGAGTCTTGCATTAAATTCAAGTTGAAAAAGGCTTTACTGGACTGTAGCCCAGTGAGCATGGAAGAAGATAATTTATTTTGAACTCTGAAATATTCAGGTTTGGCTGCTATTTACTCCCACTGGAGAACACTGTGGACCTTCTGTGCACCATTACAGTTACAGCTGTGCAGCTGCACAGTTAGAGGCTGACCTTTAAAAAGAGTGTGAATTCTGTGTTGCCAAGGTACAACTGGCAGAGCAAAAGGCGTGTGTGATGTACACAGCCCTTCAATAACAGCACAGAATGGTCAGGTGAGGCAGAACCCCCCTGTCTCTGTGGCTGCTGGCTCACTGCCCTCAGCTTTGCTGCTCCTCCAGTTCTCTCCCGCTCCTGCATAGTTTGGTTTGGTTCACTCAGTGGTAGCAAAAGCTTGCACAGAGCTCCCTCAGTTTCCTCAGACCAAGTAAGTGATGAGCCTTCATCCTCTGACAGCCTGCTGCATTTTGAGAAGGAAGAGGTATCAGTCGTAACAGAGCAAAAAACAGATTGGAACCAGGTTCTTGTTTTCCTTTTCTGTTTCCCCATCTTGTGTTTTCTCTCTCGTTGTCGAACCTCCCCTTACCTCCTCCCTTCTGCTGGGAGCTCTCCTGGCTGCCACTCATCTTCAAATAGTCGTGATAAGTTGCAGTGCCGGGTTTGTGCCGGTGGATTGTTGCCACACGCCGCTGTGAGTTGTCAGGGAGTGTCTGAAGCTGTCAGTCGATCCTCTCCTTCCCAGCCCTGCTGCTGGGGGAGCTGGAAGCCTGCCTGGATGCCCCTGCCTTCCCCAGGGACGAGGCTTTGCCCAGGCTGGGTGTGCTGCTGGTGGGCAGGGATGACTGTGCTGCTGTCAGACCTTGCAGTGATGCTGGTGGGGATCTGGGCAGAGTTTGTTTCCATGGTCAAGTGCCTGAGTTGGAGGAAAGCTGGAGGAGCAGCAAGAGCAGAGGCCGTGGCAGGTTGCAGACAGACTTGGTGCCATGAGGTTGTCCAGGTTCCTCCTTGCTCTGCTCTCTGCCAGGGCTGCACTGCAGGGGAGTTGTGTCTGCCCAGCAGAACCAGGGAGGGCAGTGCTGACAGAGGCCACCACGTCTGTCTCCTGCTTCACCTTTGGCAGTGGGTTTGGTGGTGATTGCCCCCGATTTCATTGTTCAGACAACCACCTATTTACCATCAGTATTTACAGGGCTGTCGTTCAGGCTAAACAGACATAAGCTCTTTGTCACTGTCCTGGCATCAGGGAAGTTGCAGGAGCTTCATTTCCAGCACTTCCTTTTACCATCCAGAGACTGTTCTGGAGAAACTGGAAAGGGCTACCTGCCACTTGCATTGTCTTGCCTGGATCCACTAAGTTACACTTCAGCCCTTCATTTTCAGGGAGTTTTATCAGAGAGTAATGTAATTTTTTTTCCCCTCTGGTTACTTTTTAATTAATATCCTGCAACTGTTTTAAACTTGGGAGGAAAGTGTTTTTTGATTTTTGTTTTATCGGGTAAATTTAATTATTCACACCATTGACTTCGTTAAGTTAAAACACCACAGCATTATGTGTGAAATGGTGATCTTTGGAACAGGAGAAAAATTATTCCTAATTTTTTGGAAGCAGAATGGCTAAAGTGCCACCAAGCCACACATCCCTGCTGCAGACAGACAGATGCTGTGTTACCTGTGCTCTGCTGTGTCGTGGTGGGTGTTGCCTGCAGTCTCCCCTCCTCTGCACTGACCCGTGGGGTTAAATACAAATTGACATTAAATTAGTTCCTGCTTCTGTTCGTAGTTTTTCATTTCTGTCCCACAGCTTTGAGACTAAACCAAAGAGTTGATAGGCACAAAAGGGGACATTGAAAGCAGTGTGGTGAGTTTGCCGTGTGATTACTGATGTCCATCATCCCGTGGCATCCTGAGATGCTGGTCACTAAAAGATCTTTGCCTTGGAAAAACACATTTAGCTTTCAAACTCAGGCATCTTCTTGCAGAAAGTTCGTGCCTTGGTTATGTCTCACAACATCAATAATTGAAGTCTTCTAACTGGCAGAATCCCAGTCTCCTGTCTGCTGTTGTGAAAGTCACATCGTTGCAATATTGCAAATAAAACCAGGAAAATATGGGATGAAGGAGCATTGTTCCAGCAACTTCAGTGTTCCCTCAGTTGTATTTATTTAGACGTTGCCTGTGGATTTGTTTATTTTTATGTTCCTGTTGTTTTTAGCCATTGTGTTGGTTGTGGCAAAGGGGAAGGAATGTGTTTGCACTGACTGCTGTGTCCTGTGTTGTTCAGTTCTGCTGAACTTCAGCCTCTGGTCATCCTCTCATTTTTCAAACCGGCTGCCAAAGTCATTAGCACCTTTTAATAATTGTTTGCGTGCTCATCATTATAGAAGTATCAGCATCTGCTTTTCTCGTGCCAGTGCAGGTGGGGCGCAGATGAGAAGTTAAAATTAGTGTCATCCAGGAACCAAATAACCTCCAGCCCACAGCAGGTCCGGTTCAGAAGTGATCCAGAGCAGTTCTTCCAACCCTGCCAGCAGAGGAGGAGCTGAGGCTGAGGGTGGTGGGCATGGGAGAGGTGTCTGGTGTCCCCTCTGAGCCACGTGCTCTATTTTGGAAACGAGCATCTTAGTTTAACTGCAGCTCTGTATCAGTAGATAATTATCCCGTAGCACAGCTATGCACTCTCACAGTTATCTCTTCTGACTAAGTAGATTAAAATATTTATTAAGAAGTGATGGTGGGAGCTCTTGTCTTCAGTAGCTGGGTTTTGTCTTTTGAAGTAAAATCAAACTGAGAGCTGCAAATTGCCCTTTAGTCCTATAACAGGTCTGCTCCAAAATGCCACTGGGTCCCGTGCCCTGAAATGCTTCATCAACCAGGACAAGAAAATTAGGCTTCCAAGCTAATTTGACATTTAAAAATATATATAAACAGGCAAGTGAGTATGTCCAAATCAATCCTTGAAAAATGTTTTGAACTACAGAACATTTCTATCCTCGCAGAATGACAGTTAAAACATTGCTGTTAAAGCAGCAAACGGAAATTTCACTTGCTTGTCAAAACAAGCAGCACTTTCCTTCTGCAGAGCATAAGAGGCTGAACAATAGGCAGCACCTTGCAGAATGGCGTCTTCATTATGCAGTCAGGTTTCTAATTCATCCAGGAACAGTGTATTATTTCTCCATAACACTTTATAATAAGTGGACATTAAATTAATGCTACATGACAATGGAATTCCTGCAGAGTTATGTACTACCCCGAGACGAGTGCCAAAGGGATTTGGTGTGATTAAAAGGAGACAGTGGAAGTGGAAGGAGGAGGGAACTGATGGCTTATTGCAGGCGCCTCAGCTGAGCTGGGGATAACAGGCCTGTTCGAGGGTTTCAGGCCTGAGGGAGGGCTAAGAAAATCCACAAGCCCAAACCTGAGCTCAAACAGTAAATGTTAGATTTTCTGGCTCAGGTTCTTGGGAAAATGATTAACATCCTTTGTTAGGTTCTTGCAACTTTAATCATTAAAATCCCTTTGTCTTAAGTGCGAGCAGGATGCATGTGATGGGAACGTTGCCTTGGTAGGCTGCAGTGTAGCTCTGATTTTCACACACTTTGAACTGAAAAGGGCAGGAGAGAATTGTAGTTGTCTGATGTCAATAGGGAGATCACGCCAGTTCCTTGGGAGATTTATGATGGGGCTGTGCCACATGCACAAAACCTTCACTGGCAAGAGATCTTCTCTCCTCCCCTTCCTCCTCTCCAGGGTACTGGCTCGCAGCATCCTGATTAAATGTATTTTTAAGAGGAAATAAAAACCAGGCACAAAGAAGAAAGAGCAGCAGCATTTGTGTTGTTGAACATGCTGGAGTCCCTTGGACTTGATGACTGAAGAGAACACGAGGCAAAACTTGTGTTCTTCTCTTCCATAAAAAGCTGAATTGCACGTAATGGAGAGTCCTGTATTTCTCCATTCCCATTGCCCATCCCATTGTGCTGCCTCTGAAAATACCAATTTAATCCAAGTGAGAACTCAGGAGCAGCATATTCATGGGGGGAAAAGCAGAAGTTGTTTTTCTCAGGAGTGTTTTTGCCAGGCAGTGGCAGTCAATAGGCATTTTCCGTGTGTGCCACGGAGCCGTAGCAGCCAGTTAGCAGAGCAGGCACACGGGCATGCTGGATCACCATCCCTGCAGAGAACAGGAGTAGCAGGCAGCTTCCTTCCCTCATGGCAAACAGCCTGTAAATGAAATCTTCTCTCTGAAGACATAGCAGAGGCCAGATGGGAGAGGAAACCTAACCTGGAGTGTAAAAGCGGCGTCCTGCTGCTGACTTCTTGGAGGACAACAAACAGTCGGAGGCAGCCTTTGACCGGCTCGGTTGGTGGTAGGTGCTGAAGAATAATTGGGCAGAAGGCAGCCAGTGCTGCTGTTTCATGCCACAGAGACATGTTTCAGTCTGAAGCTGGAGCCATTTTCTCACTGGTGCAGTAAGAGCTGTGTATTCTGGTGAGCATCCTTTTCTCTCCTGGGGCTGCAGCAACACCGGCCCCAGGGGAAGCTGCAGGACCCATCCTTTCCTCTAAAGAAAACAAGATTTGAAGAGTTCAGTCCAGGGAACTGCAGCCCTGTGTGTCTAAAGGGATGGTGATTTTTGTTCCCAGATCTGATTTATCCCCAGTCTTTACAAGAGGAAACCATCACTGTGTGTCTGTGCAGTCTGAGCACACGCTGTGGGAGCAGGTGTATAATTGGTTCCCTGTTTTGCTGAGCCGTGACCTTCCAGAAAGAGTCCCTGCATTCGTGCAGCATTTGATAACAGTTCTCAAACTCAATCCCAAAATCTCCCTCTGGTTTGGAGTAATCATAAAAATGAGTTTTCTTTAAAAATAAATAAATAAAGCTTGTCCTTGTTAGCAAGTGCTACCTGAGGCTGTCAAATAGCTGCACTGACAGGTTGTTCTGTTTCCACAAAGCTGTCTGTATTCAGGAGGGTATAATGTGCAATTCACAGGCTCGGCTGCTGCTTCACAACTTTCCCTAAAAGATCTGCAGTCTCCTCGTGAGAAGATGTTACTAAATCAGTCTATCCCAAGCCCTTTATAAAGTCTTTCCAGGTAACTCATCCTTCTCTCTCCTGTTTGATGCTCCGAAATATATTTTTTTAAACACCCCCATCCAGCCGGGAAACACTACAAATAATTCAGATAGCACGGAGCTCTTTCTTCTTGGTGCCTTAAAGTTAACAATGCCTGCCAATGGTGCGCTCATGGCAAATAAATATCAGGAATAGGACAGTCTGAAAGGATGTCTCAGAAGAGGAAACAGAGATAGGCAGAGATACAAAGATAAGTTGGAACAAAGAAACGTCACGAGCTAATTATTCTGGGCGCGTTCTCAGAGATGAATGGCACGTGCGTCATGTGCAGTTACCTTCCCGTGAACCACAAAGTATAGATTAGTAGCAGACGTATCTGGTAGGTCTTGATGGTTTGTTGGGCTGATCAATAGCATCAGCCCTATCTCCCTTTTCTCTGGATTAAAACAATAGTGTCTTGCAGTTTGGGGGCACCCGAGCTGGTGTGAGGGCAGGGACGGGGCTCTGGGCCAGCCTCTGTGGGGGCTTCCAAATACTTTCCATCATGAGTTTGCCTGAATTCTGGAGCAAAGTATTGCTGGGCAAATAGTGACAGCAAGAAACATAACAAATGTTACTCGAAAGGGTTTGGATCAGCAGGGGTTTTGTTTTTAACTGCACAACAGTAAATGCAATGTATTGTGAAGGAAAAACTAGCGGTGTTTAATACACACCTACGGGTAGATAGTTGCTGCATAATCCCATAGAAGGGCAGTGTGGATGGTTTCCTTAGGAAGCACCTTTGGCTTTCACGCTAAGTTATAGTTTTTTTGTTCCATGCTGAAGTCTGAGGTGTGTCCATGAAATTTTCCAAGCCCTCCTCCCTCCCTGTGCAGCTCAGCCCCGAGGGCAGGTGGGGCCACATGTGACACAAGGCCAGGTCAGTCCCTGAGCCATGTCCTTGACCTGTCCCCTCTCTGCCCTTGGTCCCTGTTTGCCATAACTGAAGAAGGTGCTGTCACAGCTTCATTGTCTTTTCCATCAAGAAGTTGATTTTCTTTCCCTGTGCCCACTCTTTCTTTCTGATATTCCCATGTCCTGGCTCCCATCATTCCAACTGAGGATTTCTAGAGGGATGCTTTTATAACTTATGATGCTGAACTGAGTCTGATGGTGCAACCAATGCAAGTGAAATAAATGAAGAGCACAGTTTCTTCCCCATTGCCTTATTCTGGGCTGTACTCTCTGGTGTGTGACTTGGAAAGTAAAGGTCAGGATGGTTCATTGCCTCCCTGTCTTTTTTGCTTGTAAATTTATGCTTTCTTCCTCCAATTCTGCTTGAATTTCAAAAACCAATGGGCCAGACCTTTAGCTGGAGTAAATTGTCATAGCTCCATTGATTTCAACCAGGTATGGCAGCTTTCACCAGTGAAAAATCGGTCCTGTAAGCTGAAATGATCGACTTATAAAAACATTTGATTAGCACATTTGTAGTTTTCTGTTGTTTTAATGTACTGTGACAGTCTTTAGAATGATGGTAGCTCATGGTTGAATTACCTTTTCGTCCTTTTTTAAAATTTCGCTATTTTTTGCTCTCTTAAGGAGAGGTATCTCTGTGTTCAGAGTATTTGGTTTGTGTTGCAAATGCTGATAAAGTCCTGTGAACAGCACCTTCTCTGTCCTTTGTAGCTGTCACTTTAAACCTCTACCACAAGCGAGTGGGTTTTGGTTTGCACTGCACCAGTGCATTGTCTGCAAGTAACACCCAGTCATGTGGGAATCCTCGGGAGGTTTGGATGTTTGTTCAGCAGACCAGGTCAGCAGCTGGGATAACTGGGCTGTATTTTCTCTATTTCACACCATTTAAGAATCTGGACCAGTCTATGAAAATTATTGTGGAAGAATTTCGGTGTAACATGATCCTACCTCTGTGCCAAAAGCACTGGGGCTGGTTTGGTGAAGGCTGTTGGAGAGCAGGGTGATGGTGGTGACTGTGCTGTTGAGGAGGTTGTGTCTCCTGTCCTGCTGTGCCACTTCCCTCCGGAGCCGAGGCTGAGTCAGGAATGACAGAGCAAAATTCGGCAATTTTATGCTTGGATTTCTTGTGCACGAGATAAAGAAAAAGAGTTCTGCCCGTTCTTAGTCCTCAGAGGAATTAATTATCCTGGTTTCCTGCAGTACCTTTCCCCACGCCGAGTGACACGGGGCATCCGTCATTTGCCGTTTGACCTGGTTTTCATAGAACACACTTAAATGCAGTTTAATTTCATCAAGATTTATGCACAGTAAATTTCCAATTATTACTCATGTCTTAACGGCTTCATCCAGAAAGCTTGAAGCTTTTCCCCAGCATATCATCAGATGTTCTTTAGTACTGTAAAATTAGTTAGAAAGTAATTTTCTTAATTTGGTTTCTTGCAACCAAATAAATGAAAATCCATCTCCAGCTGAAGCTGCGGGATTTAGGGTTTTCCTTTATTAAAGAGAAATTATAATCTATAAAGCAGGGATGTGGCTGGGGACGAATATTAACTACTAAAAAGGCTTATCTTCCATAATATCTTAGAGATGCTTCAGCAACTAGCAATTCCCCATTGACATTTTCTTACATATTTTGCTTGCAGTAGGAAAAAGGACAACTCTTACATATCCTAAGGAAAAAAATGGAAGATTTGGTTAAATACCATCTCTTCTTTATGGCTCGTGACATACTGGTGTAAAAACAGCAAGGACCCTGATTTAATATAAGTTTGACACCAACTCAGGGAAGCGTTTAAGCGTTTGCTTAAGTACATTCTTGTTCAACAAAGCACTTAAAACATGCTTAGCTCCAGGCACTTTCTTTAAGTCCTGTTAATTTTAATGAAATTTAAGCATGTGCCTAACTTTAAATGGATGCCTAAGAGCTCAGCTGAGTGGAGTGCAGCATTTGAGGTATGTGACACTGGTGTTCTTTTTCTGGTGAAAAGAGAAACATTCCTGATAGATGTGATTACTGAAAGACATGGAGAGGTGTCATGATTGACTGGAGGTAGAGGGAGCAAAATGACACAGCCCAGGGGTTGCTGACAGGAGCTGAAGTGAATTTAGACTCCACCTTTCAATCCACCTGTGAAGGTATTTGCTGTTTCCATCCTAAGGCAGATAAAGCTGTGATAGGTAGATATGATCCTAAACATGCAACCAGCAGAGAGCTGGGCTGGAGCAGCTTTATCTAAAGGTCAGTCAGTGGTCCAGCCTTCAATGGCTGGTCCAAGCCAAGAGTTCAGGAAGCCTTTAGCCATGACAGTGAAAGTCTAGGCTTTCTAGACAAGAAACCAGAAAAACCTTTTCTTAGACCTGTGGCTTCTGTATTTACTGGAGGGTGCTCACTGGTCAGTGGAATTCCTGCAGCAACAGATGTCTGAGCTTTTGAAGCCTGACCCCAGAGCTGAAATCCCAGGCTCCTCCAAAGCCTTGGGTGCCTTGGGTCCTGTCTTAGCAAGGCTCCACTTTGGGCTCTCCCCCAGTGCCAGTATTCACAGTGTGAGTTCCTACTCCTGTGGAATAAAGTCTTGTCACTTCCCTCCATCGTGTGTCTGTCAAATTTTCCATGTTTTGTTGATTGACAACGTTATGTAAACTAACCCCAAGCCATTTCCATAAGCACAGATGATAATCGGGGCACCCAGCAGCCAACATTAACCATGCCAGCTCCCTGTCTTCTGCAAAGAAATACATAAAATGTGATAATGAGTAAATGAAGTGTGAAGGCTTTCCTTCCTCTGATTTATGTGCAGAAGTGTTTCTAATTTTCCTGATGTTATCTCCCTTTACAGGATATAATTACCTGATTTACTTGATTGCCTTCTGGGAATATTTTTTATAAATTGACTTAAAATTGTTTATACTGTTGCAAACTGATAATTTCATAAAGTGCCTGCTAATCTGCTTGAGTTGTTTGTTGTATTTTATTTTGTATTTTTCCTCTTTGCCCTTCATTACCTCCATTTGTAGTTATTATGGGAAGTTGATATCATGCTTTGGACTAAGCTGAAAGTAGAATTGCTTGTCAAGACTATTCATGTCGTTGTCTCAACATGTTACTAAGAATAGAGCCTCTTACTTCACTTCATCAAACCAAACCAAGGCTTTAACTTTTAATATACATGACAGCTCCTCAGGAGGTCTTAAGAAAAGATCTCCATGTGAAATGTGGTGCATAAGATCCCTCGTATCATTAGTTTAGTTATATTCAGACAGATGTTGGTGGGAAGCCCTCTGACTTCACCTCTCTTAAATTCCTAAAATATGAAGGCTGGGACTGAGGAAGAAAATATTTCCATTGTCCTTCAAAGACACTGAGGAAGGGAACTTCAGGAGGAGCTCTTGGGCTTCCTCGAAGTTCAAGACAAGACAATAATCCTGGGCTTTTTTGTTTCCAGTCATTGTGTGGGCACAGGGTAACAGTTTATCCTTTGAAATACATAAAGCCGTATTTGGGAACAAACAAACAAACATCTTGAAAAGCATCAAGTGTGGGGTTTGTATTTTACATTTCTAAATGGCCTTGTAGATGTAATCCCTGTGGATGCCTCAAGGATCTTCATATTTTCAGAGAGGAAAGCAATTTCTGGAGATGCTTTATATGCACTTTATTCCACAGCCCAGAGCTGTTTCTCCTCAGTGGTGGTGATGCTCCCTGGTACCGTGGCAAATTGGTCACTTGGCCCAGTATTCCCTGGTGGCCTGGCTGGCACCTGCTCTGGGCTGTTTCACCTCTTCCCCTCTCACACTCCATCTCTGGCTCTCCTGTCCATGGTTCACCCTGTTCTGTGCTGTGCCCTTTGCCCCAGGTGAAGGCACCTGTGCTGAGGAGGTGCCAGGAGCAGAGATGCTTTCACTGTCTCAGGGCCAGGCTTATGCAAAGATCCCCATTTGGATACTGGTGATGTTTCAGTAGCTCTTAGGTCTTTTCTGCTGGGTTTGCAACCTCAGACACGTTATGGTTAGAGAAGAGCTCACAACTGCTCGGTGCTGTTAAAGAGAGGGATAATTATGATTTTATTTAATAGCTCCTCTAACACGCTGCTCTGTCTTATTACCATAAAGTGAGCACTGAGTGAGGTGGAGAAGCCTCTCTGTTATTCCACTGCTGTGTTTATTGTTATTGTGCCACATCCCCCCTCCGGAGCCGCCCTGGGTTGATGGTTTGGTTTGTTCAATGATACTTTACCTCCAGCTCTCCCAAAATGGCATCTCTTGCCCAGGGGCCACATGCTCCTCCCTGTATAGGCAATTGTGTGATCTGTAAATAGCTATTAGACTGGCACGGCCTAAATTAACTGCAAATTGACAACTCAATTGTAAAACAAAAAAATGACCTAGTAATTAACAGGATATTTCCATAAAGGCATAATTACCATTTAGCAGGGCGCTAGTTGTACTTCCCTTTATTCTAATAAAGCCTCACTTCTTTTTTTCCCCACTCTTCTGCCACGGAAAATATTACTGTTCCAATCTTTATCAATTTTTCAAGCTGACTTTAGGAGAATAAATGAGGATGAGTGAGCAGTCTGTCTGTGTCCTCCCCTTCCCTCTCCTATGGGGAAGAGACAAGTTTGTACTGAACAACCTTTCCTTAGCAGGGGTTTGGTTTCTTTGTTTTAACTTGGCGATAGCATCTTAACTCTGCTCCTCAAAGTTAAAGGCCTTCCTCCTTTTGTCACTTACAATCAATGGTATGTTGGGCTCTCCCCACCCCCTCGTCCCTTCTCCTCCTCCAGCCCAGGGAAATAATGGCACTGATGAGCTCTTATCTTTTTGTCACACTCCTGCCAGCAGAGGAGACAAATTGATTTATGTATGTGGCATCCTACTCCTGATAGTGCCATAATTTACCACTAAATATTGCTTTGACACAATAGTTTTGTAACAAATACATAATGCATATTGCTCTACTTTCCCTCCACCTCAATCGGTTTTTGAATTAATGGAGTGAGACTCCCTCAATTCAGAGGAATCTCTTGTCCAACGCCTGTGTGGAGTCTCACAGAATACCAATCTGCTGCCTCTCCTCCTCCTCTGCTTAGTGTCACCTTGAAATGAAGCTGGCTCCCCCATTAGGTTTTTTCCCCTTCCTTGCACTGTCAAATGAGGCGGTTCTTCACTCCTTCACGAGGAGCGATGCTTTACTCAAAAAGGCCTGACTTGATTTATTAGATAAAGAAATAAAATTGTGTAAAAGGCTGGAAGGCTCTGCGTGTCCTTGCACAGAGCTGAAGTGCTACACGGGAGCTCGCAGCCGCTTGTTTCATTACACTGGAGCAACACGCTTGGAAATGCAAAATCCTTCCTGAATAAAAAAGACAGATGCTTTCTGTCTGACTTGATTGATAGACTGTTTCTGCCTCCCGTCCTCAGCACCACAGACAAGAGATCCCACGAAGGGGATTCTGCATCCTCAGTAATTATTCGGGCAAGTGAACAGTTCAGCACTTTTTTCTTTTTTTTTTTTTTAACAGTACCATCCATAATGATTTTATCACTAATATCATCCTTGTGTTTTCTCCTCACTTGGTTTAAGAACAAAGCAGGAGGAGCAAAGGTGAAATTGGGAAGTAGAGGTGTTGGAGACCTTTCAGAATATGTGGTATAAAACACAGGCTTAAGCTGGAAATGAGACAAACTGGAGATGGTTGACAGCAGGAGGTGATGACTTTGTCTCCCTTTTCTTTTTTTAATTCTTCGTGAGGATGTACATCAGGTTGAAGTACAGCTTTCCTCACTTAACCTGATGGGTAATTTAAAAAGTAAAAAGAGGAGAGGGAAAGATTTCTCTTTCTGTATTATTCTGTAAAGATTTTGAAGTGCAAGGGAGACTGTGCCCCCATGACAACATTCAAAATTATTCTGCATTAGCATGACAAGGAATGTGCTGAGGCCTTCCAGAGCAGTCTGTGGGATGCCATGATTCCCCAGGTCTGCAGACTTGATGAAAGCCCTGGCATTTTTATGTTTGCCTGTTTTCTGTGCTGCCCCCTTGTTCTCTTCCTTATTTCCCATTTCTTCTTTACCAGTCAGGGCACAGAGAACCTGGAGGCTTTAGAGGAGAAGCGTGAGAGCAGCTGCTTTACCAAATCCATCAGTGACACAGGGCAAGCTTGGCAGGGGCTGAAATGTCATATTTAAAGCCAGGCATTTTGCACTGGTTCCTGAATTCAGGTGTCCTGCCCCACCTACCTCATCCCCTCCTGCAGTTCAGAGCAGCCATGCACCTGCTTTGTGGCAATTACCGGGCACTTACCTGCTCCCAGTAATGGATGTTTGCTCCCCACGGGTCTCGTACTAATTTTCAGTCAAGATCTATTGAAAGAGAGGAACTTCTGAAATGATTACGGGTTGTAAACTCTATCTGGCAAATTACTACATATTTCTAGCACAGTTTCAGTTGTCAGAGATACTTCTCAGCCTGTGTGCTTCCAAACAGTCCTATCAATTATGTTCCTTTTGACGTTTGAGTGGAGCTGCTCTCGGCTCCCTTTGCAGCAGCTTCTCTTTGCTTTTGCAGCTTTCTTGTGTAACCAAGTACGAGAAGCCCAGGGGAGTCTGAATCCTAAAGCAGTCATAAATGAAAAGTTCTGTTTTCTATGATATTTTATTTTCTGCCTGGCAGAGAGGTTATTTACAGGCAGGTCGGATTTGAATTTCAAATGATCATGGAAAATAGAGATGGAGAAGACAGTTTGTCTGAGTTTGTCCCGTTGCAGGTAGTCAGACTGTGCCCTGCCATGCACATACAGCCTGGCTGCCGGTGGCCAGAGCAGGAGCAGCCCTTCTGCATGTCCCTGGGAATGCTGCAGAACTCCTACAGTCACTCTGAATTGCCTTTTATTTAATGAATCTCCTTATTTTTTCTATTGCACACAACTCAAAGTGACAGCCCTAATGTTTACCCTTTTTAGGTGTCTGTGTTCAGTATATTGTTAGTTGTAGTTTTTCCTGCCATGGTTTGATGACAACACCCTCTCCAGCACCCTTTCAGCATCCTTGCGTGGCCGTTGCCGTCAAGGCCTTCTTGTTCCATTCAGTCTGTCATAAGTCATGAACAGATTGCTTCAGTTCCCTAATTATTTTTGCTGTTTGATTCTCTCCAGTTGAGTAACATCATTGTAATTCAGGAAGGTCTGCTGCTGACCGTGGTCTTCAAGCAGTGTCAAAGCTGTTAGACACGAAATGATGGATTCTCTCCTTCTCTGTCATGTAGTGCCTGGTCACACACCACAGTGATGCATCATTACTGTAAGTTTTTTTTAAATCAGGGTGTTGAACTGAAAATGTATGACCCAACCAGAGAGTCTTAACTGAGACTGATGTTAATGCTTGTGATTTGGCAACTGGAGACAGAAATATTGCAGCATTACTTGTATATGTCAAATGACTTATTTGTTCTGGATGAGCAAAGGAACAGACTATTGCAAGGCTATATGTGTGCTGAGAATGTGGGACTGAATATAAACCCTTCCATGTTTTAACCAACCTTTACCTCTGCCCATCTCGTGGTTTCACTGTCTCCTGTCTTTTGAGGGAAAGTTGTTGCAGCATTTTTGGTTCTGCACTATTTTATTACTTGACCCCAGGAATTGTCATGTTGTCAGATGCTCATGCATTTTGGGAGGGATGCTATTAGATGTAGTTCCTTCAGCTAACTCAAAAACTGGTCATCTGTCATTACATAAGGCCAAGAAAATTCGTTACCTGACCCAATAGCATTCACAGATGTGAGATATTATTATTTCTCTCAAGTTGTTCATTTATGAAATGCAGAAAGCAGTGCTGTTGAAAACTGTGTGCGGTATTTAGCAAAGACAAGGCTGTCAAGTACTGGATTACTGCAGTTTTCTCAAATCTCTTTTCTCCTTGAAAATCATAGCATCAATTTACTATAAACATTGCCTAAGTAACCAACACTGAGCCAACTCTTTCCATTCCTCTTTTGTTTGAGAAAACCCTTCTTAAATTGCTCACTAAAATTATAGCATTTAGGAGAGGGAAACAGCTCACAGTCATCAACATTATCTCTTCAATCTTAAGAATACCACTGTCTTATCACTCAGGCAGTTGTTGAGCAATTCATTTCTCTGCCTCTATGCAAGAGGAAACAAAACAGCTGGGTGCCTATGAGAAACATTCATTATAATGCCAGAGTAATTAAGAGGTTCTCTTAAATGATAACTTTGCTGATCTTTCGGATGTTCCTAAAGTAGGCTGCCTGCTAGGACTGCAATGCACAGGCTACATTATTGGTCACAGTTGGTTAATTACTGTCCTACAAGTCATTAAATTTTAAAACAGGACTAGTTGGAACTAGCTCTGTGTGTGTTTTGAAGTGTGACATCGTGGAAGAGAGCAACAATGGAGGCAGGGAGCATTTCATACATTTGGGGGGTTTGACAGGATCTGCAGCACTCACAGGGAGTTGATAAACCTCACACTTTAAACCCTGTGTTTGTCTGTTTGTCTGTGTCTCCTCCTCTAGTTCCCTTTCATGTGTTTCATGGCCAGGAACTGTGACTGAGGGTTGATTTTGCCACAGGGAGAAGGGGCAGGGTTGGAAACTGTTGTTTGTGAAG
Organism: Neopelma chrysocephalum; assembly: GCF_003984885.1. NCBI lineage: Eukaryota > Metazoa > Chordata > Aves > Passeriformes > Pipridae > Neopelma > Neopelma chrysocephalum. The sequence continues at coordinate 7,592,139 of NW_020897738.1, forward strand.
TGAGTGGTTGTAACTCGCGGGATTTGTGTGAATGCAGGTAATCCCCAGTGAAGGTTTTAGCTCATCTTGTCAACCAGATCCTCAGCTGTCTCCAGAAGAGGAGCATGGGTGACATTTACCTTTGTCTCACATGCTGGTCTCTCTGCTCTCTCTCTCAGTCTTTCCTCTCATGTCTTGCTGCTAAAGGAAAGTTTAGAAGATGTTTTTCTGCCCGCGTGATTGTGCTGATTTTGTGCAAAATGGTCATCCAGATCACAAGAATCTGAATTCTAATTAGCATCTTTTAAAATTAATAGCTTTCTGAAAGCAGCCTCTCCCATTTCTCACAGTAAAGGTCTCCCTCCTTTGGTGTGGGTGAGGTAAATCAGCTTGTTCTTCACAAAATTGTCCAGAATTTGGCACATGTCAGGAAACTACCAAACCTTCAAAGTACAGACAAACAGCAAGGTATTTGTGCTGTGGTTCATGGCCACCTTAATATTTCCAATCAGGGGTAGTGACAGTTCAAGTACAATGCAGCCAAGTGCACTGTCTAATAAGGTTGTATAATTTTGATATAACAGCCTAGCTCTGTTGTACTATTAAAGCTTTAAAATATTAATGCTCGTTAATGGTGTCACTCAGCCATTTTATATGATTAGTTTTAAGTCTCTCTTGGGTAGGCAAGAAGGAGAATTTTTAATGAAATGTTCCCTGCTCATCTGACCTGCTGTATTACTGCATGAATGCCATTTTTATGAGGCAGGTTTATGACGTTCATTACTCTGCTCCTTGAGCCACTTCATGGCTGCTGTAATTTTTAAAGAAGAGATAAAAATAAGTCAGTTCTTTCTTTGCAGTCAAGAAGCTCTGCATTCTAGCTTTGACCTTTAAGCTGTCATGCATGGATTAATCACATTTCAGCTGGAGATTGTTTTAGACTTAATACTAGCAGTGGACTGATTAGCTTACTTGCCTTGCTGGTGACTTCTTAAGGAGGTTTGTCAATGATTTAGACAAAAAAAAGACAAATTCCAAATAGCTTTGTTTCCAACCTGCCAGCTCTGTGTGTCTGTGTTTGTTCAACCAGTTATACTTGCACGTGTCAAATCCACGTGATAATGCATGTATTTTGTATGTAGGTGGCCTTAGTGCCACAACCACAGGTTCTTAGCATGAAAAATTGTGATTTGAGCAGCTCTGGAACAGGAACCAAAATTCCCGACTCCCACTTCAGAGCTGTAACTAAAGAAGCTTTTAGTTTTGGGAAAGAGAAAGAAGCTAAACAACAACAACAACAACAACAAAAAAGTTACCCCAAAACATCAGCACTTGAGCAGCTGTTTCCAGGTGAAATGGTATCACGTTGTTCTCTACTCTAAGTGGGATCAGAAGTTTAAGTGCAGCCAGCAGCTGTGTGCAGAAATTTGACAGAACAATAGCACAGAGCTGCTGCTGTTATTAGCAGCCGTGTAAAGTTTATGACCTTTGATAAGCAAATCTGGTGGGAACACTACAGTGAAGGACCCAGGGCTGGAAAAAAGCAGAGTATTTCATGATTCAGTGATCTTTTAAGGAAGTACTTGAAGTAGAAAGAGAAACAAGTGGCGCCTCGTTCAGAATCGAAGTGTGGGAGAGGGAACTCTGGTGCTGGAAGGTGCAGAGACATAAGGGAAGCCTGGATGGAACGTGCTAAGTGAGAAATTCAGAAATCTGAGAAGTCCTTAACTTTCATAAGGGAACGGTTGTTTTTCCCTTTGGAGTCAGAACATTCCTGTGAGCACTGGAAAGTGCACTTGCTTCCTAAGCCAGATGTTTTGAGGACGTAGGTGAGAAATCACGTTGTAAAATCTTCACTTACACAGTGAGAGCTGTGGCGTTGCACAGTAAGGAGGGTTTTAGCCAATATGTAAAGTTTGCACGTGTTTTCTTGTTAAAAAGATCCAGCACCTCAGTGTGCTGTAGCTCTTCATTAGCCAGCTGGGTGAAGAGCACGACTGAGGTCTTCTGTTGGGGAAAGACAGGAGTGGTGAAGTCACTTGTGCCCTCCCTGCTGCCTCTGTGCAGAGCATCACAGAGCAGTTGGTGGGACCATGGCAGGTGTTCAGATGGAGAAATGCAGAAACGGGAATGGCAGAAGAGACAGGAGAGTCACAAAGCTCAGCTTGGGTCTCCAGCACAGAGGAGCAACTCAACATCCTTGCACTGTGCTGTGGTGTGAGATAAATCGAGTCCATGGCTTGTCAAAGTGCAGATAAAAGGTTCCCTTTTATGGGGGGGGTTTGGGGTGATAAAATAAATCATGACAGCAGAGTCAAAGCAGTCTGTGCATTCAGCTAGAAGAAGCCTGTGATAAAAATAAAGCTGCATAATACATATTATGTAGGTGTACTTTACTGTATGATACTTGTATATCAGTGAAAGGTGAAGATGTTTTATTCCAGCTTCGAAATTTCTGTTTGCAAGTGGCTGGAAGTGCTTTCTCTGTGGTGCCATTGCATTCATGTGACCTTCTGTGAGCTACTTTCTCTCCCCCAGTGCTTTGCTGCCTCCCTCATACTGTAGTGATCTGGGGTGGGGGGTTGTAGAAATGCTGCTGCAATATCGTAGCTGATTTTTTCTTTCATATTTAAGAGCTCTAGTTTTTGTTTGAGGAATGTCACTGTGTATTATCTCAGTACATGGTATTACTGTAATGTATATTAGAGTAGGGAGGGTGAGAGAGTATGCTGTGATGTATATTAGAGTGAAATGTAAGGCTCTAAAATATACTATTTTAGAGTCCTGGTTAAGAAAGAAATGTATTATGCAAGCCTACATCTGCTTTCACTGAAGTGACAGGTACTAAGTGTGCTGCTCTCCTCTTCCATTCACCTTTTTAATATGATTATCTGACTGTTTCAACAGAGCATAATTTGAAGAATGGATTATATACTGAGCATTCTTAATAAGACATGATAAAAGAGCAATTCATTTACTCCTCCCCTAAGTTTCACTTGAGCTGAGTGAAATTTCTGCCAGGGCTTCTTTTGTGGAAAAACCAAAAACATTGGTGCTGGGAACTGGCCTCAAGCACCCTGGTTTCTTACTTACCTTTACAGGTGATGAGAGAAAACATGCTACAAATATTGTCACATCAATTAGATTCAAGGGAGGGATGATCAGATTAATCCTGTTTTATGGACAAAGTGAGTTGTTCTTCCATGTATCTCATTACTATGGAAAATTGAGTTAAAATAAGGAAGATCATCATGACAGGGATGGCCTTGGTGCAGCTGAGGATGAGGTCAGGGCTGTGACACTTCTCCACTCAGAGGACAGACCATCTTACCTGTCACCTTCACGTGATGATAGTGTTTAACCACATCAGCTCTTGCATTTGAAGCCCTGCCAGCTTAATCCTGACCTTTTCCCCCCCCCCCCTAAAAAGGCCTGTACAATTATTTCCTCTAAAAGTCAGTAGCTGTAGCTTTATCCTTTTCTCACTTTACCTACCATTGAGATGTCAGTAAAAAGCTCTCTCAGGAAAGGTTATGGAAGAGGTGAGGTACCCAGACAATCTTTTATTGGGCAGACTGCTGTAGCTGGAGAAAACAGACAAGCCCCTTTTTAGGTCTGGAGCAGGAGTGTCAGACTTGCTGCTGAGTAAAGCTTGGGAACAGGTGAACAGGATGAGCTTATTGTGTTCTTCAGGCACCTCTAGTCTTATTAGGAGAAAAAAAGTATGGAGAAGCAGAAGAAAATCCTGCTTAATTCATCATATGGAGGCTCACGATATGTTTTTCTCTTGCTGGGTGGTTATATGTTCTCAGAAGGCACCAGGTATTTCAGGCAAACACTGGGCAAAATGTGTCACGTTGTTCAGAGCTCTCTCCACTCAGCCTCAATCTGTGAGGGATCAGCTCTTCATGAGAACAGAATAATTATCTTAGCATGGACAGGGAAGTGGCTTAGTGTTAAGTGACAGGAAGTACCTGCTTTGCATGCTGAAATACCTGTTTTCCCACAGAAATGCCTTTTGACCACACTCCTCCCTGGCTGTGAGAGCTTCTTCCTCCCCTCCCTGCTGGTGTGGGATCTGTACTGGAGCACTGAACCTAATGCAGGCAGCACTCCATTGCAATGCATTAAGGGTGTATAGCTAGATGCATAATAGAATATCAATATAATGGAATTATGAAAATCAATAAAAGAAAGTTGAACGTGCAAACCAGTCAGACACCCAGTCCTACATACACAGTCTTTATCTTCATGTTCACTTCTGTGTTCCCCTTGTTGCAAACACTATAAAATCTTCCCAGTGTGACCTCAGACAGGGTACTCACTGTCTGTGCCTGGTTTACCTCCTATACACAAGCTGACAGTATTTGCAGAGTGCTTTTATTTTTTTAAAGGGAGCTTTATGAGGACAACTTTAAAGCAATTAGTTATTTTATGTGACCTACATGCTTTTATTTGTACATTGTGCTCCTACAGTCCAAAGGCTCCTAAACACCTTGAGGGACATTGTATTCCCTGTGCAGGCACCAGGAGAGGGACGTATGTCTGTGCTGTGTCTGACCCTCCCAGGAGAGTTGGGCAGTGCAGGTCTTTACAGTATCATGGGCAACACAAGAGAAGAGTGATAATCCTGCGGCAGCAAACTGTGTTTTTTAGAAAGACAAGGACACATTGCATTCCCTCCCTTGTCTGGATCCTGGAGTCAGGCTCTCCAAGGGACCCTCCCTGCACAAACGGGTCCGTGTGTGTACCTTATACTTGTGTGTGCTCATAAAATCATTCTGAAGACAGACTTTGTTCACTGTTACTTCCCACTTTCTAAACAGTGCCTATCACCCCCTTCCTCCAATAAAATCATCCTGGAAGCCAGGCTGATTGTGGTGGCCTTCCCATTGAACTGTATATCATGCAGCTGTCTCTGAGACAGCTATAAATTCCAGCATTTATGTACCCTGGGCTTCCAAGTATCTTTAACTTTTATTGGAAAAGACAACATTAAATTACAGAGTTGGAGTAGCTCTCCTGTTCTCCTCCCATCTGGCAAGAGCCTCCCCTGCCTTTCCACGTTGTGTGCTGTGGGCAAAGCTTGCACAGGCCTTTGATAAATTCACTGAGGCCACGTTTTCTTCCATGGCATTGAACATTTATCAACATGTGGGACCTTTGTTCGCATCTACCCTGTTGTAACCCTCCCAGATACGCCCTGTGTCAGTGCCCCACTGAAGGGCTGGTGGGAAGCACAGTGCTCTGGGCAGTGGACAAGCTCTTGCTCTGAGACACAGAATGCAGGAGGGTTGTCTTTGTGGTGCCGGCACCTATCAGCACCCTGCTAATTAACCTGCTGTTATTTATACCTCACTTCTTGAAGTCTGGAACACAACCCTTCCCTTTTAATTCGAAGCCTAATCTTGAAGCTGAAAGATAAAACCAAAACACTACATTTGCATGTGGATATCTGTTAGGAAACAATTCGGGCAACAATTAAGATACAGTAAGAGGGGGGGAAATTCCTCATGCAGTGGGTTCTTAAGGAAGCACCAGAAGATAATTTTTTTCAAACTTGCAGTGGTTTTGTGGGCACTCTGCAGCTGAAACAGCAAAGAGGTGCAGCCAGCAGGTAGGGCTCATTTCATCAGTGTTTTACTGAAGTCTGTACAGACATTTCTGTGTGCCTGTAGGACTGGGACATTTATATGTGCCCAAGGTACATTGTCTAGCTCAAGGGCTCACTCTCTGCCCAGTACTGAAGAAAACCTGCCCAGCAGCCATGAAAGTGGCTGTGGCCAGTCCTGGGTTGGTTTTTCTGGCTGTGATGGTTTCCCCTTAGCTGGAGTCTGCAGTGGGTGTACTCCTTTCCATCCCTGGAGGAGCCCTGGCTGTGCTCGTGCTGCAGCAGTGGGTGCTGTTGGGTGCAAGGTCTCTGCTTCCATCCCTGGGATATTGGCAAAAGGGGCTGCAGAAAATTCACACCCAAGCCTTTGAACCACCACGGAGGTGGGTGTCAGTCCTCCCTGGGGGTTCAGCCTGGTGTGTGCCTCTAGAGGGGCCTCTTCCTTCCACAGCCATGGGCTCCCAGTATTTCAGGACCTGTCTGCCAGAGCCACTTTCTTCCCACAGTGTTAAATTGTTCTGTATTCCAATTGTATTGCTAAACCATGTAAACCTTGGTAATTAGTGTCCTTGTTGAGCGAGGTGTTTGTAGGTCAGCTGCACGTATTAGTAGAGAGTATCACTCATAAACGTGTCTGATTTTAAAATGTGCAGCTCTGCTCTCAGCATGCAAGTGAAGGATTCACTGTAGCTGCTTATTAGTAATTATCATCACCACATATATCCTGTGTTGTCTCTAAGCATTTTATCATTGCTTCATAATTATATTTCACCACTTAGAAAAGTGGATGGGCAGGGGAGTCAGAAAATCCTCCCCATCTTCTTCCTCAAATTATATTTTAAAACGAAAAACCATCAGTTAAACTGCATCTTTACCTTACATTATTGTTCTCCTGTCGTGCATGCTGAAGGGTGAATCTTTTATTTAAAGGGTTTGTAGATAGGTTAACTGACTTCTGACTTAGTAAAAATGCATATTTCTCTTGGAAGTCTGGGAATCTAAAACTGATTCAATTGTCCTAAATTTGAAGAAAATTGTGCTCTGTTTTCCCTTTAGAGCTCTCCCATATGCTAATTCTTATTTTATATCATAAATATGCAGTGACAGCACTCGTGGGTTTTCTCTTTTTTCACACCATGCATTATGTTACATGTTTGAGAGCAGAATTCATCATTTACACTCTGAGTGACTGGAGGGATGCTCAGTGCCGTGCACAAGTTGTTTGGGTGTCCCTGTCACATACTGGAGGCAAAGACTGTCTGTGCAGCTCTTGCAGGACCTACTTTATTTCTAGTTTGTGATTTCTGACTGGATTTTAAATGTACTTCAATGATTACATATTTTCCATTAGAGAAGGAGGGGTGGGGGAACTATATGAAGACAAAACAATAAACCCAGCAGCATGAAATGAGAGCTTGGTGTAGAAAGTCATAACAGGAGGCAGGGAGAAGGAGAAGAGGGAATGACCAATCTGAGCAGTCTGCTGGAGCTTCCCTTTTATTTCCAGTACAACAAGCTGTAGGTCTTCCTTGCAAAGCACTTGTTTAATTACAGCTTCAGAAACATAAAGCCTGTTATTATTTTAACGGAAGGAGCTGAGACTGAAATAAAGCTGAGCTGGGCCCATGTCTTTTCCTGGCAACTTGTAATTTCATGGATGGAAAAAACACCTGTTCAGTGGGGAATCCTTATCATTATGTTTTAGATTTCCCCATTAATTTATTTTACAGTCTTTAAGCACATATACAGATGGAAAGCAATCACGTTTAAGGCCTCTCATCACTCTCTCCCTAGGAATTATGGTGAGGATGTCACTTCTTCATTAATTTACCGCAGCAGGCTCAGGATTTACCTGTGCAGCGAGGGCTGGCTGGGGAGCAGTGGGACACGGGGCATGGTTTGGAGGGCACCAGGCACCACTCATCCCCATCTGGGGGAGGAGGTCACCTGCAGCTTAGGGCTCATCGTGCCCTGGGGCTCTGTGCCCTCATCAAGATGAAAATCTCGATCTTCAGCTGTAATAACCACATACCCAGCAGTATGAAACCATAAAACTATTTCACTGAAACAGCTCAAAAAAAATTAGACTCAAAAGGGCACCTTTGTGTCCTTGTGGGCAGGTTTAAGCAGCGTGTGGTTTTGTAGGTGGCTGCCTTTGGATCCTGACCCCGGGGCAGGGTTTGGGGACGCGCTGTCCCCGTTGGTGGCAGTGCCAGGCAGGGTCAGCCAGAGCCCAAAGGTGAGCTGTGCCCCTGTGGCCACACCAGGTGTCACTTGGAGCAGAAACAGGATCTTTTTCTCTAGGATGGAGTCACAGCCATTGGGCTGGATTTGAATGAAGGCAGCAAATCTATAGAGTGCTGAAAATGGTGGTTTGGTTTTCTTTGGTCTTTTTTCTGTAGAGGAATATATGGTTATTTTTTTGTGCTGTAGAAGTAGAATAAAACTTGAACATTGAACTGGAGTGACCCTTTGCAAGACCAAAGAGAATATCTGGAGATAAAGGCTGAACCCAGTTTGGCTTGGAGCAATGGGCTTGTATTACAAATCACAGAACGGGATAAGGTGATCATGGGGTCTCCCCAGCTCAGAGAGCTGCTGGTGGGATACAGAGATTTCCATTTCCACTGGCCAGCTCAAATGAGAATCAGTTCAAAACAGCTGCCTGATGGCTGTTGAGCACTCCAAATGAAATGCTCAGGGTGACAGCACACTGTGTCCCAGCAGGTGGGGGGTGATTGTTATCCACAAACCTTGGCAGCAGGACTGGCCCCGCGGCCACTGGGCTCTGCTCTCACTCGGAAGCATTCCATGATTTACAGAAGGAATTCTGCCCTCTGAGGGTGGTGAGCCACCAGAACAGGTTGCCCAGAGCAGCTGTGGGCTCCTCATCTCTGGAAGGATTGAGGGCCAGGTTGGATAGAGCGTTGAGCAAGGAGCAGCTGTGCCATCCCGAGCTGGCCAGCAGGGATGTGACCACATGGCACAAGAGCCTCCCGTGGTGGGCAGTGAATTTTGTGCCACTTCTCCCAGTTTTGGCACCGGCTAAACCCTGAAGGTACCACGTGGGCAATAGGCTGTGGTGTGGGTGGTGCCATTCCTTGAGCAGGGTTTGGTAAGGCAGAGGATGGAGCTTGTTGTAGGATACACTGGAGTGCTGCTATTCCAGCAATTTGTTGTTAATAAATATGCTTAAAAATTGGAACAAAAGAGTATCAATGGTACCCGATGATCATTTGACTCCACATGAATTCTCTGACAAGAGGGAAAGGAATCTGTTGTGAGGGAGAGCAGGGAGGCTTCTCTTATTTCACCCTCCCCTCCTTCATTCCTCTTTTAATAAAGAAAATCACTTTTCTTTGTCACTATTTTAATGATTCCCAGGGCGCTTCACAGCACAGACATAAATCTGGAAATCAGCTCTCAGAAAGAATGAGAGATTTCTCTTCTCTAAATCACAAAAGTATGCTGAGCTCTTTGTAAATCCCCACAACAATGTAATTGCGGTTCTCCCGTCATTATGTGGAATGTTTTTGGTGGCTTGTTTACAAGCTAAATAAATAGCTGTGCAAAACATCTGGAACCACAGTATGTCTTAAAAAGCTGCTTTTAGCAGGGCTTAGAATCTCAGTTATTGCTGGGCTTGAGTCTTTCTGATCTGATTGGGATATATTAATAGACTGTATGGAAACATTTGCCTGAAATATGATTAATGCTCTTAATTGTTCATAGTGAGAGTTAGAATGATTAGTGTTTTGTGGGAAAACTGCATTGATCTTTCTGTATAGTAATAAAAACACAAAACCAAGGCATAACTTCCTTCTGCCCAGATGGTTCCACTGTCCAGTGGGATTTCCTCAGCTGCCTTTGCGTGGCCCTGCGTGTTCCATGCTGTTGGGTGGGCGTTTGGGATCAGGAGGAGATAGGATCTGGAGTGGAGGGGCTTCTACAGCCTTGCCCGTGGTCCAGCTCAGCTGGAGACCTGCCACTGCCCTGGGGATGCCCCTGTGCTCTGAGTGAACCCAAACAATTATCATTTGAGTTCTGCAAAGTCCAGCGTAAGTTTTAGTTCCAGCGCTCACGTAAGGACTTAGTAAATCAACATGAAATGTATGATAGTTACTGTACTGGTAAATCATGTTGCCTGGGTCATTGCCCACATTAGCCTAACACAGTAGCTCTTGTGATTTGTGTGGGATTGTCAGTGCAGTGCTGTGCCTGACACCGGTTTGTGCCTCGTTTGCCAACCCAAAAAGAAATGGTGAGTAGGCTGGCCAAGAGCAGAACTTCTCCCCTGTGTTTTGGGAGTGGTTTTGTTCATCTAAAATGACTGTTCGAAGGCAGAATCAAACCAAGCACAAAACTACATGAAAAACTTTCCAGAGGTGTGGGCAGAGGTGCTGGATCACCATCCTTCCAGCAACGAGCAGGGGATGGATGATCCTGCCAAGAGAAAGGAGGGACTAGATGGTCCTGCCCAGAGCTGGGATGCTGTGAACACTGCAGGGTGAAGTTCTTCCCAAAAATCCCAGTTTAACTACTCAAAAGCCAAAACTGGGTGGCAGGGCCTGGAGGCTGCTGCTTCTCACTGTTTGCCTCATTTTTCTAATGTTGTGGGCCTTCAGGAAACATTTGGGATTGTCACCAAAGGTTGGACGGTTCTCTATGTACTCCCTTTCTAAAAAATAATAAGAAAAGAGGTTTTTGTCATTGTTTGAGGGTTTCTATTTCCCAGTACACAAGGGGATGGCCTCTGAGAGCAAGGGCTGCAGCAGGCAAGAACCTTTGAGACAACAGACCAGTCTTCAGAAGACTTGGTGTAACTGTAGGCTATTTACTGGGGTTACCAAAATGTTGAGAGAAGGAATAATTGGCAGATTCCTGTCCTTGTCACATGCAGTGAAAAACGATTGACCCAGAAACCCTAAGTACTTTTTCCTATCAGGTATTTGGGAACTGCTGTAGCCTGCTCATGGCCCTGTGGAAAAAAAACTAATAAACTGAATAAAAGCAAAACAACTGATATTAATATGTGATTAAAACAAGCTTTTCTAGGCTTAGCACTGGTCCTTGTGCTGGTTATTGAATACAATGGAAATTGCACCGTAAATTTTCCATGCAACATTGAGAAAATAATACCAACAGTATGTTTGATGGTCTTTTACACTGCAATTAGCAGGGAAAGATTGCTTTGGGGAAGGGTTTTCCCTTTTAAATACAACATTTCAGGATGCAATAAGACTTTGTTTACTAGTCTGGTATTGAAATGATTACTTCTAAAGCGTGACTTGAGCAACCCTGATTGCCTCCTGCAAAGAAGGGGGGGGAGAGACTGAAATTCCCATTTGTAGCAGAGCAAAGTCCCTTCCCTTGTGTCCCTCGGAGGATCTGTGGTGCTTGGCCGCAGTCATTGAGTCCCCCTGATTTCAAAAGTTTTGCTTTTCAAAACTCGAGAAGAGCTGCACCAGTTGTAGCTTTTATGAGGAAAAATCTGTTATAGAATAAGCCTAAAAGGAGAAAAGAAAACACGTCTGTCCAGGCCGGCCAACTGGCACAGGCCTGAGTAGTAGTAAAACGGGTAATTTTCGGCCACATGGGCCAGGGAAGATGCAGAGCTGGGCTTTTTTTTTCCTTCCTTCTTTCAGAAGACTTTGGAGACTTCTGAAACAAGCCACGGTTGAGTCCAAAAAAATAGCCACTCCAAAATCACTTCCAGCCGTGGCCGGGGGGATGTCATAGCCGGGTTTACTGGAGCACTGTGGAAAGCCTGTGCACTTGTCAAAAAAAACAACAAAAAAGAGCTTGGGGGGGGGGGGATGGGGTGGATCTACCTCATCTCCTCTTTCTTCAAACCACCCCTTCTTTCGTGTGCCTTCCCAAATCTGTCATAAAAGGTATCCCAAGGTGGTTGTTAGTGAGCTCCCCTCATGAGAGGCGATTAAAGCCAGATGAGTTGGAGCCCCGAAACACAGTCCCTTTGTTAGGGAAAACAAAGGCCTTGGTAATTGGATTCACATTGAGTGAGGCACTTAAAACAGCAAAGTAACAAGAAAAATCTGCCGGGTTATGTCATAACTGCCAGGGTGGGTGTTTTGTTATTTTAAAAGAGCATGACCGTCTCATTTTTTTACTAGCTTAGTCTGGTATATTGAAGTGGAAGATTAAAAAAAAATATATATCCCCAATTGTAACATATTTTACACAACCGACAGAGAGAGTTTGGGCCGTGGAAGGCAGTGGGATCTGGAGCAGGTCACCGAGCTGGTGCAGCAGCCATAAAGCAAGGAGCTATTTTTATCTGTTTGCCAACATTGCCGGGTGTTGCACAGGACATACCCTCTGTGAGCCTTCAGCGGGGCAAAGAGTCAATCCCAGCATATCACTCATCCTTAAACCTCACTTGTTTGGCTCGTGGATAAACTGTTCAGCTTCCAGTTGGCCTATCCAGTCATTTTCCATAGCTTGGGAGCAGGCGTGTACAGATGGGAATTAGTCGTCACCATCTTCTGATGTGTTTGGGGAAAAAAACTAATAAATACCAAATTGAAGGGAGACTTGAGCTGTCTTAGGGATTTACTGCAGGAGTGCGTGTCTTCCAGACCTTTGATCATCGATTTTGCTCGGAGCACTGACGGCACAGGGAACAGCTGAGTGTGCCAGGTTATCGGGCCTCCAAAAAAACAGGTTGGTGTTACTTACAGAGGTGCTAGTGAGATCTTGCAGGAAGGATGTGAAGTGGCTTTCAGGAATTGCTTTTCACTGTGTCATGGCAAACAATTTTAGATTTTAATATGCAAATGTCTGCCAAAGAAAAGTATCTGGTTTGGCAAAGACCAATTTATTCCATCATAGGCTCCAGAGTAAAAATAAAAACAACTACAGAAAATAATCTGCTCTGAAGATCCCAGTGCCTATAAAAGATTAGTCTTAAGAAGAGTTAGCAGAGTGTTGAAAAATGTCGTGTCTTGTTTTCCATTGAAACTTGGCTGGCAGTGCTGGATGGAAAGCCCAGAATCACACAGCCTAACACCCGCAAAGCTCAGCACTTTTCAGCTCAGATTAAAACGCTGGAACTCGTCTGCTTTTCTTGTTGCAAAGGCGTGAGACTCGCAGCTCCTGGGAAGAGCCAACCTTGGGCTGCCAGGTCAGCCCCTAGGTAAGGCTCACTCCTCACTTTGGAGACAGTGGAGATGTTCTCTGTTAAAATTTCTCAGAGCCCTCTGGGGATTAAGGCACCCAGTTTCCATTGACTTGAATTTAAGCATCCAGATCCTCGTGGTAGCTTTGTAAAAATTGCCTCCCTCCCTCACAGCCAGTGTACCTGTAGTTCAGGGGTTTTGTTCTGGATCCCAACATCCCCAGCAGGAGCTGTAGCTCCCAAAGGGTTCAGCATGAGACCACAAGATGTTTTGCAAACATAGTCCATCTCCTTCCCTCTTTCTGGCACCAAGATGATGCATAGCTGAATGACAGGGGGGTTTTTTCTTTCCCCCTCCTTCCTTTTTTCTTTGGGTAGGGTTACTCTCCCTAGAAGGAGTTGAAGGAGCTGCAGCGTTTGTGCTTCACAGGGTGTCTGTCTTTCCCTCCTCAAGGCCACTTGTCTGAGCTCTTGGTGTTTCTCTGTCATCCCTGTTCAGACCTGAGTTCCTCTGGAGGTCTGTCAGCAGCAGCCTCTCCCTGTGCTGGGCTCTCTTGGTTCTCATTCAGACTCTGGGTTTAAGCTCCTAGGAAAAGTAAGAGAAGACATCTTTGCAAGACTGAAAAGTTCCCATTTCATTCTTTACTTAGATGGGAAAGAGCCAGAGGGATTTAACTCTTCTCTCTTTGCCTTTGCTGACTCTGAGACTGGAAGGAGAAAACTACCAAAGCTGCTGTTTGGCTGAGTTGTTGCAGGATTTAGAGCCTAAAGCCATGTTTCACTTATATAGGGCCCTCATGCTCTGTTGGTAATCTCTGAACTGTTACTTCAGGGATGAACAAACCTCAGTCACTGAGTGTGAACTGTAGAAAAAAGTACTAGACTGGTGCTTCTTTGCCAGGAGCTGTGAACAGGGGCTGATATTCCACCAGGGAACAGAGTCATTGCCCTCCCACGCCTGTGTCATTATATCTCTGCTCTTGGTCCAGCACAGGCATCATTTCCCAAGTGCCTTCTGGAGGGAACAGTTGTGTTAAGTCCTAACTGAACCCTTGAATCTTATGCCTTGGTAGGATTAGTGTGATACAAATTAAGCCTAACCTGTAAATCAATTTGACAATTACTCAGAATTGGCTGGGGATAGCAGCTGAAACCCACTTGTACAACGGCTGCAAATGGTGGAGTTGCAGAAGCTCCTGCATTTGGGGAGCAGGCATGGACTGTCATCAGGGAGAGACTGATGGAAGAGCAAAATCAAGGGCCAGAGCCTTTGGACAGTCTTCCCAGCCTCATCCCCAGGGTGCAGCTGTACCAGGCAGCCCCCTCTGTGTGTTGAAAGCAGGGAAGGTGTAACACATTCCCATGCCAGCCCCACTAAGAAATAGCAACAGCAGTTCAGCATCTAGAATTGTTCTGGGGAGGAGGGAGCCACAGCTCTTCTCATGGCTGCAAACCCATTCCACATTTGCTCACAGAAACCTGAACTGCCTGTAATGCACCAGATGTGCAAAAAGAGCAGCCGTTCCTCTTGCTATCATAGGCAGCCACACTTACAACAACAGCGACTTGTGCTTTGATTGCTTGTCTAAAACTAAAATTCAATTATGCAGTGCAGGCAGGCTTTGCTGTGACACAGAGGGTTAGAAATTAATGTTAACACTGTTTCTGGTTAAGACTTTTTGTGTTGATAAATAATTCATAAGGCAGTTAGCTCTTTGAGTCTGACAACACAAGAATATATTAATACAGTAGACTCAGCTAAAGGTCAGCCCTGAACAGTGAAGCATCTGAGCCATCTTTTATTCATTTTCTGACACAGACTCATTAATTATTACCACATTTGAAGGTCTGCACGGGAAAAGTGCTAATGAGAAAAAGGATATTGGGTTTGATATCTGACACTCACTCTTTGAAATTACTTTAGATTGAAAAAAAAAGAGAGCAGACAGAACAATACAAAACAGGCCAGGTAAGACCTTTTCTTTAATAAAAACTAAAATTAAAAAATGAAAGACTAAAGATAGAATTGGGAGACATTATTCCATCAAAAACAAATGCTGCTGGGTTGCAAGTTCGACTGGCTGATTGGTGATGAAGTTTGTAAGATAGCATTAATATAGAGATGATTAGAAAATGTCACTTTTTAGGTGAGATGTAGTTGCTTTGAGTCTTGTTTGTTGCCCTGAGGTTTGTTTTCCAGGTTTTTCATCTTGGCTGACCATTTACCTTCCTACACTGCTCACAGTCTCCAAATAAGGGTTGTTCTGGCTTTGTGCTGTTATTGCCTGATGTTTTTCTGTACCTTTTCTATGCCATGCTGGGTTTAAATACCTTACAAAACCTACCTTGATACGCTCCCCCTGCAGCCATCTATGGCAAAAGGAAATGGTTACTTTTCTCCTTTAGCCTTTCCTAAGAAAACTAGAACTGTGCAATCACATGTCCTTGTGTGTCTGTCTGTGCTTCCCCCATTCTAATAATTTTTTAAGCCCATCAGCGAGTTGGTCCATCAAATTTGATGGAACAATAAATGCCTCCAACCCAGTAAATCTTGCAGTGTTTGGGGGTGGGGGGGAAGAAAAGAACTCATCTTCAGTATTCCCAGTAGGGAAAATGTTGAAGCTTAAGCTTATGCCTTATTAGATAACAGAGAATTTGCACAAGAGGAAACTAAGCTCAGGCCAAAGGCAACGGGGCCTCGTTAGCAATTCTGCCTGGGGAAGTGTCTGGGGACAGGATGTGAGCAGGACTCTGTTTGTCCATAAGACTGATGAGATCTCCTCATGCTTTTGAATTCATTAACACAGGTGTGTCTTTGTGTTTATTAATGAAAGTGCAGGAACCAGGTCTGTGGTGGCTGCTGTAAATCAGTGCAGTTCATGGAATTCAGTGGGACTGGGATGACACCAGCTCGGAGGTTTGCTGTGTGTGTCCAACTTGAAAAAATATATACTTGCAGCTCCTGGACTTCCAAATAATGGCTTATCTTTAACACCAGGTTAAATATACCCAATACACCCAATAATCTTTACTCCTTATGGCACAATTCCATGGAGTTCCTTGGGAAATGCATCAGGCTGGCAGGGAAACACTGCACTGCTTACATGATTTTGGACTACAGGACATTCCTTATTTACACAGTGCAGCCTATGCTTTGAAATAATACTATGCCTGTGGAAGAGGTGACCTAAGGTTTTATGTGTGCTGGTAGATAAATGGAAACCTGTCTTGTATTGGCAGAAAGAAATGATCTGTTTTGAGTTTCAGTTGGTCTCAGAAAAAAATATTTTTTTCTTAAATTAAGATGAAATGCTTGCTTTAAAAAAATAAACTTTTCTCCATGCAATCAAAATTGCACTGAAGGACACACCCATTATTGATATGAAAATTGAACCACATTGAAATACAGATATAACATTGTGGGTTTGATGTAGTCATTGAAGGGAAGAGAGCACAGGAGTTGAGATCAAAACACTTCCTTAGCTTTCCTGCCACTGTGCCTTGGTGCTGCTCAGTGTTTAGGAAGGGAGAACCCACTTCTGATACTGGACCATCATTCAGGGATATCATGCACCCTCACAGGTAATCCCATCTGCCTAGAGGAGCTTACAAAAACGCCTTGTCTTTCCACACAGTAAAATGTCTCCCCCTTCACCACCCAATTCCCAACCTAACACGTCCAGTACAATGTCACCTGCTGCAGAGAGCACCTTAGACTCCTGCAAATAAGTGCATTTATTTGTTGAACATTACTGGACTGAGCTTTCTTCCTAAATTAAGGCAAAATTTAAAAAGTTCTAAGGTAAATGTTACTCACCTTGGTTAAAAGTCACCTGATTTTTCATGAAGGCTTTGAAATACAGAGCTTGACTTCTCATCCATCCCTGGGTGATAGCTGCTGGTACAACGGGAGAGACCTTCCCTTTGTCAGAGCTCAGCTGAGTAAACTGGCAAACTCTCTTCACTAAACCAGTGAATGATGTTTCAGGGCTGTGAAAATATTAGCATGTAATGTAACATCTCTGGAAATGTAATGTTTGCTACAGCTGTGTATAAATTTGTTTAATGGGTCTCTAACTCACCATCAGACTCATAAAGGCAGCCACTGTACAGGCTATTAGGCTGCAGTAACTTAATTGCTCGTTAATTGGGTAATTAGTGCTTTGTTTTGCTTTAAAGCCTAAACACTCATAAAAAGTGAATTAGCTGAGTAAACAAGAATGGAATTTTCATGATATGCTGTCCCAGTTATTGCACATAATTAATCAACCTTTTATTATCGTTCCTTTTTTTCTTTTTTTTTCCCCTCCTAGTGACTGCCTCAGGTAGGTTGGGTAAAAACATCCCAGTTCAAGCCCCAAGGAAGGTGCCCTAAGAACACCTCATCAGCTGATGCTGGTGCCTGTATTCCGTGGTGAAGGGTGGTTTGTGCACAGCCCAGCCTGGTGATCCCAACACTGCCCTCACCTCTCTCCCCACAGGAGCAGAGAGGTTCATGGGCAGCTCCAGTGGCTGGGACCTGGTGGAGCCAGGTGGCTCTTAGGTGGGAAGTTATGCAAGAAAGGACTCATTTACCTCTTCCCATTTCCCGGTATATGGGGCGTTCAGTTCCCCAGCTCAGGCTAATCTACCAGAAATGTAAATGAAAACCCAGCAGCCTGGAAAACTGGTTTATTTAACCAAGATGTGCGTTAACACGAAACTATTGCCGTGCTGCTTTAGGTATTTGGGCAAGAGATGGGCCTGCAAATGAATGCTCTTAGGAGAAAATGGCCCTCCTGGCTTTCACACAGGTAGTTAAGCTAAATATTGGAAAAGGAAAAAAGTTAATGGAAAGCCTGTTTGCACCCAGTATTGGAGGCTTAATTTGCACTCCCAAACAGGGTTGCAGCCCCCTCATCCCTGCCAGGGTCACAGAGCCTTGAATGCCAAAAGGATTGGAATTGCTTGTGCTGCTTAAACAGTGAGAGTCCTTAATTGGGATGACGGCCTTTGCTCTAACGAGCGGCTGCAGTCGTGCTGTAGGTGCTCCACGGTGCTCTGCCTTACATTGCTGGGCCTGACTGTTTAATGATGTCTTAATTGGCTTTGAGAACCCCTCAAGAGGAGGAGAACAGGAGAGAAAGGATTTGCTGCATATTTTATTGTATTTATTCTCGCTTTAGAGAAAATTTTACAAGGACAAACTGAGGTAGAATATTGCTCTTGCAGTGTCATATTATGTGTAGGATTTCGCATGTAAAGAACATTTTGGATCCAGTCTAAAGCAATGGGAGTTAATGCTGGATTTCCCTATTGAAGGGAAGTTAAGTATTTCCTGGTAGAAGGTAACTTTGTCAGTTGCCTGAGCATGCACTGAGTAAGGCTGAAGGATTTGGCGCACAAAGGGAGCACAAAACACAATTAAAGCAAGTCCCAGTAACTTTTATATTTGGCACTTGTGGTCAGATGTTGATACTAAATATAAGCAGAACTGTGCTGTAAAAATTAGACCTCTTTTACTGCAGAGCAATTGGGGTTTTACAAAGAATGGCACCAATCCATGGAGACTTTTTCCTGGTGAGCCGATAAAGGGAACAGCTGCGAAGTTTGACGCGTAGAAAGTTGAAGCTGGAAATCTTTGATCTGGTGGAACATGTGAAGTTAAAAACGCTTCTTTCGTGCTTCACGTTTTCCAGATTCAGCACTGCCTATGGTTGCTTTCTTGGCTGAGTGGTCTGTGAAGGAGAGCACCAGGCAGTTCCCCCTCAGTGTCGCAGGTTGGCTCTGGATCCCTCCTGGGTCTCTCAGAGATCTGGTTTGGGGTGTGCTTTTATTTAAAACCCATCTGTCTGTAATGTGCAGAAGTTTGCCACATGGGTGCTGCTGTGTTGTAAGAGATTGGAGCTGGACAGTGGTTATCTGGTGGTGTGGCTGTGGTGGTGTGGCTGTGGTTTTCCAGAGTTCAGAGCACTGGCTGAGCAGGGCACAGTCTGTTTATTGACAGTGAGTGGGGCTGCAGCAAAGGGAAGGACTGGCCGGGTTTAGGAACTCGGCGCCTGGAGTTACAACAGCCAGATGAATCCTGTCTTGATTGTCTCCTAGAGACCTGGCATTTCTCGAAGTCACTAATTGAGCAATAAACACTCCTTTTTTTTGTTGACTGCAGTAAGTCCACTAGACCATCACTTATTGTTTTTACTTCTTGAGAGGCTGGGCTATACAAAACCTGCAAAAACTCAGGAAGGAGACTTGCTGTGGTCATGAAAAGAATTAGGGGAGAAAGGAATGAGTGATCCTAATGAAAAAATTGAGGCTGTTTGAGATACCTTGCCTCTCTCTGCACTTTTATTATGTATGCTGCAAAATTCCCTACAAAAATGCCGACTTTAAAATAAAAGTGTGAAAGGTGCGTAATTTTTTCCATGTAATTTTATACCTTCACCCTTTTTTTTTTTAAGCAGTGTTCCAGATAAGTTTTGGAGAATTGCAGAAAATGTATTCTGTAATTTGGACTATTCATGTACTTCGAGGGTTATTTTTCCCTTTTGCAGAAGATTTTTCCAGCCTGCAATGAAATATTGGCTCCTCCAAAACCGTGCTGGAATTTTTTTTAAATTGGCCAAAGGTATAAATGCCTGGAATTAACAAGTTTCAGCCTCTCTTTATGAACGTGTATTAAGCTATGTGTAAAATATATATTTCTCCCCAATAACGATTTATCATCCATTAATACTCAGGGCCTGGCACGTGCTGTAGGGAGCAGACAGCAGGTTTCCTGTTAACCACTGCTTCCCTGTGCCCATGAAATACCTACAGCCACGTTCATCCCAAGCAGGGTGCAAATTTGCCAAGCAGAGGAGGTGCTGGAGTGAGGGAAACGTGATTTATTGTCTCACAGTTGCGTAAGTTCTGCTCGTGTTTTGGAAACTTCTCTTGCTCAGTGGCCTGTTGAGGAGATGGGGAAGGGAGGAGACAACCCGGTGAGCAGCAGTGCTCATCATCTCTCGTGGTGTGACAGTCTGTTAGGAGCAGTCAGCATCAAATTAGAACCTCTCCAGTGAAGACAGTCTTCAGAAATGAAGCTTCCTGTGTTTTTTACCTGTCGTACAAATGCACGTGTTCACACACATATCTAACCCAATGGAAGGCAGGTTTCAGGTTTAACCTGTAATCCACTGGCCAAATGAAGAGTCCTCTTACTTTTGCTCAGGATCTTTGCTGCTGCTCCCATTTGCTTTGTTTTTCAGGATTATGTTTTCCATTTTTTCATTTGTGAATCAACCTCCTTGAAAGCACAGTTCGTAGTGGAAGAGCTTTCTAGCTGAGTGCCGTGGGTTCCTTAGCAAAAGTGAGCGTGGAAAGCAAAGTGAGCATTGATAGAGGTGGGAGGTGAATTGTTACCTGGGAGCTGGCACGAGCTTCTTGTCAGCAAAGTGCTCTCATGGGAATTGGTGAAGTTCTTGGCTGGCTTGTTGTTGGATGTGGCCATTTAGTTACAAAACCAGAGACACCACAAGAGACATTTTTTCTCCCTCTCACCTTTTCTGCTGTGATAGAGTGGTTCAGCTTGATGTTATCATCGTTATTATTGCTGGGATAATAATAAGGGTGATAGTCTTGTCGTGGGGGGATACAGCCCTCTGCAGAGCCCCAGCCCTGGAGGGCCATGACATTGTTTGTCAGCTGCCTCGATCTCTCTGTTTCAGGGAGTTTTCAGGAGGACTGTAAGGGATGATAAAGGCTGACAGAGAAGATCAAGCTGATAAATAGTCGGAAAATTTTCACGTACAAACCCCAGCAAATCTGCAAACGGAGCCACAGCAGCAGAGAGATTTATGTGTTATGTGTTGAAAAATACAAGCATGGCATGCTCTGTGAATGCTGGATCACCGGCTCCTCTCAGCTGGGCTTTCCAGTCTATTAAATTACTCTGGGCCATAATCTGTTATAATAAATCGTTTGCATAGCACCTTTGGAGCACACTGCCAAGCAGAAAAAGAGGGATGACTTTTCCTCTAAAAAGCTTGTGGCCTGACCAGTGAGGAGTCACAAATGAGGCAATGGTTCAGGACAGAGGAGATGGAAAAATTATTAGGAAGGGGGACGGCAAAGAAGGTTTTCCTGGGAGGGTTGTTTTTTATAGTGGCTGTGGTAAAGGACAAGAGTTGGGGCTGAAAGATGAGGAGGGAAGAAGATGCTGGAAAATAGAAGGAAGAGCAGGAAGGGATTTCTATCATTTAGCCTCCATGGGATCAAGTGCATTACTGCTCTGAATAATGCCCTCGTTTAGCTCAGTTGTGTGATGGATTTGAAGCTTCAAAACATAAATGAAACTAAGGGCCCAGGTAGCCTAATGCTGCTATAAATTTTGAAGACTTGGTTTCAAATATGATTCAGGGGCCTCAGTGAAATGCGTTTGGGGATCTCTGCTCCGTCCCCGTTGGGTAGTTGTGCACATCACAGGAGCATCACATCCTGGCATGATGCTGGGGCTCTGCCAAATGGAGGCTCCGAGGCTGCAGCAGCAAGGGCAGCTGCAAGCTGTGATTTAGGAGTGTTGGCTGGGAGATGTGGAGGCAAAGTCTACAAAGTTTCTGCCTAGAAAGCGTTTTAAAAAAACAAAAAAAAAAGGAAAGAAAGAAATCTCCCAAGTCAATTCTCTCGTGGAAAAAAAAGCATGTTGGAAAAGAGGCAAGTCCTCTGTGAAATTGCCAATGCCCCATTTCCCTGGGTTATAAAACTTCTGGCAAATACATCAGCTGCATTCGCTTCCCCTTTAAGATTACATGTAGCGTGTTCAAAATAATTTTTTAACAAATCACAACATTAAAAAGGAGGACAGAAGTCTGAATAAAATCTACTGGGTCAAAGATGAAATGCTGGCCTAATGCACAGCAAAAGTAGCTGCATCCATTACTGTTGCTATTCTAAAACTCCTGGGCACTGGCTGGCTGTGTCCAGCACTTGGGATCACTGACATTTTTTCTCCGTCATCCAGAAATGTAGAAAAACTTAGGCTGCAAACATCCTCGACTCTGTTTGAGTAGCTCTAATTTACATGACTTAGGTAGGCGTAAAAAGTGAGAAATGACCTTTTCAACATGACTTCAGATATTAAAACGATCTTACAATCTTATTATCATGAGAACATTTCGCAGAGTATTAAGCTCAATAAATTACCTTTTCCCCAAGCTGCTAACCCTCGATCCCTCAGGGGCAGCTGCAGCAACGATGTTGGTTCACGGCCTTCTTATTTTAGCTGAATTGCTTAATTGGTATGTGTTCTACATCCCCGATTGAGTATTTGGAGCACAAATGAAGGTTAGAACCTTTGCGCTAGTTATCGACTGGAAGAAAATTGATTCACGCTCAGGAGTGCAGTTGGGAGACAATTCACAATCCTCCCTAGGAAGGAAAGATTCTGCTCTTTTCTTTTCCCCTAGATTTCTTGCAAAGGTCACTCTGGCTGAACGCTGTCTTATTTCTGGTTTGGTGCTTGCTTTTGACACAGCAAATCACTTGTTTGGGAACCTGAGTCTGAGTTTCCCGGACGGGTTTGTAGCTGAACTTGAAATTGTGGTGCTGGGTGTGTTGTCCTTCCCCCTGCCTGCCTCCCCCTGGGCTTTGCACACCTGCATTTTTTGCTCTCCAAAAGACCCTGCTGTGTGGGGCATCGATGGAAAAACAACTTATAACACCCCGAGTGTTCTCCACCTTTGCTGGGTCCAAGAGAGGGGTGGAAAGGGTTGTGAAAGAACATCAGTGTTTCAGCTCCCAGCCTCAGGATGTGTCCCGTAAGGTGACTTCCCAAAAATGCGTTTCCATTGTGTTGAACACCTTTAGTTCAGTGAGTGAAAATAAATCCTTAAGTAAAGGTCGTTCAAGAGGAAGCTCACAAATGCCAGAAAGTGACAGCAAAATTTACCAAATTGCTGTGCTGAACAAATTTAAGCTAAGGGCACGTGGCTTGTACTGCCTAATAATTGATCTTTTCTTTGCAATATGATCAAGCCCTTCTGTGCATCAGCTGCTACAGATGCCTTTGTTTTTCTGTGATCTTTGTAGCAGGAACCTGCGCTTTCTTGTGGCCTGTATTAATAGAAACATCAAAATGGCAGAGCTTCTGCTTTCTTTTTAATGTTCATTAAAGGGCAAACATGTGACTTAGCCGGCCTCAGCAAGATTCCCTCTGGCTCCGTGAGCATGCCAAAAAGAGAGACAAGGCAGCCAAAGCAAGAGGCATTCCTGGACTACAGAGCATGTTACACATAATCCAGAAGGGAAATGGAAAGAAAAAGCTTAAAAGTCAGACAGGCACAGAGGGGGCAGCAGGATGTCAGCTCAGCATGTTGACATGCCACAATCTGTTAGCTCAGTCTCATTAATACGGGGGCCAGTGAGAGAGGAGAGAGACAGGATTGGAGGAGGAAATTTGGCAGCATCAACTAAACCCAGATACGGTCACTGAGACACCGTGAGATGCTTCGTCTGAGGGAGGGTTGTAAAATCAGAACAGAGCTCCACCCTTGAATCCATCTGTGAGCAACCTTGAGTGCTTTGTTCAGTGGGTGGTAACTAATCTGAGAATTGGTAGGTTTTCCCTGTTGCTCCAAGGGACAAAAATACAGTAGAAATTGTGACTTTTGTATAATACATGACTAGGTGCTGTGGGAGAGCACATTTGTTGTGACAGGTCTTGCCTCCGTGATCCGTTCAGCCCGTGGGCTCTGCGGGGTTCACGTGGGCTGTTGGCCACCATCCCAGAGCTGGTGGCTTTCCCAGGCACTGCAGAGGTGGAATGTTTGTAGAGGCTTGAGCATGTGAGACATGAAATCACCCCAAAGGTGATTTCAGTGTTGGCCATTGTCTGAAGAGACGTAATTGCCATAGTCTGAAGGAGCATATGGAAAGTCTGGATGGTTTTTTTATTTGGACACTTGCCTTTATTTTTTTCTATTTTGTAGCACCCTATACTTCTATCGAAAGCCTTTGATGCCACTGAGAGTCTTAACATTTGTGATTAGCATTGTGATAATTTAAATATATAAATTCAGATTTCTTTTTCTGGTGAAGAAGCTACTTGCATACAAAGTCCTGTGGAAGTCTTAACAGCAAATGGTCCACTGCATGGAATGTATTACAAAAGGTTATCACTGTCCTAGAAATCTGTAAGGTAAAAATATAAAATATTACCTACAAATCAGCATTTAGAGATGGCAACAGTAGTTCCATTCAGGTCCTGTGGACGTCTTGGTTTGTCTGTGGATTTACCCTGAGTTGTGTATTATCTTTATTTTAACACAACTAAGCTTTCAGAGCCAAAGTCAAATATCAGCATGATCAGTGACTGACCATAAAAATAAGTAAATGGAGCGCTCCCCTGATTCTTGGCACTTCTGCAATGTTTTTTCTTGGTATTGTTTGGAAGAGTCTCTTGGGAGCTTCAAAATGAAAATGTTTCCTTATGTTTTCTCTTCCATTAAGTCTGACACTGAACTGGAGGTTATTCTTGCTGTCAAACTGTTAGTGTTCGGGAGTTTTTTTGTTTTGGCCTTTTTTTCAGAAAAGTAAAAAGCTCCTGATGGACCCACTCGCTCTGCTGGGTTGTCTCAGTCACAGGAAAGAAAGGTCAGTTCTGACCTTGAGCATTCAAAGCTTATTGTCAAGGCTTCTCTCCTTCAGAAAGAAAAAATACAAACACCCCCATGGATTTTGTATGGTCTAAACATATTTATAACTGTTCTAATAACCCTCTGGGTTGTCCTGACTGGGTCTGCACCACGGCACGGCCACGGGTCATTTTGCCATTCTGATAAAGGCAGCACAGCCCTTAAACCACTTGAGATCTCTCTCTTCCCCAAAAGAAATATGTTTGTTATTAGGCTGTGCAGGGGAACATAAATAATTGTATTGGGAGTGAGATAATATTTGCAGCTTTTATTTATATCGTGGATGCTCGCAGTGAAAGGTCTAAGGAGCAAACGAGCAAATACCTTCTTTTCTCAGTGTTTGTATCACATTGCCTGCAGATACCAGATATCGATTCTGTAACTTAAAAGTTATAGAAAAGCTAACTGTAAATATGTCAACGTTTTCTTTGACATCCCAGAACACTCAATAATCTCTCGGATCACTTGGATGTAAGCCGGGGAGTGCCGGAGCAATAAGGTCTAAGGCTTTGAACTCGATTCAAAATTGTATGGAAACTTTGTTTCAGACGTGAAGATTTTTATGGTCTTACAGTAAGTTCTCCTGCCAAAGGAACAAATTCCAATATTTTATATTACTTAGGGTTTTTGAGTCCTGTACCCTTCATGCCTAACGTGCTGTCAGTTCTGGGACTTACACGGCAGCATTGGAGCTGCAGTCCAGCTTATCCTGTCCTTTGGCACTGCCTTGATTCCACCCCGAATTTTTACCTTTTGTATGTAGATCTGTCATAGGAAGAGAGAGCTGTTTATGTATGAAGTTTCCAACCTTTCTGTGTCAGCAAAAACACTTGGGGGTGAAGGGATGAGCCATGTGACAGTTTGGGGACCTTTTGAGTTTATTTCCACCTTCTTGACAC
This sequence comes from Neopelma chrysocephalum, assembly GCF_003984885.1. Taxonomy (NCBI): domain Eukaryota; kingdom Metazoa; phylum Chordata; class Aves; order Passeriformes; family Pipridae; genus Neopelma; species Neopelma chrysocephalum. The sequence continues at coordinate 7,617,417 of NW_020897738.1, forward strand.
TGAGCTCATTTAATGGTGATGGGTCTTCAACTACCTCTTCAAGAAAAGAGCCCTCATCATTAAATTAAGTGTATTTGTGCAGGGATGAGAACATGTCCAGTCTTTCTTGAATGTGTTTTTCCCTCATGCCTCAAAGTTTGTGAACTGCTGTTCTTGACTGGAATAGCCAAGCTACTGGAAAACAGGAGTCCTGGTTGTGTTCCCTGGAGAAAATGGGGAAGCAGAGCCACCCCAGATTCTCAGTGCCTTTGCAGCAGTGCCCAGGCTGAGCTGGGGGCACAAGATGGGAGCAGAAGCATCCAATTCTCACCCTGCCAGCTCCGGGCTGGCAAACCTCCCTGCTGGCAGCCAAGCCACCAGGGGCAGCCTCTGGTTGAATCTCCCAGCCTGGAAAATCATCTAAGGAAGGAAAAAGAGTTAAAACAAAAACAGAGAAGACATGCCAAGGGGCAGGCAGGAGGCAGAGAGCAGGTTCTGGGCCGGAGGCAGCCGAGGCTGAGCACGGCGGTGTCTGAGGCAGCGCAGGGGAAGGACCCATCACCTCACAGAGGAGCAGCAGGCACCAGCCAGCACTGGTGGCAGGGGGGTTTTGGAAAAGGAAAGAGAGCCCTCCAAGTCTCCTTCTACGAAAAGCACATTCTAGGGGCAGAAGGGATGACTTGTTAAGAAAAACAAAGCAAGCCAGCGCAGAATTCGCAAGCGTAAAATTCTAGTTTTTCGAGCCAATTTTGAATTATTTCTTTTCACCGTTTTTTTTGTGCCCTGGTTTCTCGAGAGAATGTTTAAACTGAAGGACAAAAGTGGTCCTTGTGACTCAGAGAGCAGCCGTGGAGGTGTGAAACGGGAGGTGTGTGGGTGTGAGAGCAGGCTGAGCAGGGGGAAGGCGTTTGGATGAGCAGCCACCTCGCAGTCAGGCTGCAGGTGATCAAATACAGGTGGCTGAAAGCTTTAGGGAGTTTTAAGCCAACACAGTAAAGTACAGAATATTCTTTCATTAAAAAAGTAGTTTTTGAGGCCAGATGGAACCAGTTCCTTCCACACCTTATGTGTAACCCAAGCCAGGTAATTTCATTCTTTCGGTCTTGTGGTGAGCCCAGTAACTTTTGTTTGACCAGTTCACATCGCGCTCAGGTCTCCCAGTCTGGATCAGAAGACTCTGGGTAGTGATTTAATGTAGCACCTAAGCCAGGGACTGGGGCAGGGCGTGCTCTGAGGGACACCTATGGGGGAAAAGCTGAGCAGATACCTCCTGGCCTCCTTTCCTACACATACTGCAAATCACAGCTTTTTTTTTCATATTTCAGCAGCAGCAGTGACTCAACATCTTGCACCAGATTTCTGAATTTGTCCAGTTTTAGCATCCCACCATTTCTTCTTGTTGTGTTCTCTGATCACCTAGGAATAAAAGCTATTAGATAAGCAATAAATCTCTTCAAACCCAGAGAAGGAAATTTTGAAACAACAGCAACTAGCTTATAATCCTTGTGGCCCTAGCTGTGGCTTAAAGCAAAGAAGCCTTTGTGTCCAGCTTATGAAAAGATATGTAACTCAAGTTTCCATCCTCTGAAGCTCCTGAATCATCACAGGGATTCCGCCCAAATTTGGAGGGCAAGTATGAACTCAAACGCTGTGAGATTCTTGGATGTCTCTTTTCCTGGGAAGGGTGGGAGCAAAAAAGAAGGCACAGAATGTTCTCATAAGCTTTCACAGGGAAAATAATATGGTAAGATTGAGGAGATACACATGTGGAAGGAATGTACTCTTCAGATCAAGGCACTAGAGAGGGAGCTCTTCGGTACAAGATGCGTTTTCCCAATAAATTTTCCTTGGGTGCACTTGGGTGACAGAGGAAGAAAGGGGAACGAGTGTGAGCAAGGTGGGCTTATGACTTCTCTGCTGTGCTCCCCTGGTGCACCTTTTTTGTCAGCTTCTCAGCTCAGACATCACTGCAGCACGAGAGGTTGTGCTTTGAAACCTCCTGGCTTACATCACCTCCCGGGCTGCTGCGGGCTGCTTGTGTCACTGGCTTTCTCTTGAAGTTGGTTATGCAAAAGCCATTTCTTTTCAGTGAGTTGAGCAAGTTTCCTCCTCCTGTTTCTTAGAAGGATGACAAAGAAGCAGACGATCAGGTCGAAGCAGGAACCGAGAAATGTTTATTAACGCTGGCTTTGAATGTGTTTTACTGCAAAGAAGCTGAAGAATCAATATATATTTTAATTGCTGCTAAGGAGGAAAGGGTGACTCACTGTCAAAACTCCACTGTCTGTGTTGGGTGGAGTTTTGGGGGTTTATGTTTGTTGACATTATTATCTTCCAAACTGCCAGTTTTAATTAAACAACCTGACCTAGTCAGAAATTTTGTTCCTTTAATGCGAAAGAAGTCAATTTTTGCTAAATGGTCTTACCCATTAAGGTCAGGATGTAAGTTTATCAGATTAAAAGCACACTTTTCTTTGTTCTTAAATGGAGGGTTGGTTGTTTTGAGCACGTAGCCAGCCCAGGTCACTCAACCACAAAAGTCTTTTCAAAGGTATTTAAATTGACAAGGCAGCCTAACGCAGAGAACTTGCTTTTGTTTCTGTTTTCATGACAAAGAATTGCATTAAATGGGAGAAGTTATCAGGCTGAATCTTTGTTATCCTGAGCGTATGTTTGGAATAGAATAAATTACAGGATCAGGTTCTTCTGTAGTCGTTGCTGGATTTGATGATTGTGTAACTGAATATGGAATTATGACCTAGTCTTTTGGAAGTGGTAGAATACATAAATACAGCCAAAGATTTCTTTGATGTGATCTTTTTTTTTTTTCCTTTTTTTGCAGATGTAGTTTTTAAAAACACAACTAAGCTTCTGTTAAAAATCTGCAGGACAAAGGTGAGGATTAGGAACCAAGTACTTGCCCTTGAAAGAATAGTTGAGATCCAGATTTGCTTCTGTTGAGATTTGGAAAAGGAGGAATATTTGGTGATTGCTTTTGCTTCTCGTGATGTACATACAGAAATGGCAAAAGATGCCACATTCATACAGTGTAAATGACAGGGATGTGAAGAGGAGTCTGGGGACTCCATTATGGATGTGGCATCATTCCTCTCTCAGACTCCGTGTGTTTTAAATAGGTGTGTTGATTTCTCGTGTTTGGGATGTTATTTGATGCCTGGATGATAAGATTTTTGGGGTGTGAGGACTGTGTTTATTCTAGAGGAGCTTAAAAGTGTCCAAGAGAGAGAAGAAGAGAGTAAACAGTTAACGCGTTCAGGAAACAGACTTCAAAGTTTGTTGTGAGAGTAACATTCTTCCTCCTGAAAGTTCAAAATGCCAGGGTCTAAAAGCCACTCAGTACTTCAAAAGCAAATGTATCACAGTAATGCATAACCTTCTAGATAAGGTGTCTCCTGCTAGCAGGAAAAAAAGAAAGTAAACCTGAGTGTGTGTGAGAGCATGGGCAGAGAGATGCTGGGTGTGGTGGGCAGGTCTGGATTCCAGCTGTAGAGATGGTTTTTCTCAGTGAACTCCTGAAGCAGGGCTGGAGACGGAGCCAAAAGCTCCTCAGAGGCACTTGATTTCATCCCATCTCTCCGTATTCCTCGTGGCAGGAGGTGTGATGGAGTGGGAAGCTGTTAAACCCCACTGTGTGGCTGGGTCAGCCCAGCAGCGTGGAAGTTATTCTTAGAGATCACGTGTGCTCCGTGTCCTCCACATTTCTCAGTCTTTCCAGTCCTGTTTCACAAAAACCACGTCTGCAGCAGTTCCAGGATGCTCACCAAGAGCTCACAGAGCATTTGGCAAGTGTATTGCTACATGCAGATTTTTTTGGGAAGCGAGTCAAAGTGGGAGTAATCACTTTCATGAATCATTGTGGTAACAGAGAAATTCTCTTTATTGACCTGTGTGGCTGGCACTGATATCAGTCACTACTCTGTGTGGCTGTGGGAAGCCTTATGAACATCATTCATTTAAGCAATAAACAAAAAAAAAAGGCATCCAGGCTACATGTTTTTCCCTCTGCAGCATCTTGGCAAAGGACTGTCTCTAATCCATTGCTACTATGTAATGTTTCATACATGTACTCGTTGTTACTATTATCCCCCTATTTTTGCAAAGACGTTATCACTGTTATTTTTCATAATTAAAGGATTGTTCTCCTCCTGTAAAGAGAGTTAAAGAGAGTAAAGCATGACCTGGCTGATGATCAAGCAGTAGCTGTGTGACAGCAAACCCTGTACGTTGATGGGACAGTAATTTCAGAGATACCTTTGCTGTGAGACCAAAGGCAGTTTTGCCTTCTAATGCTGCTTTCCATCCATGTGCTTAGTACAGTATGGGATTCAACTTCCTTCCACCCCTCTGTAGTTTGTGGCATTGTGTCAGAAAGAATAACCAGCCATCCCTGAAGTGCTGAGCCGTGAGCCTTAGGCATGAAGTGGTGGTGGGTCTGCTCCAAGTGCAGGACTTTGCCTTCAGCTCTGCTTCCAGAGCTTCTGCAACGCTGGGCATGGCCATTCCCTGCTTCTTCTCTAGCTTTGGAGCAGCAAATATCTTTTGTGATGTGTTGGAGTGGCACCTAGGCAAAACTTGGGGAAGGGTAAATGATGGAGAGTTATTTTTTCCTGCTCTATCATCAGATAGTTAAATAGGTGGGTCGGCAGATAGATGAATAAGGATGCAACTAAAAATATGTCCTCTGTTTCAAGCTGTAGCAATTAGAAGGTCCTTCCCCACTGATGTGTGTCAGGTGGGTGCATAAAACCACACAGCATCTTTCTTCCTCAAAGGCCCGTGTACGCTTGAGCGTTCTGTCCTGTTTCCAGCAGCAGTGCAGCTGCACCAGGGCTAACAAAAATCAACTGCTCGTGTAGACAAGGCCTATTTTCTCAGTGCACTCGCAAGTTTTTTTTCATGACACTGCAGTAAAACCACCTGAGCCCTGTCTATTTTCAGATGCAGGGCTGCTGGAGGATGAGTGTGTTTTGCCATGTAGCAGAGGCTGCAGAGCCCCGGCCCCTCGGCCTATAACAGACACCACCAGAGGACATTAAGCAGCAATTTGCTGTTCCATTGGCAGGAAATAGGATGTTTTTGAAGTGTGACAACGTGTCTGTTTGAATTTTGATGAGAGGCAGGTTCACAGAAGGTAGTAAGGGTTTGTTAACCGTGCTGGAGTGCCTTCTGCAGAGGTGGGTGTCTGTTTTCAGCGTCAGCTGACGGGGAAGGGGGTTTGTTGGCCAGTGTTGGACTCGTTGCTCATTCCTGGTATCTCATCTGCATGTTTTAAGTAGAGGGACAGAAAAGTGTCACTGGCCACTGAGCATTTTTCAGGGCTGAATGTTACCTTGAAATCAAGCTATTCCAACCTGCTGGAGCTATTCACTGGAAAGAGTCTTTAATTAAAACTCAGTTGGAATTAGAGCCTAATATGGGCCAGGTAGCTGAACAGCACTGCAGGGAGGGCAGACTTCTGGTATTTTGCATGTTAATTTGTTATAGATGCTGCAGGGCAAGCCCTGTCCCTTCCCAGTTGCCAGGGCCAGTGCTTTTATGACCTGGCATGGGCTTTCTGTGTACTAATTTCCACCCCCCATTTTAAGACCACTATCCTGGTGTTCAAATGGTCTCTTTGGAGCAGATCTGTGCTTTAGGAGCATTATGGGGTTACCTGAGTCTTGCTGGGTTATCCCCTGTGCTTATTTTCGCAAGGTGGACATGAGTTAATAAGGCAGTTCCATTTCAAAGCCTAGGTGGCTTTATCTGCTTCTTGTCTTCTGCTGGGAACTGTTAGCAACATCTACCTTCTTCTTTCTCAGATGGCTGAGATGTACTTTGGACTGTTCCACATCTTTTGTTTGTGTAAAGTACAGTAAAAACTGCAAACAGGAAGGATGTATGTGATTGCCTGCTGGTTATGAAAGCTCCTGTAAGCGCCAGCTTGGAACAAAGGAAGCACTGAAAAAGGCAACTGTAAAGAAGCAAAGGATTAATTTTAATGCAGTTTAGAAATTCCAGCAACTTTTTTCTGAGTGTAGAATAAACATTTTAGTGAATCGAGTGAAACAATCTGGAGGAAACAGGGATTTGTGTTCTTCTTGATGGAGTTGATCCAATTTTTAGTGGAAATTATCCTTCAAAGCTTTACTGAGGCCCAGATTTTGAAAAAGCAGCCCTTCCTATCAAGGCTGTTGAGCTGAATCATTGTTCATTATTTGTGTTGTACTTTAGTGCGTAGATGCCTCAGTCGAGATAGATGTTCTGCCATATGCAAGCACATATTAGAGACAGGCTTTGCCAAGAGCCTTCTCAATAGCTGAAGGGGGAAGGAGGATGGGAGAGGAGGAGGAGGAAGGGGGGTTGGATGACGAACCAAGCACCAACAGGGGATGTGATTTCCGGAAAAGAGCTCCACTGAAAATCTGCCAGTGTAAAACCAAGGTTGCCTCCCCACACATCTTCCTCTAACAGCCCACCATCCATGGATTCCCAAGGCATTTGCTTGCACCCACCTCCTCCTTGTAGGCATCTCTTTAGCTAGGAAATCACACTGTCTCTGAGCATGATGTATTAAGGCTCAAATTGAAATGTCATAAATAATGGGAAGTGAGTTGGTGGAGCTGTGCTGCTGTCCAGAGCACCGGCATAAAGAAGGTCACAGCACATGCAGAGGAGTGTCACCTTCACAGCTCAGTTTCTGAGCTCTTATTCCTGGACTTAGCAGTAGCCTTAGGAGGAGAACTGTAAAAACATCGTGGCAGAAGTGGATATACAGCAGCCTGAATGCACCACGCCTTCATTTGGTTCTGCATCAAATACAGCCTACGATTTTTATCTCCATCACCTCAAAGCAAAAATAAATAAATAAAATACAGATTTTCCCACCTGTTATGCATTACTATACTTATCCTGTGCAATTGAATCAAAAAGAGATGAAAAGAGGGTTAATTACCATATGTCAGTGTTTCAGATTCCACAGATTCTGGGGATTATGACACTATTCAAAAACTGCCGAAGATTCAGAGATAAATATTTTGCTTCTCATCAACAAGAAAGTTCACTGCCTGGAAATATTCCATCCCTCTGGCACAGGAGATCCTGTACTGGAGCAATGGCTGGGCATTGCACCACACTCTTGGGATCAGGAAAAAAAAGCCATTTGAGAACAGGCTCTTTCCTGTAGGCATATTCCATTCCATGGATTCGGGGGGCCAAACTCGTCACTGGATGCTTTACAGCTGAGAAATAAGACAGCAGAGGTTTTGGCCCCTCTCTTCAGGAGTAAGACCCATTTATCAGGTTCCTCATGTGCCCCGGGGGGTCTGCAGGCAGCCAAACGTGAAGGGGTGTTGGAGCACTAGAGACAGTTTATCTTTCACTAAAACATCCGATCTTGATTTTCAAGTGTTACAAGGTATTATGGTGTTAGTGATGGACTGCCACGTCCAGACCTTCTGAGCTTGGCAGGAGCATGCATCTGCCACATCATCTACTCTTCACTTCTCTCTGCTCGTACTAATACTTTAATTTATTTCCTAATTTCTGTAGGTGGTTATAATTAACTGCATAGTTTCTCTCTCCGTTTTTGCCAGTTGTAATGAGATGTCACGGTGACTTTATGTTATTGTTCTTATAACTTTAGGAAGACAAAACCCACTGAAATAATAGTCATTTCTGTGACATTTTCATTCCAGTTTCAGGAAACACAACAGTGGTGAATGATCTGAAACCCCCTCACTCCCCAGCAGGGAGAGCGAGGCTCAAAGCTCAGGTGACCTGTGGCTTGGTTTGGAGCACAGGTCTCACCTCTGCACCTCAGCATCTCTCAGACAAACTGGGAAGGTGATAGGTGCTCTGGGCCTTCTCAGAGGTTTACAGATCTTCTTTTTACCTTTCTCTCCTCTGAAGAAAGGTGTAAAACAGGGTTGTTTTCACGAGATGAGCATAAAGAAGGCAGCTGTTACCAAGCTCTGAATAGACCTGATTAATCAGATGTATCCACAGCGGGATGTTGTGTGCCTTGTGTGTAATTTGGAGTTGGATGTTTTTACCTCTAGCACACCTTAAAAACCTCTCTGGATAATTCCCCGTAAGTCTTCCATCGATCATATGGAATTTTTCAGCTGAAATCTGCTTTCCATTTACTTTTCACCTTCAAATTGCGGTTCCCCAAGGTCCTTTATGGAGAACTATAAATTGTAGATAGACGTTTTTGATTCTTTTTATTCAAGCTTAATATCTTGCTCAGTTAGTGAACCCTTAGGAATTGCCGTGTGGCCCCTTATAACCGGGGTGGTAATAAAGTGGCGGATTTGCAGAAACCCTATAAAAATGTGTGCAACGGTAAATTGTATTTAGGCTACTACTGGGGAGAGAGGCATGAATGTACAATTATGAGAAGGATGTCCCTGAAGAGAGATTTCAGTCCGTTGCCATAGCCTAAATCCTCTGTCTTGTGGTGCACAAGGTAATTCAGGCACAGAGCAGAGGATTTTTTTTTTTTTTCCTAAAGAGATTATATTACCCATCTCCTCTGTTGATGGATTTTATTGCACAGGTTCACTGAGAGTTTTATTATTGCATTACTTAATCTGTTTTTGAGGTTCCTGAAACATTTAAAATATAATAATGAGTTCAGCTGTATGCCTGCACTTGGCTCCTCTCAATCTGTGGCCAAGGCAGAGCCACGACCCCGGCGAGCGGCCGGCCCGGGACCCTGGAACCAGCAACCAGATCCCAAAGCACTAATTCCCTGGAGAACAGTGTGAATGTTAAACAGACTTGTCAGATATCATCTAAATAACAGATTCCAGTCCTTTGCTTTCTTCCAAAATAGGGCAAAGGCGAGTTATGAGGAAGATGGAGTGATGGCTGCGGGATGTGCCCGTGATTGACAGCCTGCTCCTGCCTCTGAAGGTTCTTGTGCCACATCTCGTTTTAAAAGCCAGCTGCTCAGATAACAAAGTGTTGTTAAGAGCCGTGACACTTGTCATACCATTTTAAAGAAGTGTTGTGGTGTTATTAAAAAAAAAAAGCATTCCCATGAAGGAATCGTGGCATAATAGTGTGATAATATGGACCACAGGTTTAGTTCTCTTCAAATAGATAAGAACTTTTTCCTAATTGACAGGAGTTTTTGTAGTGTGTTGATGGGCCTGATTTTTAAATGACACTTAGTCCAGAGCCTTTAAAAATAAATGGGTTTTTTTCATATAGAAAATATAGGATTTTGCCTGCCTGACTGGAAAATTTTTTCTGTTGTTCTCAGAAGAGTGGGAATGGTAGATATATTTGTTGTAATAGTTCAGCATTCACACTTTCTGTTTGCTAACCCAATCTGAAAGCAGCATGGGAATACAGATCACTGTTACAGTGAATTCCCATACTGCTAACATCAGAAATGATACAATATTTTGGTAAAAGAGCAACTCCCACTGGTAGCAGTTCCAGGTTTGTGGTGTCAATTATAACGTAAGAGGAAAATGAGCAAAAAGCCCCTGATTGAACCATCCCAGGTGCTCTCTCACAAGGTTTTCCTTGGACACTGCCAGGCACTGGATTGCTGGGCAAACCCTGCAGAGTGCTGCCATGGCTGAGTCACACATCTGAGTGGTGCTGTTGGGTTTCTTCTTTGGCTTTATTGTCTTGTCCCAAATGGGTACGTGGTTACCTCCAACAGCACGAAGTTCTTTCAACAAGAAGAGTTTTCTGCACCCTACAGGGCTTAATGAATCCAATTTTCAGCCATTTTTTCATTAATGGGAGCCTGAAATAATTCAGTAGAGTGTACACAAGTACAGGCTTTCAACAGCTTGGTAAACCCTAAAATGAGTTTGCCTGAAAGTTTGTATTCAGGGGTTACAGAGCAATGCTTAACATGAGTTAGGCAGTAAGACTGGATAGTGCCTGCAGTTAAAGTCTTTTTTGCTGTCTTTTCCTATGTTCTTAACTCCATGAATGACCTGGATTGGGGTTTAGGATCTTGCATCTGAATGTGGGGATGAACTGAGACCATTTATCCTGCTATGAAGATGATCTGTCAGCTGGATTTTAGGGAACTGTGTCTCTCTCCAAACTCTGTAAAGTCGCTTTATTTTTCATTATGTTGAAACCAAATCTACTTTTTTCCTTATCTTTTCTCTTTACTTTTATCACCAAATACACTTCCTTTTTTGTGTCACCTGTGCCTTGCCATGTTTCTGATAGTGGTGAATAGCATCAGACTTACATGTTCAAAAATTCCTTCAGGATTACATTCAGTACAACCAGAGCAGCCCACTTGTGTCTAGTGGTCTCTGTGCAATAAGCCACATCCATGAATGAAAAAAATCCTGGATAGTCAGCTGGAGACAAGGGAAATGTTCTCCTGTTGCGTGGCTGAGGACAGTTAATCTGGCAGCCTTCGTTAGTCGATGCTTAGCTGATAATGAGCCTCAGCAAATGGCCTGCATTCAATATAAACTCCTCTGTGTGTTTGAATGTTTCACCAGTCCACAATATAGTTTAAACTTTATGCTTCTAATTTTACTCGATGGAAACCAGATGAAATGAAAACAGGAATAGTCAAAAGAAAAACACTTTGAAATATAGGCCTGTGAGCGAGGAAAAACCCTGAATTCTTTCTAAACCCAGATGAGTCACTAACCCACTGTAAGAGATGCCTCAATCACTTGAGTGCTCTCCATCTTTTATGAAGCTCAGCAGGAAAAGAGCTTAAGCCACGATAAAACTGACCCGGCAGCCGCGTTATTTTCTCAGGTGAATCAGCCCTGGCTGGAGGCCGCCGTGATTTCAGAGATGAACACGGTGGAGATCGGCCACGGGACCGTCCCACCCAGCACATCAGCCACTGCTCTGCTGGCTTTGCCTGCTTGTGTTCCCCTCCTCTTAAACCACCGGCCACGCTCGCTTTGGCTGCGCCGGCGGAGAGTTTCCTCTTTGTGGTGGGTGTGTAGGAGGCCGGGTTTTGGTTCCCATGAAAGCGAGAGCGTGAGCGGCAGCCGAGCATGGGCTGTGCAGGTGCTGCTGGGCCGCCCAGCCAGAGCTCTGCTCGTCGGACCTGAAACCACCCCAGCTATTTAGGGTCCAACTGCACCCGCCGTGGCCTCCTGGGGCCGGGGTGTCTCGTGTTTTGGGGACGCCGCCAGCGCTTCCCCGGAGATGAATCTGTGACTCTGAGTCTTAATTTGCATTACTGGTAGCGACGGGTCGGGTTTTTTTAAACCTAGATCTTTAAAATGTCAAGATTAGATGTTGGCGCGGTTTAAACATATTAGTGAGTAATAAACAGAAATAAACCTCTTATGTGAAGGAATTCTGGGAACAGGCATGCTTTAAAGCTTCTCTTTGGTGAAGGATTTGTCCTTTTCCAAGTTGTATCTCTTCAATCAGACTTTATCTTGCAGAAAATAAATACACTGTGTAATAATTTAAAAATACACAAGCAGAGATGTCTCAGGGTATAAGGGGAGATGGAGTGCCTGCAGTTTGGTCCCGTGGAAGTTCCCCTTATACCTAAGGTAAATGCCTTTTAAATGGCAAATGAAAGGCCAGCTTTAAGTTCCCTGTTTACTTTTTGAATACTGGAACATTTTAATTTTTGCAAAGCCATTTCCAGCACTGTTTGAGCTCGAACTCTCCATTTCCAGAATTATCTGGGAAAAACATGAGGGAGCCACTCTTTGAATGTGTAAGTTATACACAGTCATTAGACCTGTCTTCTCCCTTGGAGGTTTAGTTACAGGATGTCTGGTAAAGTAGAAACCAAATTGGTCATGCTGGTAGCACTGGTGACTCACACAGAGACACTTTCGTACTTAGAACTGGAACGAATTTGGTGCAGTTGCTGCGTCTGCAGCTCCACGTTGATAAATGTTTTGGGCCAGCAGCAGTGCACAAAACCTGCCCTGGTTTGCCCCATCATGTTCTCAGTGAGGAGCTCCAGGGCACAAACCAGCTACAAATTGGTCCGCCTGAGGTGCTGCTATGAAAATCTGCAGGGCACTTTTCTCCAGTCAGAACTTCTCCTTCGTGCCTGAGCTGCTCTGTGGTCCAACAGATCTCACCTGCAGCTTTGCGGGGATCTGAGATGAAAGACGGCGCTTCCCACCACGGCAGGGCCAGGCAGGACTGCAGGGGAAGGACGGGCAGGGGGAGAGACAGCTTTGCTGGGTGTAAAACAGACAGAAAAAGGAGGCACTTGGCAGGAGTGAAGACTGAAATAAAACGGTTTGTGAAGGATTCGTGCTCACTGATACTGCAAACGAGTGGTGGAGCCCAGACACTCATTCAGAAGGAAGCTGGTTGGGATCTCAGTAACCCCAGTGGGGGAAACTCGGCCTCAGTGAAGGATTGACACCTGAACTCTGCCCTGTTGTTCCCCAATGCAGCCAGACATTATTACAGATGTATTTATTTTTTCTTTTTTGTGTGGGGGTCACTGCAGCGTTGCATGATGAAGAGGTGCAAACTCAGGTCACAGGGGCAGCAAATAGATTTTGAATTCTTCTGTTTTTTTAAGGGGTCAGGTGTTTTCTTAGGAGTCAGAAAGTACTGTTCTGCTTGGGTCATTCTGGAGTTGGGCTCAGACTGGGACCAGAAGTCCAACTTCCAAAATGCCCCACAGCCAGTGCTGAATTCTCCACGTGTCCACCAAGCTGTCTGTGCATGGGGTTTGTGAGTGTGGGCTGTCCAAAAGACACAGTGAGTAGTGTTAGCCTTAGGACAGTCAAATCAGTATCTTTCCATCAGCTGTCTGTCCCCACTGTTGTTCCCAGCAGAGTCAGAGTGCAGCTGAGAATCCATCCTCACAATTTGCCAGAAAGGCAAATCTCTGACAGACATTTCCTGCAACAAAAATGTGCGTCCCAAGCAGGAGGAGGTTGTTTGCTTGGAGAAGTGCAGCCAGGGAGCAAAGTATGGAGAAGAACAGCTGGGAAGAGCAATATTGTGCCTTGTTGCACTCAGAAGAGCTGAGAGCTGAGAGGGGCTGGCTGAGAAAGCCTTGGCGCAGGGAGCGGAGAGCTGAGTGGGGTTAGCTGGGAGTGTGTGGGGTCACAAGCACACAGGATGATGTGGGTACTTGAGGGGAGCATGTGGAGGTTAAATGCACTGCACCTTTCTCTATCACCAAAGATACAGAACTGATGAAACCAGTGTGTTTATTTGCTTTGCCTTTGGCTTTTCGGCTCTTGTTTACCATGTTTCCTGTAAACATCAACAGATTATCTTTCAAAGACCAAGATGGCATTCATCAGCAACAGTTTATAAAAGAAGAGAAAGAAGCTGCTAGCATTCTTCCCTGTCACTTGATTGTAAAACAAAGACATAGTGTTCTTAACGACTTTTTGCTTTTAAAGTAGAAATTGAATCACATTTCTTTTCTGGGCAGGGAAGTGATGGCAACAGTTGAGTGAAATCTCAGCAGATGTGAAGGAGAAAGTATTTTGACTGAAGCCTTTGCTGCTTGTAAGAGTTTGTAGTTCTTGGAAACTTAGAACTTCCTGATTTTAGTGGCAGACACTTTTGGGGAAAAGAGCCCTGGCTACAGATTTGACTCCATCACCCTTGAGTGTCTTCCGCTCTAATTGATGGGCTGCAGCTTTAGTCCTGAAGGCTTAATCCTGGGAAACCTTATCAAAAGTTGCCTTCCACTTCCAGTGTCATTATTAGACATTTCTAATAAGTACCTCTGTGAATCCAAAACCTTTCTGGGTTTAGTGATACCAACACTGGCTAGAGAAGCACCTTGAGTGACAAGCAGCAATGTGGTGTTACATATGAAACTAAGCTCTGTGAGCCAAACACAGGTATAGGAAACACCTGCAAACCATTCAGACCAGGAAATTTTTGGTTCTGAAGAAGAGTCTAATTTCAAAACAGTGCTGTGAGAATCAGTATACGTGTGTGAACTTTCAGCTCCACTGCCATGATTAGGAGAGGGTTTTTTTGTTGTTTGGTAATACGTTTAGCTGAACATTCTTGCTTAAGTTCAGAGACTGAAGCATATGTTAGATCTGCCTACTTGCCAAAAAAGCTTTCTGGGAAGTGAGATTAATTAAAAAATTACCTCAAATTCTCAGTTCATGCATCTCTTCTTGCAGCATGTTCCATGCTACTGAGGTATTGTGTTTGTGTGGGATTGATGCAGATAGAGCACACAGACCATCAAAGACTGTTATCTTCGTCCAATAGTCTGTTCTGGAAGAGGTGGTATGTTGAGAATTTTGATGCAGAATAATTCTTAAAAGCATGAGAACACGGACTAAGGAAGTTTTTGATTTGAAGAGTGATTCTTAGTGACTCACCTGAGGGGTTTCTCTTTATTAAACTAACAAGGAAAGAAAACATTGAGCGGTTCAGACTTTGAAGGCCTCATCAAATTCCTGCTTCTGCTGTGGTGAATTTGATTAGGGAAGGGAAGGAGTTTCACATGATCCCAAAAGCTTTTGTGTTACACTTGTTTCTTGTTAGTCCACTAAACAGCCTTGTTCTGCTCACACTTGATCTGTGCCTGACCTACATGTCAGCAAACAGCAATTCCTTTTGTAATCTTAAAAAAAACCCCTCAGCTGAGTTCTAATAAAGGTGCAGCCAACTTGCAAAGCATTCACGTATCCAAAGCCAGTTACTTGAAAAGAGATTTTAGATCTTCTTAGGAGCCATGCCAGACATAGTGGCATCTTGCTTCCCAGTTAAAAGGTGACGTTTTGGACTGCATAGAGTCCTGATAAATTTTCTGGGACCTACAGAGTTTTCCCAGTATCTGAATGTCAGCACAAAGGTACATTTTTGGACCATTTTTGGAGTGATGTGCAGACATCAGCATTTCATGGCACCAGAGGAGCCGTCGTAGTTCCTGTGTTATGGACAGGTTGGTGTTGTGAGTGCTGTGTCCTTAGCAGGACAATCATTTTAGTGTTCAGTTCTGTTGTAAACTGGGTGAATGATGCTGGAAGACACTGCTGGCCAGTGAAAATACGTTGACAAGGTCACATGTAGCCTATAAAACTCCTGTTCCTTTTAGATCCAGCTGACAGGCATCCTTTAGACTTGAATATTGCTGTGTAACCTTCCCAAGGACCTCCGGAGCTGAAATATTTGACAAGAAAACTGAAGCTCAACACCAAGGTCTTCCCTGCTCATGAATTTTTCATGTCTTTGTTTGAAAAATGCTCGGCAGTAAAACCCTCTCGTTATCTCTGCTGTAAGGCACGGTAATTAACATTCACACAGGAAAAAAAAAAACAACAAAACAAACCAAAAAGAACTGTCTTGTTTCTGTTGAAGCTTAATTGCCGTGTTGATTTTATCTTTTGGGTTTGTGTGTGTCAGTGAAGCCCCCACTTGGTGCTCTCTTCTTTCTCTTCCTTCTTCCTCGCTCACCCTTCCCATTACAGATCCCAATATCAGTCTCATGGAAGTCATCACAGTGTAGACCCTTGGCTATGGCCAGGTCAGGATTCAGCCTCGAGTCCTGCCCTCCTCTGATCTGTGCTCATTAATAAACACGACCCGAGAGGAGGCACACGAGGTCTGGGTTTCTCCAGCAGCTGAAATGAACTTTGTGTTTTTCTGACCTTCCTCAGCCTCTGACAGTGACTTTGAGACCCCGTCTCTCCCCCGTGAGCTGAGGTGGTGTGGGCTGTACAAACCCACTCCTGCTGATCTCCAGTCCCCATTTTATGCACCGTGGGCAACTGTGTGATTGCAAGTGTTAATGGAAAGATAACTGTATAGCCTGACTTGGCTTTTTTTGGTGCAAAACGTGAGGTGTTGTGGACAAATGACAAATTATTGTGCATTGTGAAGTAACACAATGGCTTTAATGCACTTGTTGATGTGGCAGCAGGAGTGTAGGAACAGGTTAACCACTCTTCAGCTCTCTGGCAAACTTTCCTAACCCCTAATTATTAGATGTTTTATCAGTGAATATCAGAAAAATCCTTTTTTTTTTTCTTTTTTTAAGTGGAAAATCCTGAATCTAGTCCTTAGTGCTGCTAAAAGGGAAATGAGTATGCTGATTACCTGCATGCCAGTCGCTCCATCAATTCAATGTAGTAAAACAATTATGGTTTGGAAAATGTGCAGTTCATTTGCATTGAGAAAAAAAAATTCTTTATTCAAAGATAATTATTGCTTAAGAACTTGCTACAAAAATACCAATGGAATTTTCTTTTTAAATATTGTTTAATATTCATAATATGTTACAACGAAGGAAAGTACATATCCCTACCAATCTGTCAAAGGTAGGAGTGGTGAACAATAGATACTGTTTTACATGGGAAGTGCAAAAAGCTTTAGCTAGGATAAGGGTCATTATCATCATTAGTATTATCATTTTACTCCTCCTTAAACTCTGAAATAAATTGAAGTAAGACTTTTCAACAGTTAGGAACCTGATGGAGCTTAATTAACCCGTTAAAGAAAATTCCACTGCAGAGTTGAAAACTGATGAGGAGAAATTTAAATTAACGTGTTTTAGTTGATCAAAGCACAATCCGTGGAACAAAAGCTTCTGAACGCAATTTTTTTAGCTTCCCCTGGATGTTGAAGAGCATTAAGCCCTTAAAAATTACCCTTAATGTGTGTCAACTCCCCCAGTTCCATTTTCTAGCGACTTGGAGCAGATGTAGCTCGCGTTTATAACCGGCGTGATCGTCGCCATCTGAACATTCATGATTTTATGAAATAAAGACCCTGGAGACATAATGTTTTATTCCCTCGGGGCGAGATGTACCCATGAAGTGACTCAGATGGAAAGCTTGTCTCTGTTGCACTGACTAAACTTTCTCTCTGCGGTGGCACCGGGGCTGGCAGTGGGTGTGATTGGCAGTGCCGCTCTGAAGGTCGTTTTGCTCGATGTATTCAAAGTGAGACAGATGTGGCTTTCCCCCCCCACCAGTTCTTCCTCTGATTAATTGCCTCATTCAATTTCAACTCTATTGCAGTTAAACATTAATTCAGTAGGACTTAATAATGTATTCATTTATGATCTTGCTTGTGCATTAATGACAATGATTTGCTGTTTTTTTAATTATAGGGATCCATGCGACGCGTATTTTACATCCACTTACAGGAAAATGCTATACACTCTTGTTCTTTTATGTCAGATAAATTAAACACTCAAAGAAGTGCTGAAGCACTTTATGAAATATTTCATTCTAAATATTTGCTGCAAAATATGTGTTGCTACAGACGCTGGCTTTAAAAACACTTGGCAAAGATTTGTATATACCTAGGGATTAGATCCTTTCATACATTATGTGAGTGATAGTCCCAGACCTCTGCAAGAGCCCACAACAGACAAATGTGCGTCCTGCATAATAAGAAAGTGTGTTTGTTTCGTTTTAACAGCAATTAGGAGGTTTACTTTGTTTTGTCTTTCTTCTGTCTCAGTTCTTTCCAGCGATTCAGGCGTTGGAGAATGAGTGGTTTAATGTGGTTTCTGCATCCTGACAGTCTGCCTTCTCCCCACGGGGCATCTCCAGGGGACCCCACTTTCCCTGGCCCCCAAATAGTGTTTTTGACATCAGATCACAGAGAATTTGCCAAGCTTGGAGTTCAACTGTGTTGCATCTGTAGTGGCTTTAATTCTGCATGTTTTTTGTGTTACTGGGACTTTTCCTTGGTCACGTTTCTTGTTCCATAAAACCCAACCAGTTTTTGGCCTCTGGGCCTCCACGTCTGTTTCTGCATCACCACAGAGATGAAAAGTGAATATTCACCCACTGAATATTTCCTTAGTTTTTTGTCTGCTGTTTTGGTACATTTCGTGTTTGTTGGGTTTCAAACACGACCTGCAGTGCCTGCCCCCACAGACACAGTTACCCAACCTTACCCAGTATTTATGTAGGGTCAGAGCCTCACGTCTTCCCTGCAGGGCACTGGGCATGGCTGCATCCTGGCCTTGGGTCTGGATTCAGACACGGCTGGAGCTGCAAGTACTAGTTAGCCTGGTAATCCTGAGCAGGTTACCAACCTGTGCATTAAGAGCCTTCCTGTGGTCACATTAATACTACAGAAGGTCCCTGCAAGCATAATTACTTAGTGTAGCTTGAAAGGTCTGATCACCTACTGCTAAAATGACACTTTAATGGGGATTACAGTTTTCCAGCTCAAGTGCTCAGTGGCTTTAATTAAGCAGGAAAAGGCCAGATCAGTAGCAGAGTCAACATCTCCCCGTTGGGTGGCATTCTGCTTTGATCCCAGGCTCTGGGTTGGTCCCATGCAAGTGATGTATTTTGGCTTTTTTGCTGTAAATGATTTTACATATTCTGCTCACTAATAAGAAAAATTCGGGTGCTGTGAGCCACATACTGTTCATCTGCTGCAGGTTTCATTCTCTCCCACCATACTGAAGCCCAGTTTCAAAATTTCTGATGGAAGCTGGACAGGAATTTCTTCTTTTTTCTCTGTTTTTCCAGTATCCGTTCTAAGGGTACATCTCTTTTATTTCCTTGCACATGTCAGACTAAATATTTTTTTTTCATTCTCATTACTGCAGAACAACTCTTGGGAAGATATTTGTTTATATTCCACTAAGGCCACTATATTTTGAAGCTTTGGTTCAGCAAATATTCACTGGTTCCTGAGCTATCTCTATAGCTCACAAGCCAATGGGAGTATTTCTGGTGATAGTAGAGGGAGGTGAAACAGTGTTTTTCAAATAATTATCAACTGTCTTGAGTATCTTCATCTGTCTATCTTAAATATCCTCACTGGGGCATTGAATTCTCCTTCTCTCTCTCTCTCTCTCTCTTTTACACATTTGTTTATCAACTTGAAATTTAAAGCATCTCTTCATGTCTCATGGGTTCTTCAATCTTTGGGCAGTAGTTTAAACTTCTGCAGCTTCTTATTTACTGATCTGGATTGCATTGGGGCATCAGCCAGCCTAATCCAGAAATTTTAATTAGCACTTTACATCTTCAAAGCATTGTACAAACGTGAACTAATCATATATTAATCATTCTGAATTTTATGTTGGCTTATGTATTCTCTCTTATGTGCTGTGCATTACAACCTGTCGTATTATGAGCCACAGTATTGGAGAGATGAATCCAAGCTCTTCAGCATTGTGTTCTTCAGAAGAAAGGCAATTGTCTCAAAATAGCTCCTAGAGCTTTTCTTCGTTGTCTTTAACATTGGGTTCCATCAGTAGTCATTTGAATAATGACTATCCTTATTTCTATGGATTGTCCAGTTATGATTGCTTTAATCTGTTCACTCTGATTTCTGCTTCTTCTGATTGTTGATTCACTGAACTGTGTTCTGTCATTTTGTGGGTCCCAGAATTGCTAAGTAGCAAGTAGCATTGGTTTAATTTAAAAAAATAACATGTAGTGTTTGTGACAAAATTGATTCTTCTTCTTCTTCCCTAAGCCCATTTAATTAATTTGGAATCTCCCTCTTGCTCCTTGCTGTTTGTTTCTAAATAAAATAGTAAGAAGTTGTTAGAATACCAATATTGGGTGGTTCAGTGAGTGCCTTGGCACTGTGCTGGGCTGTCTGCTCCAAATGCAACCCTGTTGCTCCTGAATGGTTCTGATTCACATCTTGTCAGGCGTGACCCAGCTACAGGATCCACCAGAAATAAAAACACAGCAGGTTTATTTCCAATAGTCACTCCTCGAGGAAAATAAGCAAATTTAATCATGAAGAAAATTAGCAAGACAGCATCTAATAAAAGTGTCCTGGTCTCATACTGTGGGTAAATATTTAGAACCTGGTCCTGTGGGATGTGAGTTCCATCATTTCCCGCCACCCCACCAACCATTTACTCGTTGCAAAAGCTGTGCCCAGATGATTTCCAAACTTCAGGCAGGTCCTGTGGAGCTGTGCTGAACACCCCAGGTCAGTGAGGAGCAGCAGAGCATCCGAGGTGCCAGTGTTTGGTAGGTGCTTCAGGATCCTGAAGGTTTTCAGGTGACTGAGCGTTACAGAAACTTGTAATTCGTGCTGCCTGTGCTCAGAGGATTATTTCTGATCTGAACCTTTATTAACTCCAGCATGATGTAATTTGCTTAGACATTACCATGCTAATTACATGTTAACTTTTCATACTTACCATGTACTATACCTCCCAGAGGAAAACACTGCATTCAGAGCAAAAAAGATTTAGAGTTCATGCACTAAAAAGAATGCATAAAACTTAGGAACAGAATATTGAAGCAATATATCTTCCTGATAACTAAAATAAGCAGCATTGTGCTGTTGCTGTAGAAATTTATCAGTCAACCTTGGTTAGTTATTTGAAATATGGTAGGACGATGGTTCCCACTCAGATATTTCGTTTGTTTGTCATCCTTCTCAGAATGGAAATTTCTCAGAACAGACTGTGCTGAAAACTTCCATGAACTAATTGCACAAAGTACCAAAATTTGTGTGTGGACGAGAGTCACAGATACACTTCAGAGCAAAATATACCTTTTGTTGACACTTAATGGCTTAGTGCTGCATTTCTTGACATCGCATTAAATCAGATCAATGCAGTAAATGAGGAAATACAGCACACTGTGCATTTATCATGCACGTCATTGTCCTTAGAGGTCATCAGATAAGCAAATAAGAAAGTGATTTCTCATTTCTTATTTTCAATGAGCAATTACTTGTAATGTTGAAGTATATTATGGGTCATTACTTGTTCAGAGCCCTTTATTAAAAAAGAAGTGTAGAGGTTTAATGAGAGGTTTTTAGATAACCAGAAAGTTGTAGAAATAGGAGCACCTTACTTCAAGCAAATTTTTTTATGAAAAGTGATTATTATTGCACCTTTTCTCAGAACAGGATTGTGTGATGGAAGATGCATCACTGTTATCCTTCAGGAGTTGAGAAAATTGGAGTACAGAATCACAGAGCAACCTGTGCTTCAAGTTAGGAAGTGAGCCCAGTCCTTACTTGCACTCTTCTAACCACTTCACTGCTGTCCAGATATCCAATGTATGAGCAGCAGAGAGAAAGACAAAGTGAACGTTAGCAGTAACAATTGTAATAAAACAAATAGGAAGTATTTTATTCACTTCTGGCACAGCACAGGAGTGCCCTTCCACCACTGCTGGTGGAGGAGCAGCCAGGGCAGAGCAAAGCTCCAGCAAAGGTGTCTGATGTGGAGAGCCCTGTCTCATTCTGCCTCAGGAATGGTAGCTATGGCAACCTCAGGACATTAACTTATGCAGTGATTGCAAGCCCTGAGCATCAAAGCAAGTAATTAGGGAGACAAATGGGAAGTCTTGATGGATTCTTCCATCAAGATCAAAGCTTTATATAAGTTTTTCATTAATTTGGGAACAAGCACTGAGATGATTTGTATGTTCTATTAGGCTGTCAATGAAAACTGGGACAAAAGCTAGATTGTCCTGTAATTTTTCAAGGAAGAGCCACTCAACTCAGTCAAACACCTTTTAGTAGCAGTGACAGTAAATCAGGAGTTGGACTTGTTGAATCAGGCCATTGGAGTATTCAGCACATTCCTAGAAATATCATCATGCTAGGCTGAGGTTGTCCTCCTCATTACCAGGAGCCTTAACTATGACTAAAAAATTTTAAGAAGGCAGTATTTAATGCATGACACGTGCTTCCAAGGATTCATACAATGAGGGATTCACTCTCAGTATCTTCAGATCAATAATGGAGGGTTGTTACTGGTTGAAATGTAATGCCCTGTGCTGTATGAATGTTCTCTAACATATCTTCCTTCATGAGAGAGGCTGGACAGCACCAGGTGCTCAAAGAACAGGGGAGGGGATAAACTGAAGGAAGCAACAAGAACTAATCGTGATGTAGATCTTCACACAAACCTTTGGATGGTCAAGTTCTCTCAGTAGAGGCTGCTTAGAGTGAACCTGCAAATACCATATTCCCTTTTTTCCCCCAACTGCAGGGATTTCAATAACCATGGGCTCTATTCCTCTATTTCCAAGATGTGCTTTTCTGAAAGGTAACTTATCTCAATTAGGCAGGAGTTTTCCAAATCAATGAAACTTCCACAGCACTTCATTGAGTGCAGAGCTTCATGTGGGATGCAGCAATAGTCCCTGGAGCATCAATAACTTCATTTTGTTGGCATTTTGAGGCAGGCATTAATATTTGGGTTGGACTTTCATTTTTAATTGATGAGGGAAAAGACTATCTGCCTTTCTTTGCTTCTTGATAATGCAAGCTTCTCTTTAGTAACTTCAAACACCCCAATTCTACAGTTAAAGGCGAATTAAGTTTTCCTGTATTTAAAATTAGCTCTCTGAGGGTGGCATCAGCTCTGTTTCTTTTATGTTTAAGTCCCAGTTCTTTAATCTGTTTCTAATACATTCTGTTCAGCAATTTTGCATTTCTGTTTTAGTGGAAGCAATGCTGATTAATTCCTCCTTATGACATCTGTGGCTGCATCCTAGATTAAACCTACTCTAATACAGAGCCTATCATTAAGTGTTAAATATTCTTGCAAGGCTACTTAAATTAGATTCAACATCAGTGGATCATTTAGTAGAGAGTCGTTAATTCTCCATCTTACGGCAAGGCCACATTCTGGTGATGCTTTTAATCACAAGATTATTGAGGTATGATTTGAAAGGGATATGCTGCCCATATTTTGCCTTTGGGCAAATTATGAAAGGTCAAGTTGCCAAGGAAACAAAACTAAGATAACATTATTAATTCCTGAGTCCAAGAGTTGTCTTTCCTGATCAGATCATTTGCTCAACGTACATGCTTAGGAAAGATACCAGCTAACAATATATCTGCCATTTAGTTCAACAGAAAATAGCTTTATAATTCTTGCTCTCCTGGATAGTGTTCACAGTGATGACAAGGCTCACTGGAATACTTTGTCTCTATAGAACCCCCAGATTGGTTGGTTTGATGGTTTATGAATAAGGTAAACATTATTCCTGATTCATGGAAGGGAAAAGATGGAAGGGAAGGTTTAGGATTTACATATGCAAAGGTAGCTGCAAAGTTAAGATGTTACCAGTTTTGACAGTCTCATTTACAGCTCTTCAGAGATTCCTGATGTTCATGAAGTGAAGAGCACTTGATAACACAACTTCATTAAGGCACCTCAAGTTAAACACTGGGAATCGCTTCCTCTGGTCACAAGTCAGGCCAGTGGCAGAGCCAGAAATACTTCTCCAGTGTTTGCTTCTATCCTGAGTGTCATGCTTCCTCTTTTTGTGATATCTTCCCATTTCATTTCCTACTCTAGGTGGGAAGCAGCAATATAGGATTGGCTCCAGTGCAGAAGAACCTGCATGGAGTAGGATCGTGCTGTGATGAGTCTCTTCCTGCCCCTTTCTTCCTTCCATCCCTGTGTGTGTGTGTAATAGGTGTGGGTGTTTGTGTCCAATTTCTTGCCATTCCTTTAGTAAAGTCTCAAAAGAAAGGAACCATTTTATTCCCTCAAGTATCAAGCTCTGAGGTTGTGGTGGATTCTGTCCTTAAGTTTCCATCCGGAGCGGTGCTGGGTCGTGGGGCACCACGTAATGAATCCGACCCTGCCAATCAAGACACTCTGGTTTATATCACTTATTACTAAATTGAAAATGGTGTTTTACTACAGCAATAAAGGGCTGGTACAGCATGAGGTACATTTTTATACAACTCTATGAACTTTGTCATTGAAAACATTATAGCCTTGAATTTGAGAGCACAGTGGAAGGCAATATAATTTGATTACCTATATTAATCAAGTAGAGTACAACATATAAAACCAGTAATGCATAAGTCTGACTGGAGCCAGATAACCCTCTTGTGCATCTTAGAAAGATTTATTTTCAGTAATATAATTCATTTGACATGAAAGTATCATAATTGCAGTTGCTTGGAAGGATTTCTTTCTTTCCTTTTTTAGGGAAAAAACTATTATGCTTTCAAGAGCAGCTTGTTCTTCTAAAGCTCTGCTTACTGAAAATTGAAAACAAAGATTTGTTTTTGTAACTGTGGCAATTTTGCATTAGCCAGCTGAGCTAACACAGTGGTTTGTTTGGAATGCTGTTTCTGCTTCATAAACAAATGTTAGGTGTGAATTTTAAAGAATATTTTTTGATGTACATTGATTAACATGAGACCCTCTCGTTCTCCACCTGTGCTGCTAAAAGCTGACCAGAAGCTCTTGAACTTTCAGTTACCTGTGCAAGTACTTTGCACAAAAGCTGGGAAGAACCTCCCCTCACTTGCTCCATGAGCAGACTTTAAATAAAGCACATTTAAAGACACCTAATTACTCTGCAGTCCATGAAAACCCCTGTTGTTATTCTGTGTGCAGTGGTGACACATACTAATAACAGCATTATCATGAGCTGCTACTTATGCATTTTATGGCTGTGTGTGGCTGCAAACCACACGTGAGGTGGTTGGTGCATCACAGCTGACACAGCAAAAATCCCCAGGGAAAAAAGAGTGGCTGACTGTGCCACAGCTCCCCTTGGAGCAGGAAAACCTGTCTGCTTCCCAGTGCCAGTGCACACAAACCGAGAGGGGTTCAACTGTGGTGCTCAAAGCATTTTCCAGTTCTTCAAACGATTCACAATCACCTTTGTTCATCATAACCTGCTGGAAAATAAAGTGTTTGTGTAATTCACTGTATTCTCACTCCATGACAAATGCATAACAGTTTGTTCCATCTAATTATTATTTTCTCATTGTGCTAATGAAAGGTGATAGAGTTCATTCCCAAATAGACAGTGTTTGTAGCCCCATCTCATTACTGGTTCACAGAGCAGTAAGTTGTTTTTTTCCATTTTTGCTTCTCAGTCTTCCATTCTTTTTCCCTTCTTTCCCCTCCTGTTGAGATGTTTTCTCTTTCTTTTATTCTCTAATTGCTCCAGTCTGGATTAGCCATACAGGGGGTCGTCACTGCCAAGGAAACACTTTGACATGTTGGAGCTTCTATTCAGAAGTGACTTCTATCCACAGAGCTGAGCTTTTCCCCCTCAGCCCTGGAAGAAAAATGCAAATTAATAAAAAAATCTGTTGTGACAACAAAAAGCAAATTTCCTCAGGCCTGTTCAGAAAGTTTCAGGATGGTTTAGCTCAGGATACTCCCATTCCCATCTTCCAGCAAGTACAACCAGCCCTTGTCTTGGTCTTTGAGGTCAGTGCTGGTCAAACCACCTCTGCAGTCTGCAAGCAGAGCAGTGGGGTAGGAGGCTTCATCTTGGAAATCATTACATTGACATCAATCACTGACATTTTGGGCGCTGACAAGAACAAATGAGTGTCCAGGGGCGTCGGAAGAGAGGAGCAGATGTACTGAGGTAGCAAAGAGCCTTTACAATTTCACCTGAAATGTGAAATATACCTTTTTAAAATCGCTTAGTGATTAAAGGTTTGTCATTTAGTGGTGCAGAGAACTGTTTTCCAGGTAATGCCATAGGTCTTGAAGCTTTCATGTTTAGCCTTGTCAGGGCATAATTCTGTGAGAGTGAATAACCAACTGTGTTATTTTCTTATCGGATTAGCTTTTTCCTTAGATTATGTTGAAGACACCCAAATGTATGCCCTAGGCAGTGCTTGTCCTTCACTTCCAAGACTTACCCACTTTAATATTTTTAAGATCTAAATGGCATGAAAGGGGAAAAAAGAAGATTTAATTTGCATTGTATTAATGTTAATGACAGCTGCTGGAGATCGGGGGGGGCGGGGGTGCTGCAGAGGTGGTTTTAGTTTTAATATTTTTTTAAATCTTTTTTATTTCTCTCTTGGTGAATTTCTTTGTTCCAGGGTAGCTTGCCTGTGGCAAGTAGGGCATCCATCCCTTAAGGTTTATTTTAAAAGCACTGGTTGAAATCTGCAAGCACATGCTCTGAGTTTCCTTGGAGGAGTAGGTCTTCTGTAGCTGTCTCTCAATTCCTGTGCTGAATATTTTACCAGATTTCAATTTTAATGTTCAATAATGCAAACATTAATGGTAGTTATTGCAAGCTTCATATTTTTTACCCACAACAACATAAACCTTCCTAGGAGTTAAATAGCAGCAGAATTAAATAACATTAATTATTATATTAATTATATATAAGCGTTGTAAATTTTGTTCCTGACAGCAACAGGGACTTTTAGTGGCTAAAGGCATTCAACAAAACAAAGCAGCCAATTCACATAACCTTCAAATAATCATTAAATGAAACTTCCAATCAGAATCACATACCATGGGGTCAGAGCTGAGAATAACTAAATGCTTTCCCTTGGAGCAGGGGTACTTTAACAAGTTCTGTTATTCTGTAGAGGTCCAGGACCTTTTGGTGACTCTGTAGTGACGTGGGCCTGGCATAGTAATGGACTGGATTTGCAGTCCAAGTAGAAAAAGAAAGCTGATGTTTATAGTAAATGGGGAATTACCAGACAGATCATTATGGCTAAAGTGGCTTTTGACTATATCCATATTAAGTCCTAAACTCCTCCTTAATTTTAGAGAAAGCTTATAACCCCCTCTCCAAACTGCAGCAGCCTCTCATTGTTGTAAATAATGGCTTTAAGCCATTTTTCTTCTGTTGGGCATATCGTCTAGGCATCCTTGCATTAAACAAAATTAGAGTTGCTCTGTGCAGTGAGTCACTGCAAATTCACTCTTGGTTTCTGCTTTCCCCAGGAGAGCATGAGGGACCAAAGCAGCTGGGGCAGGGAACTGCAAGCCAGAAGGCTCATGGTCAAGGGGAGGCAGCAAGGCAAAATGTCACTTGCAAGCAAATGGCCTTAGTCATAGCTTCAAACTACAGAATTAGAGAGTAATGGGTGTTTCTCTGGTTCCTGAGTGAAAACCCATCTACAGCACTGAAGCTGCAATGTCTCCAAGAGTGTCTGTCTAATGAAAAGAAAATGAGTGACAGGTGACACGATGCCCAAGCGAGGGAAGAGCGAAAAGAACTTGTGAGCAGTTCAGGAGAGAAGCAGACTGCACCTCTCTCCTTGTCAGAGACTCCTCTGTTCCGTGGATTGGTGAAATGCAGTGTCAGCCATTCAGCTCTGCCTGCACTGTCCTTTCAATTCCCTGAGGGGATCTCACCCCCGGAGCCGGGGGGGGGAAACAAGTCGAAATAGGAAAGAGGTGGAAAAGCTTCAGTTCATTGTTCGTGTGGTCCTTGCAAATGCTGAGCTAAGTGTGGTCCATAATTCACGTTACCCCTCAGTGTGATCACAGGCATTACTTGGGACAGTGACCTCCTGCACTGTCCAGTCTCTCTCTTTCTAGGCAAATAGGGGCTGAAATTAAGCATGAGATTGTATGTTGGGTTTCCCAGAGCATTTGTCCCAGGAGTGCCAAGATTCTCCAACCGTAGATGTAACGAGTCAATCACAGTCAGTAAATTGACTTCAAGACACCTACATCAACCCACCATTAAATACTTGTAATGAGTCCAAATAGTGAGAGAGAGAGGGAGAGAGGCTATATATTGAAAGAGATATATGGAGATAGGTAGACAGATAGATAGATAGATAGATCTATTGATCTACTTTTTTCTAAAGACAGAGGAGAATTGATTCTGGAAAAGACATTATTAAATCGTCCAAAAATTATGGCAAATTCTACTGGTATATTAAAGCCTAAAGTAGGAGGTGTAGCACAGTAAACCAACCAGAAAGCCTCTCCTGAATGTGGTACAAACATTGCTGTGTTGATGGCATCGGATGCTGGCTTTTCAGTTTTTAATGAATTAAACACTTACATAGCAATAGTCATCTGTGTAGGCTCCAGTAAAAGACTGCATTATGGAAAGATATTTCTACTTTTCCTATGGGGGGGAAGGGCAGGGATGTGGGAAACCAAGAGAAATCTGGTGGCTCTCACAGCTTTTCCAAGATGGGTTGGTCATCACTCTCTCCCTTGAACGAGGTCATTTTTAGACTTGGTTTGTAAGTAGACAGCTGCAGATCTTACTCTGTAGATCTCAAGGAATAATTTGTGATTATCCCTTTTTCTCCAAAAGTGCTTTCCTGTATATAGGTATAATAATAAAGAAACCATTTTCAGCATAAAAGATGTGCTTGTCAAACCACAGCAATGATTTTCCAGTTACTGGCTTTTTTAGTTGTGCAGCCTTCTAATATTTCAGCTTGAATACTTTCACGACAGAAGCAAATGAAAATTACACCGTGGTTTTTAGGTCTCTGTTCCCTGATTTTTGCTTGTCATGTCATGAACTTCTTCGAAGCAGTGAAATGGCAGCCCATCTCCCTGAGAGCTCCAGACAGATTTCTAAAGTTGTCTTGTTAACAGCTTGTCAGAAATCTACATTTCAGTCTCGCTGAGTTTATATCATGCAAAAAAAAAAAAAAAAAGTTGCTGGAAATTATGATTTTTACAGGTTCTGACATTTTTCTAAAGAACTGAAATGCTCAAGGCTGCTGTCTCCCTTAACAGGCTGTGCTGTTTTGGGTAATATTCTGCGTTGCATCAACTGAACATCAGAGCAACATTCAGTTTCTTCCCTTTAACATGTTCTTTGAATTATTTAAGGTGTTTTGATGTTGGCTAGAATTCGTAACAAAGTCCTCCAGCTTTTATCCTAAAATATCAAAAAGGTTGAGATTTTTTTCCTTTCCCCCCCCTCCCTTTTCTCCTTCTTCCCTAACCCTTCCTCCCTCCCTCCTCCCGCTTTTAATAGATCCTTGCATGGATCATCAGGGGACTTTCTTTTATGTTGTACAGCATGAAATGACTTAGTCAGGGTCTTCCTGATTAATTTATGAGTGCTAAGGAAAAGGGAAGGGGGGAAAAAACAGTCCTTGAGGGATTGACCCTAAGCTGCAGCAGATCAACTCAATTTTATGGAATGAAAAGAGACTTAAACAGTATTTTTAGCGTGGGTTTCTCGACCCGCAGAGGTGGGGAAGCTCCCTGCATCCTCCAGGCTGGAGCAGGGCGAGAGGAACCCATCTCTCCGGGTGGCTGCTGGAGTGAAGCTCCACTCTTCAGAGGCACCGAGCACGTTTAGAGTTAAAGCTGTGGCAGATTGGTGGATTAATGTGCTCTGCCTCCAAGGGACAAATGCTCTTTTTTATTTTTTTTCCCTTTTCCCTTCTTCCCCTTGCTCCCTCCTTCCCCACTCTGGGCTTGCAGATGACAGCTGTTGGTCACTTAACAAAATGTCCTCTTGATTGCTGCTTCACAACAGGGGCCCCCTCAGACCAAACAGCACATAGCCCGTACAATGCATCACTGCCCCTCAAAATTAGTTATAGTGCTCAGGGCTATTCTTGGCTGCCATAGCTAATACTCTCTTGCTGTTCTTCTCTCTCCCCCTCGCCCTCCCCCTCCGCAGACAAAGGCTCAGCCTATACATCTGTAGTGCTCATAACCTCCCCCTTCCCCCAGCCAAATGCTGAGGAGAGAAAGGGAAAAAAAAAAAAAATTGCTGCCCTGAGGCTCAATCTGTTTCTTACAGCTCTACCCCGGCACTTGGAAGCCTGAGCTGGTCTAGCCATGGGGAGGCCCTGACTCATTTCATCAAGCTGTCAGGGAGGCAGTGGAGCTAAGAGGACTCTGCTGCCTGGGGCAAGTTCAAGTCAACATTCGATTTCCGTCCTCCCCCCGGCCCCCGCCTTTCGCTTGGACACTTTCTGTGCTCTGGATCTAAACTTCTCCCCGAGCTGCAGCAGCTCACAGCTTCTTGCCAGGAGGAAGGACTTGTGGGACCTTATAAAGGACACAGTGGCAAAATTGCTGCAATAAATCAGTGGCCCTCTGACACTTGGCGGTAGCTTAATGTTTTGGCACTTTCTTTCCTGTGTATGCCTCAAGTCCCATTAGCAAGCTTTTCTGTCAGTCTGGCTCATGATAAAACTCTCTCTTCCTATCATCTTAAGCAAGCCCCTGCAGACATGAATCTGATGCCAGACTTAATAGGAAACAACACCCTCCCCCTGCACACACGAGCGCATCCCTACGCGCTGCCGCTGCGAGCTGCTCCCGGGAAGTTAGCTCAGAGGGCATGGAGAGGGGAGGGCTCTTAAAAATAGGCTTGATTTTACTTCTTCCTTTAAAAGAGACGTTGACAACCTGGGATTTAAGCCTCATTCTTCCCGGAGCCTCGCTATTAAAAGAAAATTCAGTAACTAATTGTGGTTGGAAATAATAAGGTAGCGGTAACGTGGCCGTCCTCTGGGGCTGTGGGTGGGTGTGCAAGCTCTGTAGGTATCTGCACTGTTCATATATTTTATGCAACTTTTTACATATATATTCTACCCTGCCATCTTGCATGGTACTATTATAGACTGTATATTTAATATTTTTGCCTCCTCTTCCCTCAGCCTTGCGCTTCCCCAGACATTTGTAGTTGCAGGTAGACTGGTTAGATCACACGTCCCTCCAGGCTGGGATCTGTTTCTTCACATGACTAGCTTAGATGTCTATCACCCACTGCTTAATCACAATGTAAATAATATCTGTAGGTATGTGTGTTTGTGCAGAGGGAAAAACAAGCCTTTCTGTCAGCTGTCTGGGCAGGAACCTGTAACTCCTGTGCTGTACAGTGTCTGGCACAGTGGGGCCCAAAGCCTTGAGGCTGTGTAGGCACAACCTGGATCGTAAACTGCTGGGTTTGGGTGAAAAAGGAGATAACCAAGTTGATGTTGATAAGCTGAGGTGACTTCTGTGCAGTTCTCAAAGGCTTGGAGGAAGTGGCTCCATTTGAAATAACAGTGTTTCTCTGCACCTAACCTGTGATGTGACACCTAAGCGTTGCCAATCTTGTTGAAGTCTTGTGAGAGCTGGGTTGGTTTTGAGTTTGTTTCTTGGAGCTCTTGTTCCTGGCATGAGACAGTTTATGTGACTATCTGATTTCACATAAATCAATGTAGCACTTTTATGATGTGAAGAAAAACTGGATGATCTGGAAGTTAAAACACTGGTGGTAAGAAAAGTCAAAGGATGTTTTCATGGTTCTTAAGCTCAACAGAAAACAACCAGAATGACAGTACAAACAGTTTTAGTACAGCTTGCAAGGAGCCTGGTGCCAGTGTAATGGTATGAGAATGTCCTTTGCCAAATATGCTGTTGCCTGTTTACAGTAGCCATAAATCCATCTTTGCCCCTGTTGGGGTGGTTTGTACAAGGTGATGGAATGTATCAGAGCTCCTTGCCTGGTGGGAAAGCCACGATGGAGGGGGGAGGGTCTTGAAAAGTGAGATTCCACCTCAGCATCAGAAAAAATGAGAAGCCACAGGGCGTGGTCTACACATGTGGGAGCTCTGCCTGTGGTTCCTCTGGTCTTTAGAATGCAGTAAGGGAGCAGGTGGAATGGAGGAGATGGTGGAGATGCTGCAGTTGCTGAGGTGAAGATCAGGAAAGCACCAGATTTTCTTACTGCTCTGCTCCCTGTGCCATCCAGAGCCTGAACCCTCAGCCTGGAGCACGGTCCATCAGCACCAGCCCCCCAGATTGTGTCCTGCCCTGGTGAACCCATGGAAGTTCAGCAGAGGCTTTTGGGTGGTGGGTCACTCTCTGCAGGAGTTGTGTCATCCTCCTGTGCAGGGCAGAGCGAGGAGGAGGACAGAGGAACGAGGCCTTTTTGCAGCGAACGGAGCCAATTCTACCTGAGTTATGTGTTGAACCAACCTCGTGGGAGGCTTTCTTCTGACTGGAATCTGTCACTGCAAGAAATTGTTTCCAAAAAGGAGCACAATTAGGGGTCGGCTTTGCAAACATTCTTGGTGGAATTGAGAGGCAATTGGCACAACCCAGTGAATAATCCCTTTAGGAGCCTTTATGAACCCAGCACAATGCGTGTTTACAGTCCCGCTTATAGACCAGGAGTGTTAACAGGCCTTTAGAAAAATCCAGGTAATTGAAGCTTTTGTCTTTCAATGAGCCCCCGTTGCTTTCAACAGTTGCCATTCTCCACAATTTCTTTAACTTTTTTTTTTTTGTTTTGACGAGGGCTTTTGTCCCTCAACAACAGCAGCGTGGGAGGTGAGGCCCTGCTGGGTGGTGGCCTCGGCCTCCTCCTCCTCCTCCTCGCAAAGTTGGCTTTTAAGACACATTAAATCCTCTGTGGACAAACCGAAGTTTCTCCTGTGACTTCATTATTCATTTCAACATCCCTGCGATGCCACACACCCTCCTCAGTGTCTCTGCGCCGGGTCGGGGCGGGCGATGGAGGCGAGGAGGAGGAGGAGGCTGAAGGCCGTGACCACAGAACCCACCCAGCCCACTGCAGCCCTGGGGTTTGTCTCACACCAAACACCCCCAGCGAAGGGAAGGGAAGGGGTCAGCGGTGGTTCTGCTTTTCACAGGTCTGTCAGGGCAGGTTTGGTTTTGCTGTCGTCAGTTTTTCGGTGCCGTTGCTTGTTCAGCAGCCTGTGGGTTCCTGTTTCTCCGTGAGAATGTGGGAGGCTGTTTCTTTAATGTGAAAAGAAGAAAATCTAAGGGAATTCCGAAACGTGGGGCCTTTTCCACCAAAGCTTGGCTGTGTTTTCTTCAGGGGTCGGTGGGTTGGTAGCCATGAATCTCAAGCTTTCCATTTTCGTGTGTGTTAAGCCGAAGTCCAGATTTTATAAATATCAGTGGGTTAATTCTTCCCCCACGATCTCTCATCACACAGACTGCTCAGCAACTTGGGGCCAGTTTGGGACTTCATTCTGACCTGGGTTAAGATGTGGTATTTTGGTGGTTTAAAGCCACATGGTAGGCAATCAATACAGGGTCAGTTGGTGTGTGTGAGTGACCCTACGCGGCTGGAGAGGCAGGAGAGGAATTGCTTTCCTGAGGCAAACAAGAAGTTGGGCAACTCTCTGTCACCAATGCAGTGTTTGAAGCACCCATCTTGCAGTCCCAGCTGCATGGAGGGCTCTGTGTCCACGTGTGGATCCACATCCACAGCCCTGCTGGCTTCTGCAGTTGCAAGACTGATGCAATCATGATTAAAGTAAGGAAGATGTAAGCTAAAATGAAACAAAATTCTTTGCTGTCTCTTCCATTTTAAAAGCAATTAATTATGAAGTCTTTACAGATCCTGAATGAGGGAAAATGTATCCTCAGAGAGCAGATGTTTGCTTCATTTGTGTGTCTGTTTATAAAATTTAGCATGTGGATTTGATGGTTCACTGGCTTTTTGCAACTTTCACTTATCTACATGAGACAAAGTTGCATATTGGTACAAAGCAAAATTAGGCATCTAAATAAAGCAATTCTGCACCTTTTAGTAATGCAGACCATCTGTAATAGGGTTTTATATTCATTATAGGCATTTAAATTTTGGAGGTCAAATCTGTTTTCAACAATAAAAAGCCTGACCTCTTTCTTTTTTTAAATATCATAATGCAGTAAGAAATAGGAAGACAAGTTTTGTTAAAAAAACAGAGAGGAGGGCTAAAACACTAACTTGTGTTTGAATAGTAATGATTACTGAAGTTCAAAAAAATTGTTTACATCTGCTGTCAAAATATTTTTAGGCTAAATTTATTAATGTTTACGATACTGAGGTTTTATTAAACCAGGATTCATAGGCAAAAGTGTCTTGAGTTTTAATGATAATTTTGAATGTTTTCTAGTCAACAGATTTCTGAGTTTAATTTTTTTGGTTACTTTACGGCAGTGTATCATTCTTTAAGTCCCTGTAAGAATTAAAATTTGTATCGATACTGCCTGAGCATACAATCTTAAGGAACTCTGGGCTGAGTGTTATTTTTATGCCACCCTTATAATAGGTGTAATTCAGTTGTGACATGCTTTAGTCTCAACCATGCAAGTCGAATCACATCATCAAAATCCTCTGCCTCTAAAATATGAGCGTGTGCGTTGAATGACTAAAATTATGACTTGGAATACTTTTGCATAGGCCAGGTTTGAAGGGTAAAACAGAAGGTTGTGTGACCCACCCCACTGTGGTGGTGGTTTGGGGGCCTGCACAGTGCCTGTAGCATCACAGCTTGATTGGAGCCCCTCGGGGTGGAGGTGAAAGGCTTCCCTCCAGTCAGCCAGTGCCTCTCAGGAGCCTGTAAATAAGAAGTGGACTGCTGTGACTGCATCTTCCCCCACCCCCCAGCTTGGCTGTGATGAATGTGTTGCTTTGTCAGCCTGAATTATGGCTGTCTGGAGCAAGCACAAATGCAGCAGGTACTGGGGCAGCCTTTGCCCAGCAAACCTGTTCCAACGTGTGTGATGGACAATTAGTCCCCTTCCAGGCCCGGAGCAGAGACTTCTAATTGTTTGTGGTTGCGTGACATGGGTTTGGGGAAGTCAGCACACGGTGGTGATTTATCAGGACTGGTTTCACATTTGGTTCGTGAAAAACAGAAACTGGGTTTCCTTGTAATAATTTTCGTAAAGTTCAGCGACGGAATAAAAGTCTCCAAAAAAGGCACAAACAGCTTGTGGGAAGGTGTTTGCTAAAGACATGGCTGTCTAATGTTCTTGTCTGCTACAAAGGAATTGGCTGGGACTTCATGCAGTTTGCTGGCATTAACACTGGGTATTCCCATAGGACTTGCCCACCCACAGCTCCTGGCCCCTGCAGAGCAGTGTCCTGCCTTCCTGTCATTCCTTCCATTTTTCTTTAGGTTCTTTTTTCCCCCACAATGGTCACACATACAATTAAATCTGTGCACATCCTACTAAACAGTTGGATTGCTCTGAGAAAAACGTGCTGTGGATCAGGTGGGGTGGTGTAAAATGGTTTCATTTTGAAAGAAAAAGAGATCTACCTAGTCAAGACTGCAGAAAAACAAGTTCTTTAAATCAGGCATTTTCACTGCAATTAAATGGGAATAAGGAGCCAGCTGAGCAGTCTTTACTGCAAAGTCACTGTGGGAGACCCCTCTGCTGTATTGAGGCTCTTCATGTGCTCACTGTGTTTCAGAGAGTTTAAGAGTAAAAGGTTCCTCAAGTATTTGGGGTCAATAATTTCATGTGCCAAATAAAAGAAGAAGAGATTAAATATTCTCTCAAAAATCAGCAGAAAGCTAACAATGTAAAAGCTGAAAATTTTTCTAGGATAAAAGGATGTGACAGGAAAGATTTCCCCTCCCTGCTCCATGAGGAAGGTCTGGACAAAATGACCCAACAGATCCATTTCTTCATTTACATTCATGACACCAAAGCATGTGCATTCTCATGGACCATTTCCACACTCGGAGCTCATCCCTGCTGGCTTGCAGAATTCCCTCATGTTGACCCAGGGAACTCAGCAGGGTGCTGCCAGTTATGGACACCCACCCGGGCCATCCCCATGAGCTGAAGGAGACAATTCCTCTTGGGCACCAAGGCTGCAAAACACCCTGGCCACTTTCTGCCAGCATGACAGACACTGAGATTTATTTTTGTTCCCAATTGTAAATCTTTCTGAGCTCCAGCCAGTAAGATGTGCATGTCCTGAAATGTTCAGTGCTCGAGTTATCTCTCCATCGCTTGAGCTGTGAAAATAGAGCATTTCATTTTCAGAGCCTGTAAGAGATTACACTCCAAAAGTCTCTAAGTAAACACTTCCTCCTGGGATCGTGATCTCATTCAAACTAAAAAATGTACCAGAATTTATGATGTATTTTAATTACTATTCTTGGTACCACTCATTAAATTAGAAATTGAT
The DNA here is from genome assembly GCF_003984885.1 of Neopelma chrysocephalum. Taxonomy (NCBI): domain Eukaryota; kingdom Metazoa; phylum Chordata; class Aves; order Passeriformes; family Pipridae; genus Neopelma; species Neopelma chrysocephalum. The sequence goes on from NW_020897738.1 coordinate 7,652,909, forward strand.
TGCCAGTTTCACAGTTTCCTTGTTAGATGACAAAGTGCTTATCAAGGTGAAGCAATGCAAAACTGTTACTATATATTCCACAATTTGGGATGATAAAATGGCATGCTTTTTGTTGTGGTATTCATGTTACAGTGGTTGTTATAATGCAGCACTGATTGTCTTTTTTGTTTAAAGCTCACTTTCTCCCATCCAAGTAAGAGTACACCATAAATTTGTATAAGAGAGAATCTGGCTTTGTCTGGTTTATGCCAGCAATGTAAAAAGCATTACTGCAAATATCAGAAGTGTGTTTCATTGAACTGTGAACATCATAAACAGCTATCCTAAAGATTTAAGAGGATGATGCAAAAGATCCCTTTACATAAAGGTGTTTCTCAAAATCTTTTTTTCTCTCTCTAATCCACAGTGTGACAGCGAGAGCGATATAGACGATAAGGTAAGACTGAATTTTCTTCTTTCACATGCTTGGAAATTCCCTGGTAGCCAAAATAAGAATGAATTTGAAAATAACGTTTTTCCTCCGGTCTTCATGTCAAACCTAAAAATATCCATAATTGAATGAGAAAACATCGGACCAGGTACTCTGTGATGTAGCTTTTGTTTGCAGGAAAGAAACCCCTGTCAACATAATAGTCTTTCTTGATTATTATGTGAGCATTTGATGAGTCTTGAGTCGTAGTGTCAGTGCTGTTTCAGAGGAAGTTTCCTCTGATAACTTGTCAGGGGCCCATATTTTATTTATAGTAACCTTTGAGGATGTCAATTTTGTAACCAGTTTAGAGGATGGGACAACTGGCACCTGCCCTCAAAGGCAGTGTGGTAACTGTCAAGGAGTGTTTTGTCATGTTGCATGCATATTTATCACAGAGCAATGGTTTTTCTGACCTTCTTTTGAATACAGAGGTTGGTCATTGAAAGGTTGTAGTCGTGTGTTTGTGTGTGGGGATTTCTTGTTTCACCTTTGCAAGGAAAGCAGAGAAGTCCCACAACGTGGCACCAGTTGCACCACACTTTTGAGCATCAAATGTATAAAAGACTTGAGTATTCCTTGCCGGCTTCTTCTTCTGGCAGATCAAACTTGGCAGTCTCAGATTAGATCTTCATCAAACCTTTATTATATTTTGGCTGTCCAACCTCTTGCATTCATTCATGAGAAGCTGTGGCGTGGAGGCTTCTCCTGGATCAGCATTGCAGAAGTGAAGGCTGACTTCAGCAGCCCTGTCTCCTCAGCAGCAGCCCTGCATCAGAGGTTACCACGAGTTCAGGAGACTACACTAAAAGCTTCCTCTGCTTAAGTCTTTCTGTTAGTATTGTTAGAGGTTTAGGAGCATTAAGGTTTCTTCAACTTCTTCTTTTAAAAGTCCCATTATATACTAAATATCCCTGGAATGTGGCAAAAGCTGTGTTTTGAGATGAAGGCTTGATTGAAGAGAAGCATTTAAACATATGTGTTGAATGAAAGATACTGTGCATATTTTATTTTATATTATTCTGTTTTAATTTTGTGTATATATATATGTGTATATATGTAAAAAGTCACTCCCTGAAACCACCCCCCCCCCAAGTTCTGTTTCTTACAAGGTTACACAGCAGCAGAGCTGACAGCAGGGGTGGTGAGGGTAAAAAATGATTCCCTAAAAGCTTAGATACCACGGGGTTAAAACATTTCTTAGACTGCCCAATCAAAGAAAGTAAAAGCAATCACTTAGAAAACTGTTTAAAGATCTGCCAGTCAAACCTCAGATGAAGTTGTAAGTGACATGTAGTTTTATTATACAGCTATGCTATTAATGATTATCTAAATTACACTGGTAGACCCAGCTAGCGGCATTACATCTGAGACTGACGTTTGTTAGATTAGGTTTGACTTCACCTTGTAGAGAAGAAATTGAAATCTGAACAACATTGATTAGCTTTCAGAATGTGGGATCTGAGGTTACCTTCAGAGGAAGCTGCTTTGTGTTTGACTGGTAACTTACTGTCCTTTACAGCAAATGAAAGGCTGTTATAGTGTTCCTTACCATTAATATGGCATTTCTTTACATATCTATAACTGCAATTTGACCTTCTAGGCTCATGTATTTCCCAGCTACCTTCTCCTTAAGGTGACTCTGCCTTAATAACAACATTTCTTTTCTTCATAAGGAGAGCAGCACAAGATCATCATCTTTCTATCTCTTGCCTGATCTGTAGAGACATGAGACATGACACAGTTCTATTAAATAGGTCTCTGGAATTAAGTGGGGTTTCTTTTCCTGTCAGCAAAGACGTGGGCACATGCATGTAAACTCACCAGGGTTGAAGTGAAGATGCTTCAAACCTTTCATAGGGATAATGTAAGTGCAACATTGCCTTCCAGTTGGGGAACAGAAGGGCAGCCTGACTTGCTGTGTTGGCACCTGGCATACCACACTCCTCTGGAAACTCATCCAGTGTCTGTCTAAAACTTAACCTGCCTGATGCAACAAGGAGCTATAAAAATATTGATGTGGATATCCTGAGGGATTACACTCATTTTCCCCCTTCCATGTGTTGGCAAAATGTATCTTCTGTTACCACTCCCTGGCTGTTGCAGCCAGGTGGAGAATTCACCCTCCTGCCCAGCCCAGCATCAGGCTCCCGAATTCCATGATGGGTCAGCTGCATTTCCCAGTGCTACAGAACAGTCCTGCTTTCCTGCTTGGTCAGCAAGGAGCAGCTTTTCCTAGGTACACCCACACACACTGGCACTAATGAAGGGCAGGGCAGGAATTACCAATGTGCTTCTGATTTGCATAACAATTTCTGTCAGTCACAAACAGCGGATCTCTGTCGTCTGCGTGTAACTCACCAGGAAAGCAGACAAGGAAAGAAGTTCATGTACAAGTACAAACTGAGTCAGCAACAGAGCTAGAAGCAAAACTGAAATTTTCCACCTCCTACTTCTCTCTCTGTACCGTGCTAGTAATTATCCACTATTTATTTAGTTCATAGGTATATGGGCTGTTGAGCTCTTAATGTTTTCAAACATAGACATTAGAGTAAAATTGAGGTTTTACCCTCGCTGCATTGTAAAATACAAACACTCTCCTGATGGTTTGGGTTTTTTGTCTTGTGCAGTGTTGTGCAGGACTCCAGGGGAGAAAAGTAATTGAGCATAGTCAGTCACACGTACAGTGTCTCAGAACCAAGGAGCCATTACCTTAGTGCAAGGTACAGTACCACAGCAGATTGTGAGAGTGTTTCCAACCAGTGCACTGCTGTTTTTAATAATCAGAGAAGAGGAGCTCAAGGCTGGGGACTTGTCTATCCCATCCACTTTCTGAGAACTGTCTCTGGCCAAGTATAGCCTTTCACTTCTGCATGACTGCCGAAATCTCAAAGGAAGTGAGTGGGATGATACTTTCTCACACCTATCATTCTGTCACCACGCACTTCTCAAAGAACTGTTGGAGATACCCAGGCTAATAAAGTGAGCTGTCCAGCCACTTAACCAAGCGAGAAACTCAGCAAGTCATGCGTTCTCAGAGATGGAAATGCAGATCCTGGTTCTGCATGTTCAGTGAAGGACACTGGGTTGGGCTCTGCAGCTGTTAGGAGGCTTGTGGGGTGGTTTGTTGAAGCTGTGAAAACGATACTGTGCTTTCTGTGAGGGAAGAGGGAGAGGAAGGGAGTCAGTCTGATGGTTGTGTTACACTGTCTCTGCTCTGTGCAATAGCTGCGATGTGAAGCTCACGGTCCATAAACATTGTTACTGAAAATATATACTTCCTTTAATAGCAACAACAGCATTAACAGATAGCAATTACCCTTCATTTTCAGGAACTATAAAGTCTCCATTAATTCAAGATTTATGTAGTTATAGCATTTAGCACAGGAATAACACCACAGAGAATTGGTTTATACACATGTAATGAGAGAGCTTATGGCATACTTTAGTGAACATTAACATAATAGAGTAATATAAACCATCAACAGTTCCACTTATTGTCTCTTACCTGCTTTAGCATCACTGTGAAAAGTGGCTAGCAGCTTGGTAATGTGCTCTGTTAAATGGTGTTCTGCAGAAAGCCAAAAGTCAACTTCTGTAAAACAAGGGAATGAGTAATCTCTGCTCGTTACTCCAAAACGTTGCTCTCATTTTTTTAATAACAGTGTTCAAGATTGCATTAAAAAAAAAAAAAAGCCTGTTTCTTTCTTTAAAAGTAATTCCGTGTTCATCTTCTTTCAGTCCTGGATTTCTGTCTGCTGTGTGCAAAACTGTGGCTTGTCAGCTTAATTACATGGCCCTGCAGTGTAAGCGAGCTCACCAAACCAGGGGTTGGGTATCAAGCATTCCTCACTTAATGTGGTGCTAAGAAAGATGTACAAAAAATGGAACTGCATTTCAAGTTGAATCAGCATTTACCATGTATTAGCTTTGTGCTTTGTGTTTTAGCTGTAGTAAGCAACCTCAGGGGCAGGTGAAGTTACATCCAAGATGGAAACCAAAAGTTTTGAAGTCAGGTTTCTAAAACAGCGTTTTCACGTGACTTTCTGCAGCAGCCCAGTGAGTTTATTTGGGCAGTGTGAATCAGCCTTGCCGTGCTGGAGTTTGCTGTGCTCATTTCTGAGTCCCAGGAGGTGCCTGGAGGTATCAGCAGCACAGGAGGAGGTGCAGTTCAGCCCCGGCTGGATGGGAGGAGGAGCAGCACGGAGGTGCTGTGGTGGCTCCAGCCCAGGCTGGGTTCCATCCTGCCAGAAGTGGTGCAGATGCAGAACAGCTCATGGCTCAAGGGTGGGATCACAGTGAAGGGGCTCAGGTGAATGGGGGGACACTGTCAACAGCAGCTCTGTCTCAGCACAGCAGCAGCCTCGTTGTTGTCCAGCTTTGATTTTGCAGGTAATAAGGTGAAGGGGGGATTTGTAGGTGTTTAGGTTTTAGGAGGCATTTGAGAGGGCAAGTCAGGGAGCTTTATGGCCGTGAATGGGAAGTTATTCTCTGCAGCAAAAGGCAGAGAAGGAAGTAGTAAGGAGGTGCTTATTTGAAAGTTTAACAAGGGGGTGATCAAGTCAGACCAGTGAGAGATGAAAGTTTACAGCAGTGCTGAATGTCAGTGTTGGGAAGAAGAGGAAAGCTGTGAGAGAGTCAAAATGTGAAGAGTGACAGTTTGGCATTTGGGAAGTGGGAAGGTGTGTAGCAAGCAAAGCCACAGACTGGGAAAATGATCTTGCAGCAGCTTTTCCTTGGCACAAGGACACAGGTACATCAGCTGTCACCAGGGAAAAGGTTAAAATGGTAAATGAAAGGTGAGGTAGTGAGAGCTTGATCAAGAACTTAGTTGTGTGGATGAACAGGATGCTCCTTATGTTACAGAGAACAAGGATACACAGGACTTAAACATGGGTTGAATATCACAATTTTGGGAGTGTTGTGAGGCAAAGAGAGTTATGAGAACTGTGGGCTTGAGTGAGAGATGGAGGTGATAAGAGTGGAAGCAATGAGAAGAATAAACTGTGTGCAAGATCTGGGGGATGGAATTATCACTGCTGTTTCAGCTGTGTTGACCTTGAAAGGGTATCCACAAACCCACAGGAAAAATCATAGTTTAGGCAGCAGGAGAAAGGGATGTAACAATGAAGAGAGGTCTGGGAATTGCTCTAATAGGAATGGTCACTCTGTGTGTGTCTGTGTATGAGATGACCCAGCAATAAGATAAAGCCCCCACCAGCACTTTTTCTGGAAGTTTCTCTTCCCCTGCTCCTTACATTTTATCTAGCAATGGAAAAAGTGGGTTCCATCTGATAAGTCTGTTGTTTCCATGAGGCTGGAAGTTTAGTTTCCACTTCAGGTAATCTGTAATTTGCTGGTTTTGAACCCTACCCAAGCCAAGGTCCTCGAACTGGTTTTGTCCATCGTTCAAATGTCCTTTTTTCTGAAAAATTAAACTCGGTACTTTTCCAGAAATTCAGATTTTTCCTGGCTGCAGCAGAAGGGAAAGATCAAACATGGAATTGAACCGAGGGCTTTCACATGGCAGTATTTGCACTTCTGTTAGCATTACACTTCAGTCTGTGACAGTTTTCAGCTGTGGCTAATAATGAGGAGTCTCCATTTGCCAGTTACTTCCCAGCTGGGTTCTCAGGCAGAATTTCAGTGGTCCTTTTGCCATAAGATGTCCAGTCAGCAGTGCTGGATGCTGCTGTGGAACCCTGTGCCTGGGCTGTGCTTCAGGCTTAGCATCACTCAGTAGTGTTGCATATAATACATGTGCATGCACACACATGCACAGCATCAGTGCTCCTTCTGAGCTTTAATTCTTACAGACTGAAAGCCCAGTGATACAGAGTGAAAACTAGGGAGAAAGCTGACTCCCATGTAGGAGTAACTGGGCAAAGATGGTTAATTCTCCTAATGGAAGAAAGGCTCTGTTTTACAGACAAGCTGCATGTTGTTATTAAGAACAGATCTGCTTTTTAAACAATATCAAAATATTGAATTTAAAATAACCTTGTAGGCCTTGAAAGATTTGGGTGCTATAAACAGGCAAATGTAATGTTGTTGCCAGTACAGGAAGACGAAAATTCACCACTCAGTGAATTTATGTTATTTCATCCTTCTCCATGAACAGATTTACCAGCAAAATAGCATCCTCTAAGCCCACTGCTTTCCCAGTTCACTCAGTTGCTCTTTGGGAAATGCCAGATGGGGGAGAGACTTGGCATGCCCTCAGCTTCCATCGTTCCACCCACCACACAAAGGTTCCCACTGAGACTCGGGCCAGTTGAGTTAAGCCCTGGAAGCCCTTCCAGAGGGAGAGGAGCCTTCCAAGTTGTGCTTCTCAGCTGCAACTCCAGTAAATAATATTAGTAATAGTGGCCCTCCTTGACCTTTGTATTTAAATAAAGCAAAAGTGCAGCTGAGAAAATGAGTCAAAACTTCAGCACCAGTGTTCTCCCCTCCTGCTGAGATTTTGTGTTTTCTTTTTATCCAGACAAAACCTCAAATTTTAAATACATTATTCTGTATATAAAAAGCTGAGTCATCACAGTCTGTGGTGCCCATATTCACTCTCGAAAATGTAGAGAAAAAAAAACTTCAGAGCAAACAATGAGAAGAGCCTTCTAGTTTGCTGACAAAAATCCATCATTAACTCGCATAAAAGAACTGAAGAGATCTTATGGAGAGCTCTTGGGCATGGCAGGATAATTCCAGTTCTGCTGCTGGCAGTCAGCATGTCCCTAGCTCTCTGCTTTCTCCATTGTTTAACGTCTCCCTGTCCCAGTTCCCCATCCAGCATTTTCTTATCTTACCAGGGACCTTGGGAAGAAACTTTTAAGAGTTGAGGCATCAGGGAGGAGAGCAATCTTGTACAGCTGTCTGCCCACATCAAGAAACACCATTATAGCACAGCCTTAAATCCAAAGGCAATGGCAGTAACTCCTTGGAAGGTGATCAGAAAGAACAGAACAGAGTAGGCAGGGGATAGGAATTGACAGTTGAGTTAGGCAATTCCATTAATTAAATCGAATGATATAATTAACCGTAAAGATGCCAAGAAGATGAGAATTTTGGAGGATGCCTCCTCCAACAGCTGCAGTTGCAGGGCTTGCAGAGTTTCTCACGTGTTCCAGGATTGTTTACCAGGTTAATCAGAAGAGCACAGTGTGCAGCACTGTGTCCCCTGTGCAGGTGTGAAGGATACAGCTCAAGGGTGGCCCATGAGTCAGCTTTGGGTTTTGTAGCTTTCCAGCAGTTCTTGCTTCTGGCTCCCATAGGCAACAAAATCCAAACAAGGTTTCACAGGAGTTTTCCAGATATGTAAGAGGCAGCAACAACATTTTTATCAGCAGTAAAGACTAGAAGTGATGCCTGCCTGGCCTTGCTTGGGAATTCACCCTTACTGGAAGCATCCTGCTTGAAATGGGTGTTCTGTTGCCAAGGTGAGTCTTCTCTCTCTTATCAGCTGCTGTTTTCACTTATCAGCTGCTTATCAACTGCTTCTTTTGTCTGCCAGATCAGTAAGGGGCTTGTCGTGGCACCCTGAGTGAGAGGAGATGCTTCAGCTGGTGCTGCCCAGCCTTTGCTGTGCAGCCTCAGGGACAGGAGTCCTGGCTTCCCACAGAAATGATTTACAGAGAAGACTCGAAGCAAGACAGGCTAAAATATTTACAAACATGTTTGTAAAAAAGCCTCCCTCCCCTCCCTGCAGGGTCAGTTCCAGCCCTGGCTGCAGTACAGACGTGGGCTCACACAGTTCTCCCCAGGCAGCAAGAACAGTCCTTGTGTGTCAGTCACCTGTGAGCCCTGAGCTCCAGGTGGAGACCAGGACTGAGCCAGTCATTTTTCATGCTGTGATCTGGCTTCTTCCCCCTCTCCCACATCTTCCTTTTGATCCCTGCTGCACTGTGGAAGCCTCTGCCAGCAGACTGGGCTCTGTTCCTGCCCTGGCTGCTCCTGGGATGGGGAATTGAACCTTCCTCTGCTCTGCCCACCCTCGATGCTCGAGGCAGCCCACAGCACATTTCCCTCCTCATGAAATTCAAGTTAGCACATCACTTCTGATTCCATATTGTTATTAGTTTCTCTGTATGTACTTGAAGATTGTGTAATTCAACTTAGTATTTTATACCTTTTAATGTTTCTTGATGGTATTTTGCCATCAATATGATGGTAGTTTACCCAGCTGCATTTTTCTTGAGAAGGAAAACGTTCTCCTTTGCAAATGACTCACGTTTGGTTTTGTAGTATCTGAAAGTTCCACTTGATTTCTGTCGTGGCTCTTGGTCTTCCAAAGTTTCTGTATTTTGGTGAGTTTCCTCTAATTTTGTTTGATGTCCGTGTGACTGTCTGAGGAATGTGATTTTACATTTCAGTCAGAGCTGTGCACGAGTTCAGAACGGAGCAGGGGTTGAATGAAGCTTCTGCGAGTTTTTGTCTACATAAGACAAGATGCTGAGCGTGGCAGGATGAGTGCAGGCTAAAGCAGAGGTGAAGCTGCAGCTTGGGCTCCTGTCAACACAGTGTCCAGAGTGTCAGAGGCATCAGCAGTTCTGCCTGATCAGATCCACCAATGCTTGCACTCCTCGATGGTCAGATTGAAATATCTCACACACACACAGAAATATTGGTTTCCAAGCCTTTCCTTGGCCTTTCCCACACCTGTGTCAAAATCAGTTGGAGATCTTTACCCAAATCTTTGGCAGCAGCTGACTTCATTTGTGGTTTACTACTCCTGACAGTTTATTGGGGAAGCAAAGCGCGCCTTCATCTCCAATAATAAACAGCCCACCCGCCGACACTTTGACAGACTTAATGGTTTTTTTATACAAAAATGGACAGACTTAATGTTTCGACTGTAGCGATCATCTGTCCTGATCTCCTTAATGAAATTAGATTAAGTGCACCTGGGAAAATGCTGAGACGGCACATTGCCTTCATCACCTTCCTTAATTTAAAACCAATTTGCGGGGAAAATATCCTCTGAAGCTGAGGGAGGCAGAGAGAAGGGGGAGGGAAGGGGATTTTAAAATCTATCTGGATAGCTACTGGCAGTTTTAATTCCTTTCCCTGCTGGCAATGTGAAATATTAACAGCCTTAAGAACGGGGAGTTTAAAGACTTACTAACCTTTCTGCCTTTCTTAGGGGAAACAGAAACAAAACAAAATCTTTACCATCCAGATCACATATAGGAACAAAGTCTGGGGCATGCTGGGGCTTGGAGTTGGGGCTGGGCAGGGAAGAGAGAAACAGTTGAAATATGGAAGTGTCCTTTCCAAGAGTTTGGCCATGTTTTCCTAAAATGGATTGTAACCTCTAGGTGTTGGTGATGCTCACTGTCTGTTACCTTGATAATGATTTACTTGTGCAGAAAAATAGTAATTTGCCTACATAGGTGTGAAATCAGGTGCAATATGTGCAGTATGATATGACCTGAAAATGAGTGCAAAATGTTCCTTTGGCTCATTCTGAGGAGAACAAGAAACATGTCTTTTTAATTAAAAATAAAACATCGCAGAGAATAACCACAACTGTTTTTCCACGAAGGATGATTCCTGTTCCCTCACTCTGACTCCATGGTTGGAATCACACTGACAGGCAGCTCAAGGTCTTCCACCACTGAGGTGGTCAGAGGGTAGTCTGTGATGGGCTGGAAAGTCTCTGTAGCAGAATTTTAAATGCTTACAGCCTTTGTGATTTGGACCACTCAGAACCTCAGTCGTGGTGACCTGTGAAGAAAAAGTCATTCAGAACAACCATGTTGAAAGTCCCAGTTAAATTATATTTATTAGTGAAGCTGGGGCCCAATTTGTCAAAAGTACTCCTCACCCTAATCAAAGTCAGCAGGGTCTGTGGATGCTCAGAGCATCCCAAAATCTCTTCAGCCATCTTCCCCCACTTGACTGGTCTGTCACTGGGACTCCTTGTCTAAGTGGGAGTTTGTATAAGAAGCCCAGTTGCTGTCAATGAATAATTTAAATAGCTTAAGCCTCAGACATGCTTCTTAATAATGAGGGAAATCAGCCCCATATGTCCTTGTCCATAAATACTAGAAGATGGGGACAAGTCACTTTTAAATGGGATTCATTTATTTTTAAATGGAATCGTGATAAGTGTTTAAAAGGTAATCAAGCATGTGTAGCTATCCTGAATATTATAAATATAAAAGAACATTAGCCTAAAATTGAAAGGGATTCCATTCATATATAAACTGAATTAAAGTATCATGCAAGGATGAAAGTGCAGAGTAACCTTTGGTAACTAACAAAGATATTAAAGTGTCTGTTCTTTTTGTTAGTTGCCACAAAAGTAGCTGAAGTGACCATTGTGTGTTACACATGTCACTGTGTATTAGGGACACTCAGGCCCTGGTTACTGAGTGACTGCAGCTGCTTTTACCCTCTTTAAATCTGTAGATAACCTCACCCTACCTGCAGAAGGTGAAGTTGAAGAAAGCAGGATTTCTTGTATCGTGGTTATTGAGCTTGTCCCCACCAAAAAGGTCTTCCTCCCATCCTTGTATTTTTAGTTCCCCTTTTCTGTGAAGTGGGAGTTTCTTGTCCTACTTTTCAAGATCCTGCACCACTCCACCTTTTCCCATCTCTCAGTTTTTGTCTGACGGCATCTCTGGCACCTCCTCTGCTCTGCCCGTGCTGCTGGCCCTGGGCTGGAAGCTGCCAATCTCTCCTTGGTGGTTTTTTCTCCATGAGACAGGCTGCCTTCAAGGACGAATCTGTGGCTCTTCCCCTCAAAACCTACCCAGTGTTATATATAGGGTGGTGTGCATTTAGTGGTTGCTTGTATTTACTGCGAGTGTTGTGTTTTAGAATCCATAAGACAGAGAGCCCATACTGAGGCATGGGGAAGGGGAGAAGTATGCCTGCCAGCTAGATGATAGTTATTTTTAGTAGTACTGTAAAGTCAATTAGAACTAAAGCAGATCTGTATTAAAAGTTAATTTGTATTAAGAATAGCATTGCACTAGCCACCACTTTCATCTGGAAGCAGGTGCAAGTCCATCTGTGCTGCTTGATTTTAATGTGGTCCGGTGCAAAAAAGAGGATGTTTTTAAGCCATCTTATTAGCTTCAAAAGTTATTATATCCCATCTTCTCAGCAGGTCTGTATGATCACCAGTGTTGAATTGATTTGTCAGTGCTGCCAGTTTGCATTGCGGTGGATGCAAAGGAGGCAGGAAGAAGTACAGTTCTTGCCTGGGCAGTCTTACAGTTCCCAACAATAGCTCTTGGCTGTTCAGCTGGTGAATATATTCAGTACAGTAGCAGTGCTTTGAAAACATTTCACACAGGCCTGTAAGCCCCAGTGTTCATTGGATTCGTTCTGGGCTGTGCTCTCAAACTTTCTCCTCCCTCCCTGCCCTGTCTCCTTTTTGCCTTCCTTCTGCCCGGCGGTTGCCTTTCAAATCCATCCTGCCCAGTGCAGATAAACAGCAGGAAAAGGATGGAGTGGAGGTACCAAAGGTGATGTTGTCACCTCTCAAGGCAGCACTCTTCTTCCCTCTGCTCAGCAGGATGGCTGAGTAAGGCTAAAGTCTGGTTGTGTACCTAAATCTCCTCTGCACCAGTTTAAATGCTCGCTGAGGTGCTGTGAGGCAGCAGATTGAACGTGCCCCAGTGCCCTGCTAAAACCAGAGCTGGGTTTTCACCCCTTCCCAAACACACAAAGCCCAGGGGCGTTGGGAGCCTGTTTGGGGTCGTTGGGAGCCTGTTTGGAGTCGTGGCTGTAGCGGCACAAGAGACCATTTCTTGTGGCTGAGTGCTGAAACTCGCTGTTCTGTGACCTTCAGTTGTGGCTGTGTCTCAGGCTCGTACCTTAGGCAAAATTCCCATTCCTCGTGCCATTGTGAAGAGCAAACATTGGGGGGGCAAAATAACTCTGCGGCGAGAGCTGGATAATGCAGTGCAAGTCCGTGGCCTAATTCCTCTGATGATGTTGTTTAAAACATTATTTTCTCATTACCCTTTGTGAGCTGAGCTTCAGAGCTCTCCATTAAAAATAACAGCAGTGACTTGAATTAATTGGTTAGAAAACATTTCTTCTCTCAGCCATGTTCCACAACAAAACCTGGGGAAGCCAAGAAAAATGCTGGCCCGGATTTGGACTAAGTTTTGTTTAGAGGCCTGAAGCCTACACGTTGCTGTGCAGACAAACACACACATCCCTGGGTCTGTTTTAACTGCCTTGGGTTTACAGGAAAAGCAGCCAGGCCGGCTGCAGGGCTCAGAAACAGTTGCTTGCCAGATTCTGATTTATTTGACAGCCTCCGTAATAAAGTAACTATTTGTCTAACTCTTCCTGATTAGTCTGAAGGGGTCTGCCAATCTGAAGAGGATTGACTAGTCAGGAAACCACTGGTATTTTGGCCTTTTTTTTTTTCTTTAAGGGCTGTGATATTATTTGCAATAATTTCTCCTTTATTAAGTTTGGCATTTCAAAATAATTCACTGCTGCAATGTGAACATTTTCCACATCAACAATAAGTCTATTACGGAGAAATTTACGAAAACAAAATGACTTCATATTGCTTGCAGATGTATTCTGTAAAAATAATTGTTTTTCACTAGATTTTAATGTTTCTAGGCCTTTGTAAACATAATGCCTAAATACTTTTATTCAATAAACGAGACCCATTCAGTAATTGCTTGCACATTTGAAGTCCAGTAAATAAGGAGCAGATTTCGACCAAAATCTGTGTATCATTTAAACTGCTTAGGTCACAGCCCTAGGGCAGAAAAGAACTGGTGAGAAACTTGTGTTTTCAGAAGTGGAAAACTGTGACTTCAGAAACCAAGACAAATAAGACCCATTTCTCTTTTAATTAGTGGATTCCTGCTTTCTTTATTCTTCGTTCAGTAAGGCTGGGAATTCAAAGGAGGCTGGAGATGTTAAGTATTCTGTTCTCTGGACTTTCTTTATAGTCTGGGGATACCAAAGTCCTTCAGGCTCCATTGGAAATCCCATCACACAAACCCATATTTTTTTTCCTTGAATGCATTGTTTTCAGGTTGGAAACACCACTGTGCATAGACAGAGAACATGCACACACGCATGCGGGGGGGAGATTGTGGCTGATGTTTTGTGTGCCTTGTTTTTATGTGTATTAGGTTTAGTATGTACTAGCTTTTAAAAGCCAGAAGTATGAGAGACCTCGCTGAAGCCAGGAGAACCTCTAGTAAGCATCTTGTGGTCTTAAGTTTGGGCAAAATGTCAACCTAAAACAAAACAAAAAAGGCAGTGCATGAATAACTGGATATTGCTTGTCATGCAAGAAAAATAACTTACAAAGCAAAGTAGAATCCAGAAATAAAATTGAAATAAAAACAAAAGCAAACAAATACCACATGTATTGTAATTCTTGTGTGAGACATGTTTGGTTGAGTCCTTAAATCAACCAGCTTACAGACTGCATTGATGAGCTCTCATCGTGCCTTAGGAAAGTAATACCAAGTGAAGTATTCTCTGTGGTGGTTTGTTTTCCTTTACAGATATTTTACAAGGCACGGGGACCTTTTAATGGAATCAAGGAGGGCTGAGTACCTCAGACAAGGTGGTTTAAAAGATAATGTGTAGTTTTTCCTTGGCCTTGTTACCTTCTGTTCTCCAGACACTGTATTCTCTGGCCTGTTCAAAGGCAGTAATAAAATTCTGTTTAATTTAAATATGACCAAGGTTTCACCTAGTGTCAGCAAGAATACACCTCACTCCCCTTAGGCCACCGTGGTCTTTTACCATGGATGCTTAGGTAAACAGTGACAAAACAGGCTTTGAGTGGATGAAGAAGGTGTGTGCAGGAAATGAGCGGTCGTCTCTCATGGGCTGGGGGCGTGGGAGGCAGAGCAGGTCACACTGACCCCGTTCCAGGTGACAAGTCATGAAAAGCAAACCCTTGGAGAAGAACCAGCTTTGTGTGTGTCAGTCCTTGATCTCCTGCTCATGTGTGTGACATTGTGCTTCCCTGCCATCCCAGGTCATTCCCAGTCAGCTCCCCACCATGTCTGACTCCCTCTCCTTTCCCTCCTCCTGTCCCAAGAACAACAGCAGCCCTAAAACCCCATAAAGCTCTGCAGCTGTTTTCACACGTGATTAACCCGTCCTGGGCAATCCCGGCCGTGGCCTCTCGTGCGGCACGGGGGGATCGCGGTGAAGCCACCGCCGTGGTTTGGTGGCTGGGATTCCTGTCCAGATCAGCTGCTCCACGAGGCAGCTGGGATGTTTCATGGGGTCAGTAAAGCCTTGCACGGGGAAGAGGCGTTCCTCTTTCCTCACAGCAGCTGCCTCTGCCTGCCCAGGGTGAAGGACACAGAGCAGGGAGAAGAGCCTTGGGTGCTGTACCTGGCTGGTGCCTGTGTCTGGTGATGGTGTCTGGCTTGTAGCAGCCCCTGCATCCAGCAGCATCACCAGGCACAGAGGAGATAGACAGGAGTTTCTGCTTCTGTAGAAGCTCCCTGTGATAGGCTTTGTCATTTATACACATCTTTGACCTGGGCAAGGACCTTGAAAGAGAGACATTAAGACAGAGCAAGGTGAAAGTGTGAAGTTACACAGCTAGAGACAATCCCAAGCCCAAAGGTGTAATTTTACTTGTGAGGAAAGGGGCATAAAACTGGGCAGACTTGGGCAGAGGCATGACAAGATCTCTGTGTTATTATGAGCACTTTGGCGTTTCCTCTACCTGTAGCTGATCAAAAGCTTTAGGTAATAAAACAAGTCTCTTAGGTTCTGCTCAGGTTTGTGTTTGGCACAGGGAATTGTGTGTGTTTGAAGTGACCCCTGCCTGGGATCCCTGTGTCTCACTAACACAGCACAGTATCTGGTTTGCCAGCTTCACTGGGGAGTTCAGCAGCAGGGATTACTGAGTTACTGAGCACCAGAACAGCCAAAAGTGTTCTGGGAAGCACAAGCAGACAAAGTGTCTGTCCCTCAAAATTTTAGCTCTTGCACAGATTTTAGGGGCTGTGTCGTATAATAGTGCCAAAAAAATAAGCCAGTTGTTTTAATGAGAAATCTTGCCTGTGAACCCTTGCCTGATAAGCCTCTAGACAGACTACTGTGATCCTTTGCATTTACAAATTCCCTTACTGGTTTTGGTTTTATTTATCATTTTTGCATGGCCATAGGTGTGCCCACTCTTCTACTTGCATGTCTTCCTCTGCTGTGCCCTCACTTTTGGGTCTTATTTTATCAGATGTTTCATATCAAAGCAGTGTGAAAAACATTGACTAGAAGGAAATAAAGAATGTTTAGAAGCGACCCTTGAGCATCAAGAACTGCAAGTTTCTTCTGGAGCTGGCAGTGGCTGCAGTGTTTTTCAGAGCAGGAGTGAGCTGGAGAGGATTCTCTGCCCCAGGAAGGTCAGGAAAATCCATGTAACAGACAAGGACATACCAAAGCCTTTTTTTCTTGCTGGGTAATCTCTCCAGGGAATTTTATATGCTGAGTATTGCCATGATACATTCTCTTTATTATGTCTCTCAGCACACAGCACCACTGCTGAAAGCACTTCCATTCACTTGTTATCTAATCTCTGTCATCAGAGGTCAGTGGATACAGCCCAAGGTCCTCCCTTGGCATATTTCCAAGCAAAAGCCCTGCACCCCTGGAAAAAAGCCTTTTTCAAATGGAGTATAAATTGGGATTTGCCTCATGCATTGACCAGGAATCCAAGTTCTTCAGTGTTTCTTTCGTGGGTCCTGATAGTCAGTCTTGCAGTGTCATCATTGATTTCTGGTGATGCTGGAGATGACCCATGTATTTTGTGTTGTGTCAAAGCCCCCAGGAGCTCCAGCCAAGGACCATATCCATAGGATATGTAGCTCACAGGAGGCTCTCCCCTCCAGGGAGCTCATCTTCCAGGAAAAAAGCAGCTGAGAGGATGAGTGTGCTCTAAACAGGTCCCATAAGTCAACATGGGAAGCAGTGGCCTCCTCAGATCCGAGAGGCCTCACTGGGGTCACCGTGGGGGAAACTTTTGAGGAGAATAATGAGGCAGGTCTGTAGGTGTCAGTGGGGAGCTCCTCCCAGGTTCGAGGGGAGGCTGGAGGAAAGCATGGCCCAAAGAAGTGGGTGCAGGAGACTGGTCTCAACCTGTTCTCCGTTGTGGTTGGGCGTGTGGTTGCTCTCCAAAGAACTGGAAAACGATGAGAGAAGGGGAGAAGCAAAGGAGATGCAATGTTTTGTGCAGTAGCTGTGTTTTGTGATAACACCTGTTATTAGAGGAACAGAGGCTTGCATCCTAAGAAAAACACCCAGGTTGATAGGCTGTCCTGTAGTTCTGAGTAGACATTTATGCATGGAGGAAGGTCACATCATAGTAATTGGATTGGCTGATAAATAGCTGCATGTGAACCTGCTACAGGCAGGGAAGGCTTGCAGAGCACTCCCACTGCTTTAATTGCTGCTTTAGCCTGCTGGTAGGAATGGGGAGGTGTTGGGAAATGACACAATAGCAGGTTCAGGGGTATTGCTCGTGAATCAGTGCACCCTCTGCTCTAGTTTGTGGCAGGCAGCAAGGGATTTTTTATGAGTATTTCGTTTGTTCCTATGATTTATTCCTGGCATTCTTCTGAAGCTGCCAAGGCAAGGTAAAAGATGCTTGTCTCTCAGTCTGTTCTTATAGGTTCAAAGTTCAGGGTTATTTTCTAAAGGCAAGATGAGTATGGAAAATCCTGTCCAATCTCAGCACAATTTTTTTCCTTGAGATGGCATTTGTCTCTGTCATGTGCAGCTGACTTCATTCTCTGCTAGAAGCTTCTCACTGGCAAGCTTTGCTGTCATCCTGGATACACAAATTATCCTTGTTTATTTTGGAGTAGCTGAGGAGACATGTTCTCTTCATGCTTCTCAAAGTCACAAAACACAGAGGTTTTTCCCACCCTCCTGTAAACAGGACAGGAAAGAAAGCCAGATGTCAAGGTTTTCTTAAAATTTATACCATGAGGCCCTGCTTTCATGTGCTTAAGCCTGGCCAGACTTCATCACTGGGAATTTCCTTGTTGAGAGTCTTATTCAGACTGAATTATTTGGGTGGATTTCAGCTGAAACACTTCAGCACAGGGTGATCTTCCACTTACTTCTCCTCCTCGCAGCCAGCAAAGTTCTGGAGCAGAGAATATGGTAGATGGCAAAAGCACATCCGTTTACACTTAACAGCTTTTGCTGTTGGCATCCAGCAGTGTGGAAGAAGATGACAGGTGCTGCAGGGTGGAGGTGTGGGCTTGATGTGGTGCTGGGGAACCAGAGCCTGTGAAGGGGTTGCTGAGGAAATGTGGGAGCCAGATTTCGAAAACAAAAAGGGCTTTACTACAAAACTAAAGCATGTGTGCAGAGGAGAGCAAACTAAGGTTGTGTGGACAGTCCTAAGTGGTTTTTTCCCCAAATTTTTTTTTTTAATGCTTTACTTTGCATCTTTAAGCACTTCTTGTTTTTTGCATGCCTGGTTTTATGGCACTTGAAATGAGTGAGACTGTATAAAAAGCAGTGTTATGTTTTGTGTGAGCCAAAGAGCCATCCTAAAGTGAGAAGAAAAAAAGTGTTTATCAAATGCCTGTGTACGTTTTAGGGTGCAAACAGATGTTCTCTGTGTGAAACTTGGATAGAAACACAGTTTAGCAAAACCTTCCCTTGCCTTTTACTGCTGCTTTTAGGGATGTATCAGCCTTCCAGGGATCAGGTTCTGCAGATCATACAAACCATTGTTTTTCCTTAACAAGGTTCTGCCAAGCTCGTCCCTGGTTGTAAACCTTTATTTCCTGTAATTTAAACAAATGATGCATTTCAGAAGTGACTCAGTTCCTTAAAATGAAGATGTATTTCTGCTAGCTGACTAAATGGAGGCCTGGTTCATCCATACTGCTGCCTTTCCCAAAGCCTACTGCATGGTCCACAATGCTGCATTCACTTCTTCTCTCAGCTTTTCTCTGAATGCTTCCACAATCTCTTTCAAGGACAACTTGAAGCTGAAAGAGTGTTTGGATGGGTTTTCAAACCACTGATATTTGGGTTTGAAAAAAAGAAGGCAGTTGTTTTCTAGGACTGATGCTGCTTTCCAGAAGGGCAGGCGTGTTTGAGGTTGTCTCTGGCTTTGTGTCCATATCAGAATACACAGAAATATGAATGCAAGCCAACTAAAATGATAAAGGCAAAAGCCAAGTGAAAGCATGTCCATGTGGAGAATGCCCTTCATGATATTTCGTTACTGAGCTGGTCTGTAAAGGTCTGAAGTTGTTTTGGGTTGTAGAACTATTTTAACTAATCTGCCTTATCTTTGAGCCTTTACTTGTCTTCCTTTGCCTTTCTTTATTGTGCCTGTATTTTGGGTATTATAATACTAGTCTGAAGCTCAGAAGCCTGAGTGTTGCCTTTAGTTAACATCCCTTCTTCCTTCTAACCTGTCTAACTTGCTGTCTGATGACCCATTAAGCAATTGTTTTTAATTAGCAAGCTAACTACTAGCTTGCAATGCAAGAATTAAAAAAAACCAAACTACACAAAACATTTGGCTTCTCAAAAGTGTAGGTTAAGTTATTTACAATACTTCTTGTAAACTCCTTGAGTGTATTTATTAAAAGCAGTGCATTTTTGTAGCTGGTAGCCTCCTTATCTTGTCCTGCACTGTCTTTGGTAAGCAGTGAGAGAGAAGACAACATTTGCTTCTGTTTGAAAAATCCCAAATTGGGCAAATTATTGGCTAGAGCAGAGATTTCATCAGATACTTGTGGTCAGCCAGAGAGATTTGCCCAGGCCTCAGACACCTGCATAAGAAGAGTTGCAAAACCTGTTGTTGGAATGAATGACATGCAAGGACTCTACCAAAACTCTCCTTAGATTTCAGCATAAGTGAAAACAAATGTTCTGCTGTAAATATCCCCCAGGTGAATACATTTATTCTCTTCACAGCTTTGAAACACGCTTCGGGCTAGAGAGGCTCCCTGGAGAGGGAATTTAGCGCTCAGAGCCAAAGGTCAGGGTCAGGTCACTCTGCTCCATTTGAAATTTGGCACCTAGGTACATATGGCAACTGCATCATCCCAGGGGCTAATTTGCCAAATCAGATTGCATCCTCTTTCACTGCTGTGTGCCAAGCTTTTATGTCAGTCCTCTCCCTGCAAAGCTGAATGCCGAACATCCAAGACCTGCTTCCAGTACCAGCCACTTTGAGCAGCTGAGCTCTCTTGGAAGAAAACCAGAGCACACCTACCTGATAATAAGAACAACATTTACATGGTGGTTTTGATTTCAAAACTTTATTAAGCATCAAAGGCAAAGCTGTGCTTGACCCCTGGAGGCATTTACAAGGAATTCTCTTCCCTGTTCATACACAAATGCTGCGGGAAGGCTGGATGGAAATTGTGGCCTCCACGGGGGCTGGTGCAGACCCTGACTAGCAGCCTCTCTGGTGAAGCCAGCACCTCCCAGGGGTTCCCCAAGAGCTCATAATGGAGGCACAGATGCAGGAGGGGAGGAAGCAGAGACACTGGAGAAGGTAAATGGTAGAAATAGAGGTTTCCAAGAGTGCTTGTTTAGCTGAGTGCAGAATCCAGGATGCTCTCGGCGTTATCACGCCTGAGTCAGAGTCAGGTTACTACGCAGCCCCACGTGGGATGCCATGGTTATCTTTACACCACAGGTTCTAGCAGCTTAATTAGGTTGGTCTGGGCTAGGAGGAGATTGGCAAAAGCCCCTGCTGCACGTACAGTTATGCTGAGAAACTAGTTTTTTCCCAGCACAGCTTTGCTTTGATAGGTTTTGTTACTGGGATGAGTTGTATGCAGCACTTCACTGTTACTGGCATCGATGCACAAATGTTGTTAACAGTTCCTAAACCTTCCTGTCCTTTCTTAAAGACAGAAAAAATGAGGCACAGAAACAAAACAATGGAAAAACTGCAGTGAGTTTCTGCCAGTGATTGTATTGAGATTTGGGATGGTTTTATTCCTGCTTCTGTACCCAGGCAGCTATAAAAGGCATCTCTGTTGTGTCAGTCATCTGGATGCACTCACTTTTGCAAAGGCTGGGGCAGGGAGGCCGCAGGGGAGGGCAGAGGAAATGCTGAGATAGAGGGGGAAACTTTGGAAAACCCAGAAGGTGCTGGAGGCTTCAGCTTGCTTCAATTAGTGGAAGTCAGCGTGCACCTCCTTCTCTGGCTGCCTCCCTTTGATCTTTCTTAAAGGTGTAACGCTAGAAACAGATTTAATCACGATACAAAAAACCCCGGGAAATGCAGTCTGTAGCTTTTATGATTATTCTTTGAAAAGGGCCTTGGAGATTTCAGCTTTTCTTTTCTCCTGGCCTTGGAGATAGGCACGTTCGTCTAACCCTGCTGGTTTATCGTTCCCATCAGCAACACTCCTGCTGCCGGGATCCGGCGTTTCCTGACGCGGAGCCTGTGCCTGAGAATCGCCGGCTCCGAGGGGGTTTGGAGGATGACGATTGTTTTCCCTGCAGCCGGGTGTGAATGGTGGCTCTGGGGAGCACATTCCCTGCCGGATAATGGTGCGCCCACCCTTTGCCCTCTGCTTCTGCTGAGCAGTCAGCTGCCCTGATTTGTAGTGCTCTCCAGTGCCTGTGCTCCTTTTTTCCTCCCCTTTTTCAACGCGGCAGAAGGTTCACGTGTTTAACCTTTGGAGGCATTCCTGTTGGTCTCTGTTCCCCTTGCCAAGAGGATGGGGATGCTTCTGAGTAATGAAGTCTGGGAAGCACGGTGGGACTTCAGACCTGAGGGTTGTGTTTATCTGCTATGGCATCCTCACCACAGTCGTGCAGTTGGGAGGAAAGATAATCTTGTATTTCGAGTGGCTGAAGCCTCCTAACAAGAGATAAAAATACCTCTCAAAAGAATAGCTGACTAAATAGCCACTGGTATTATGCTGTGCCCAAAAGTCAGGGAAGAATCTTTAGCCTGTCAAGCTACTGAGAGCAAATGTGGGCCGTGTTTTACCCTAATTCGGTAAAACAAAAAACAAGCCAAAGTGTTTTGTAAAAATTAGTCTTTGATCTTTCCTAATGTGCAGCCTGTGTTAGTGGTCACAGCTGTCCAATTCTCTCAGCCTGTTTCTGTTTCTCCCTGATGCCATTTTTACATTGGTGCAGTTTCAGTGGCGTCAGTGGAGCGGTTCCAGATTTATACCAGCAGTTTGGCAAACCCCAAACGTTTAAAAATCATGAGTCAGGCTCCAGAAAACAATGTAAGTTTTCTTTAAAATCATTACTCAGAACAGCGCATTGGATTGGGGGATGTTTTTTAATTTTCCTTTTAACATTTCTGCTGATGGATGCTCTTCAGGCTTTTTTTAACCTATCTGTGAGGTCTGGAAGATTAGTTTTCAGTTGCCAGTGAAAGCTGTGACTCCTGCTCAGGCACAGCACTCCTTTAAAACTCATAAACCTGCAACTTTTGAAGCAGAACTGTCAGATCCTCTTCTTGTCTCTGAGCAGCACTTGTAGGGAAGTCTCTTTTCTGTCCCATGCTCTGAACACCTACATGTATATAAAATGTGATAATTGATCCACACAATCATCAATATAACAGTCCTCAGTATTTCATATTAAAATCCTGAGAGTTGTCAGCATTGCATCTCAGTAAGAACACAGTGCATTGATTCACCTCTTTGTTGACTGATTTTTACCCAGTCTGTGGGCAGAACTTAGGCAAGTTTGGTTTTAGCTTGGAACCGTGATACCGAGAGGGAGCCAAGTGCTCGAGTTTGCAGTGAGCTAATATTTTATACTTGTGGCTGGCTTACTTAAATTGCTCTGCAGGAAAGCCTGTGTGTATATGGACTTGCAGGGATCTGAACAGTGCTCCCTCGTCCCCACAGAGGACACCAGCCAGCTCCTCCATTGATCACAGGTTTGTCTTTCTGTTGCCCACGCCTGTGCCTTTTATCGCGCGTTCGGAAAGTTAATGAAAACGAGCTCAGTGCAAGGCAAAGCACCCAGCAGAGCAGCCATGAATGCTGCACAAGTTTTCTTCTTGCCTGCTCATAATTAATGCCTCTTCCAGCAGAGAGGGGCTTCATGTGGCAAAGCCAGGCAGCGACGTGCATCAGTCTGCTGGAACGGTGATTATTGGGAATGGCTGCCTGAGGTGGAGGGGAGCCAGCATGGCTCACCTTGTGTCAAGGGAAGCAGGAAAGCCATGATTTTTTGGGAAAATAGTTTTAAAAAAATGGGTATCTCAGCTGCCACATCGACCCAGCAGCTCTGAGGGGTGTCTGCTGTGCTGTAGGGCTGCTCTGAAAGGCTTCACGTGTTTTAGAAGTCCAGTCTGGCGTCCTTGTGCACAAAGGCCACCTGTGTTGCTTAAAAACAGTGAGCAAATGGAATTTGGAAATGAAAGATGACCGTTTCTGGTCAGTGTAAGGCATGGGCTGGAACTGAATATGCATTGAGCTTAATGAGGAAAGCTGTAAGCAAAGCAGAGGAGTGATGGATGGTGATCTCCACTGAGGTGGTCATGCAGATCTCCTGGAGTAAACGTGGTACAATTCATGCTGGTTCATAGCACCAGGCTCACTGCAGGCTCTTGGGCTTGGGCTTTGGAGACACTGCCCCACACAGAAGTGACTTCAGCCATACTCAGACCAGCGTTTTTCTGCTGTGGGATTTTAGAATTCCTCTGTAGATGGGAAGTTAATGATCCAGCAAATTAATTTCTTCATGAGGCTGCATTAATAATTGATGTTCTCTTACCCCTTTTCATATTATATACAAACTTCCCACTCAGCATCTGCAACTAAAATGGGCAAAATTACAAAATTGCTTGTATTCCTTCACTGAGTGTGCTGCTCTGGCAGGATGGGACGAGTACTCAGGTCTGCTTTTAGTGCTGTTCTGAGGACATAAATTGTATCAACAGGATCTGAAGTTGCTGGAAAACTTTCTGCCCACTGACAGAGAGCCCTAGTTGATAATGATGGAACCAAGGGGGAACAAGAGGTCACTTTTTCAGATTAGGGGTTATGATTTTCTTACAGAAAGCCACATTTTAGTTGGTGTCTGGTGTCTGGAGCAAAGAGCAGTGAAAGCTCTGACTTTAATCCACATCAGCAAGAGAACACATTTAATTGAGAGGCCTTATCTACACAGAGCATTGTTGGATGTGTGACTTTATTTTCTCAATACATATTTATTATTCTTGAAGCCCTACCTTTGGGACCCCCTGATAACAAATCACTGTGTCACTTAATTGTCTGAGACTTTTTCCTTTCTTCAGATGATTAAGTGAGGCGGTTTAAACATTAAGAGCAGGAGATCACCGATGGGCCTCTGTTAAGCTGCTGTACTACTGGGAGAGATAACTAGAGATACAGAGATAGATTTTCAAGAAAAACCAAATATTTCTAGGAGGAGATAGATGTAATAGTGACTGCTGTTTAAGCTGATGTGAGGTTTGGTGGCAACTGAGGCTGATCTAAGCTGGTGCTGTGGTGGCCCCTCAGTCTCAGCCACATGTTCCCCCCTCTGTGCAGGGAGCTGGTCAGTAAACTCATCTAGCTGAAAAGTTGGGGGTACTTTGCAGGTACCAGACTTTCCTTCAGTTGGGACAGCTCTGGATTTCTGTGTTGTTCCATGAATCCCAGTGCTGGCACCGAGGAGATGAGAACATGCAACCAGGGAGCCCACGGTGTTTTAAGCTCCCGTGGCAGAGCACCTAGGTATCAAAGATGAAGGAAGTTTATTTCTAATCAACCAGTCTTACATTTCAATCAAAGAGTTTAAATTTATACACATAAATAATTCATGCACTTATTATGCTACACATTCAGAATGCGGAACGCACATTAACTTGTCGTTGTCCCACTCCAACGGATCTGCAAGTGTGATCATCCCTATTTTAATAGGGGAAAATGATGCCAAAGGTGAGATCCTGGAGCATTAAAATTGACAGCAAAATTCTTACAGACCCCCCCCCCGCAACTAGATTTTCACTTGAAATAACTGAGGTGGCTGGCTGTTGCTCTGAAAATAGTAGTGGCACTCTTTCTACTCCAGTGCAGTGATTGTGTCACAGAAAGGATATTAAGGTAGTTATGTAGCAGAAGTAAGTGAGTGTGGCATTGCCTCAGTGCTCTCAGGAATTAATAACCCCACAGGGATGTGAATGCCATACCTGCTTTGCCATTTTTAGTCCACGGGGCAATGCCACCTCTCATCTGAAGAACAGAGATAAGTGTGATTGCTAATGCTTTATGCTAGCAAATACATCCTTGCCACTTACAGGAGGATAAAATTTATTAATAAGCTTGATTGTGTTCAATTTAAAAAAAAAAAAAGATCTTTGGCTAGTTTCTGAAAGAATATTTTATATGATACATGTGAGTAAGGCTTTGGCCTGGGGGAAGGTGTTGTGCCTTCCCAGTTGCTGCTCGGTTGCTTGTTGTTCTAATTCATTTTCTTTGTTTGATTTTCATCTTGGCAAGATCCTGACTTGTTACTTTGCAGTTTGAGGAATTTCCATTTCCTTTTGATTGAAGATGTAATTTAACATTATATGTAAAAATTGTACTGCAGCAAGTGTCACCTGCAATATCTAAAGCAGACTCCAAATCCGTATGAATAATGGGTGAGTCTCTCAAGTGTTATGGAGTAGCTGTGGCTGATCCATCTTCCCCTGCTATAAAGCTCCCCACTTGTGAGGCTGTGCCTTCTTACATATCAGCCTCCGTGTTATTAGCAATCCACTCACAATACACACCATAAATCACTTCTCCTGACTCCTTAAAAATAGGTGCCTGGGAGAGGGCACAGTGTCCATGCCTTTCTGGCCAGGCTGCAGGTGGAGCTGGAAGCTGGGCCCGATGTGGGGATTGTCTGGCACTTCCCCTTGCGGGGCTGTTGACAATTGCCTGTAGCTTTGCCAGACTTTAGCTGTTGGAGCTGAAATTTTCCACGTCGTGTGTCTGCCTGCAGCTGATTTCCTTTTCTTTGAAAGTTCAAATAAAAAGATTTGGCTCCCTCAAAAAAATGAGATGGGGGGGAAAATAAATTGGTTTGGTCGAGGCGCTTGTGAGTGGTTTGCTAAGAAACTTGGATAGTTCCATACTTTAAAGCAAGGATGTGAAATTTGGCCAGGAGTTAGACCTGTGTGAGACATATGCCTTTTGCTATCTCTACAAGAGTTGCATCAGGTCCTGCCAAGTCAGAATATTCCTAAAAGGATCAGTTTGCGTATTCTAAGGGTTTCGGGAAAACACAGGTAGGCTTTTAAAAGGAAAATGCTATTTCCTAAGTAATTTGCTGGATATTCTGTATGAGGAATTTCCCAAATGACAACCCCATAAAGACGTGTCTTCCATCAGGAAAAAAAATGAATGCTCAGAATTGCTTAGCAGTCAAGATCACAAGAAACCCCAAGTGTACTCAAAGGGCACCTGATAAGATCAGTGAAAAAATACCCATTGCAGGCTCTTGCCTCCGGAATGTCATGTAAATCTGTCTGCACTTGCCTTTCACACTTTTAATTGAAAACATAGAGGGGTGGGGGGAGCATCTCAGCAGATTAGCTAATTGATTGATTGATTATTTACAAGGAATCAAAATTAGAAGGACAATGATGTCTTCTTAGAGAGGCGTCAGGGCAAATTATACGATTATCGAGTTCCCCACACGCGCAGTTTGACAGGCACAACACCACAGCATCCATTTGTACAGAAATCATGCATCAGGGCTTTTCCTAACACATTTTAAGAGAATTTAATGTGCCTTTCTCAAAACCACAAAAGCAACTCCACAGTGCATTAAGAATGAGATCTTTAACTCTGGCAGTCAGCGCTTGTCTACCTTGGGGATGCCGGCAGAGGGTTCGGGGCAGCATTGACCATGGCTTTGCTGAATGCACTGGGGCCAAATCCCTCTCCTGCTTACTCCTGGGCCAGAGACAGGCTCATGAAGAATGTGTGTTAATGTGCACCATATTCTCAGCCATCTGTTGACCCCATCTGACTTGCTCTTGCCTGTGCCTGTGGGGCTGCGCTCTGGGGAGAGCCGGCAAAGGTCAGGAGGGCACCCAAGCCTTGTTGTAAGCTGCCGAGTGGCAGTACCATCTGTAAGACTTTCTTCCTCTGTTCTGTTCCAAATCTGCCTGATTGAGGGCGGTGGACAAGTATTCTGATATAATTAGTCAATCCTGGAAGAGCCAGCCCCCATCCCTGGCAGTCAGCAGTCCCATCCCGGCTGGAGCAGACCCGCCAAAGGGAGGGGACCTGCAAGTTCATTCTGGTTGTGCTGTTTGCTGACAGCCCTCTAAGCCCATGGGGATAGCTTGGCCAGAAGTGATTCCTTGCAATGAATGGTGTGATTTGTGCCAAGTGTTCTGAGACTATCTTTTTTTTTTTTCCTTTTTTTCTTTTTTTTTTTTTTTAAAATATTCATGTATTCAGTACTTTTGTCTGGGGATGGGTAGCCTACCTTTTTGCTATTTTGAAATTTAAGCACCTTTCTTGGTAGCAAAAGGCAAGTTCTCAAGCGTTTCCCCTGGTGACATTCGCTCTTGGATGTCTGTTACAATCTTGGGGGCAAAGATGACAGATCAAGCACAGAATCTGGCCTCTTCTCCAAATTGCCTTGACTTCTTATCTCCAAAGTCGGATTATTTTGCACGGATTTTGCTGTTTCATATGTTTCACGGTCCTATTTCAATTAATGCCATCCTGGGGACACATGAGCCCGGTGTAAAATGTCATCACAACGTTTGAGAGTGGTTTTGAGAGTCTGTTCTGCACATACTAAAAACTGTGTCAATACAAAGTCAGGCTTTTAAAAGTGGTGTTTATAGCACCATAATGACTCTGTATCTAGGTCTTGAATCAGAACAGGGTGTGGGCCCTTTACAATGTGAATACAATAACATGTATTAAATAACATTAAGAAGTTGCTGCCAGTACACAGTAGCCAATTTTCCAATGTTAATACCTGAGAACAACAAATAGCCAGTGAGACTGGCTGGGCTGGTGGCCTCGGGCCAGCTTTTCCCCAAGCAGGTCTCTGAAGTCAGCCTGGCTCAAGGTGAACTTACTCCTGAGCCTTTGCAGCCACCAGCACCCACTTTTTCCCCCTCCAAAGGCAGGAACCACAGCTGGGCTGTGCCTGCACAGCACCCAGGGGAGCCTGACCCGTGTGGGGCAGCCAGACTTTGGAGACCCTGATGTGAAAGTGTTGATCTAGATCCCCAGGAAATCCTGTTAAGCAACAACAGAAGTGCCTGGGGCAGGGGGGAAAAAAAAAAAAGAGATCTGTCTGCTCTGAGCTGTGGCCCTCTCATTTGCATGCAACATATGTCCTGTTCCTTTGCGTGTCAAAATAACCCTGCCCCGCTTGCCTCAAGCAAAAAGATTAGATCTGGGGAGGAGTCTTGCACCAGGACAACTTTTAGCACAACAAGGAAATTATAAAAGAGTAAAGATAATTAAAAGCAAGAGATGAAAGCTAGCTCAGTCAGCTTGCTTGACATAGCCAAGTATCTCCCAATAACTCAGGAAACCTCTCAGTATCCAGGGCTGTCCATCATCCGCCCTGTTTTCCCCTGCCAGCACGATTTGGCATTTTAAAATTAAAATTGTTGTGCTTGTCCCGCTGACTCATATGTTGTGCATCTCTCTTCTGTCCAGATTTGGGATGAAGTCTTGGCCCTGTGCTGTGAGCCTGTGTTATGCAGGAGGTCAGAGCAGTTAATCAAAATGGATCATTCTGGCTTTGTAGCATAAAAGTCAGTTAAGTCATTGGCAAAACTCCTGCTGATGCCTATAAATGCGGAATTCAAACTATATAACCCCAAGACATCCAAATGGCTGCCCGTAGGATTCCGAGTCCAGCTTTTCTTTTTGGAACTCCAGAGCCCCTCTGCTTATTTACTTTCTTTTTTTCTTTTTATGTGTCACATGGATTTGAAGTGCTGAGATTTTGTAATAACAAGAGCATTTTCTCTCTTAGGAAGAAAACATTGTTTAAATTTATTATTTTTTGAGTGGAAGTGAATTATTTGAAAATACTCCTGATCCATTTCCTACCTTTTTCACTGCGAATTTTATTTTACCGTTGCAATAAAGGGAATTTATTTTTAATAGGATCAAGGGCAAAAATTCTGGGATCAGTTTGCACCATATTTCTGCCTACAGCTGAAATCTCAAATCTAACCCATAAACCCTTAAAAATGGTGAGGAGGAAAGGATCACTAACAACCTTAAAACTAGTTTTGAGGCTCACCATAAGAACATTATCTGTAAAGGCAGCGTGTTGGTTACACTGACTTAGCAATAATAAGCAATAAAAATAAAACACACTGCAAGGCTGAAACAGGCGTGAAAGCCTGGAATGTGAATTTTAGAATGTTCCATAGTGATTTTGGCTGACCAGGGCTGCTGTGTTCGGGGTTTGTGCATGAGGACACACCTGCTGCTCAGCACCTTGCCCCATCCTTTGTTTGGAAGCTGTTGCTTGTGCTCTTCATTGCAGGACAAGGCAGCCAGGGCTGCAGAGCCCAGGGCAGGTTACTCACGTAACCTACTGGACCTTCAGTTTTATTTAGTCCTAAATAAAAGCCCAGTTACCTTTGTGTCTTCTCCGTGGGCTGGGAACTCCCCATGGGGCAGACAGAGAGCCCCTGAGTAACTTGTGCAAACACCATTGTGTGAGACTTGTGTAGGGGCTAAATCATTTTAGCCGCTGGGCTAAATAGTTTGATTGGATGGAAACCATTTAGGATGAGGCTGGGTTGGTTTGTTGTTTTTTTTTTCTTGAAATAGTTTATTCCCTGACCACATTTTAAGTAGCTAGAATGTTTTGCTTGGTGGAGTGTATGACTGTGGGGGGTAGAGAGCGAGGGAAGGGGAATTGGGACTCATTTTTGTGGATATCCCAAAATAACCCAAATGAAGACAACCCAACCTGAAATGTAAGAATTCCCAGAGGCTGCTTGGTCACAGGATATATTTCCACATTGTATTAGAGCAATTCCCTGAACTGGAGAAGACAGAGGCAGTACTGGCTGACTTGTAGTTTTACTGCCCGGTTGTTTATTAGCAATCCTGCTGTGCAAAAGCATTGAAGAAATGGAAGTTATTCAGAGGCAACTCAGAGCCAGACTTGATTGTTAGCAGCTTTAGGGATTTGGCTATTAGCTGGTGCGTTCTGTGGTAATGGAATATTGTAAAAATGTTTATATAAAAAAGTGCAAATGTCAAGGCAGTGTGTGTGTGCATGTGAATAACTCTTCGTACAGTAATAGTTCTTAGAAGCAAAATTTACCAGAAGTGTAAGAGTACAAAAAGTTACTCTGGCAGATTTGGTTGGTCTTTAATTTACTTTGCTATAAAACAAGGTCCTTTACCCTACTCTGCACACTGGGCCCAAATTATAGAGTTTGGAACCCCAGAACTGTCTGACCTGACTACTGATGCTCAAGTCAATTCTTTTTTATTGCTGCCATGAGGTTTGCAGGGAGCTGCAGGGTTGTGCATTGAAAGTACATCAGTGCTTTTAGGGTGAACTGGTGTTTTAGGTCGATCAGTAGGAGATAAATTGGAGCTTTCAGCACCCACTAAAGACTAAAGAGATGGAGGTAATTTTTTTTCCTCTTTTTTGTCAGCAATTTGCACAGCCATTGCCAGTAATGGGGACGGGACACATCACAGTTTGGGGGCTGAGGATGACTTCAAGAGCAGAGCATGAATGTGGAACCCTTTATCTCCAACCCAGCAACTGGCAGCTGCACCTGACTGCTCTGCTGCTCTTGTTGCCCCAGAACTGCCACCCTTTTTGGACAGTCTTAGAAGCATGAATTAATTAAAGCTCTCGTTACACAGTCAGCCAGTTGTGTTCATCTCCAGCCTGTGCTTGGCAGGTTTCTGAATAAATGCCCCCTCGTGCTGTCTCAGGGTCACTGTTCCTGCCTGTTTCCAGGCCTGGAAAGCTGTGGTTGAGTCACGTTGTGCTCAAAGGTTATCTACCCAACCAGTAGGATTACAAGGGCAATATATTTCTTAATCAAAATGTTGGTTCTGGAGTACAGTTATAGGGTCATTTACATTATTATGCACATAATCTCTTTCAGAGCAGGGGGTCTAGAATGACCTTTTATGAGTCCCTTTCTGCTCTGCATTTCTATGATTCTCTGAAGTCCTTGCTGAAAACAAATAAATGTTATCAACATTCCTATAAATTATTCATTTTTTAAATCCACTGGTCATTATAAGATGATTGGCATAAGTAATAATCTGTGTTAGGGATGCGAAGGAAACCGAAATGATAAAAAGCCTCCTTGATGTTCTGCTGCTGTTTGTCATCTTTTCGGGAGAAAGAGGGGCCTGACAGCCCTCCAGCTTTGCCCTGGGAGGACCTGGGCTCCAGGCCCTGCACTTCCACTGCTTCTTTTGTGGTCTTGACAAGTCATTAGGGAAAGACTGAAGCACTGTTTTCAAAGCATCTTAACAGCACTTCAGCTGGCTGCCCCCCTCTTCCCATCCCCCAAACTGCCTGGGCTTGCAGACTAGTTAATCAAAGCTGTCCGTAGACATTCAGCCAGTTGCATCCATCTCCAGCCTGTCCTGCTTCTGTTTGGCCCATGAGCAGTTTTTCAACGTGCTTCTTGTCTGTATTTTGATGTTTCTGAAAGACCTTTGCGTTTCCGTTTTCAAACATTGACTGTAAAGAACAGATACTCTGTGTGTAAATACTGTGCCCCAAAGTCAGCTTTCTTCTCCCTCTGCTCACCGTCACCTTCCAGTGACAGAGAGGCAAGTGTAGCACCTTTCAGGCAGCTCGAGCACACCTGCCCAGGTACTGGGGGCTGCAGCTTCACTCTGCTGTGCCGGGTCAGTGGAGTAACCACAGATATGGGGCTCTGTCCCTCCCTGGCTGACCAAACTGCTGCCAAGCAGAGAACAAGAAATAAAGCTGCTCATACTCATTTGGCTGCAGCAAGTGGGTCTAAACCATAATTCTTTGGTTTCCTCTGCAGACGCTTTCAAGCACTTTGTGCTTTATAGTTATTATTTTTAATCCCTGTGAACTCCCAGCACGGGCCGGATGTTGGTGGCCGTGGTGGCGTGGGTTACACGGCTCCTCCAAACCTTGATTTCAAATCTCACTTCGACTCAACCAAATGTTGCTGGTGGGCTCAGATATGTACAATTAGCTCACTTAAAATGATGCCTCCGGTGTGCTAAGACACTTAAAATTGGGACCAGAAGTTAGGCAGTTAATCTGTAAAGCTCAATAAAGCCCCCTGTTTCATCCAAGGGTTGTCAGAAAATTCGTTCCACATCTGTACAGAAAAAAAAGCGAGGTGTAAACTGCCAAGAACCATTTTAATGATGGCTGGAGAAAAAAGCAGCCAGATGGCAGGCTCTGCTGTGGCTGCGGTTGGTATTTAACTGCTTTTTTATTGGAAAAATATGGGGTGAAAAATTGTGTGGGACTCATTAGGCAGCCTGCTGCGATTCTGATCAGCTTGCCAATCTGTTCAGTGTGGCAAAGATCCAAACAGCCATAAATTTTTAGCAGCAGCTTATAATCTATGACTTGGAGCTTGTTAAACCTCCTCTACTCCCCCCACTTTTGTACACTGCTCGGTTTGGGGTTTTTTTTTCCCTTTTTTATTTTTTTTAATAAAAGCTTCAGGGCTCAAGCTGTGCAGGAAAGAAAAAAGGGGGGGATAAAATCTCTCAGAAAAAGCTCCAGCGAATAGCACATCTCTTTGCTCTTTCTCAAAGTAAGAGTCCATAACGCAAGTTTAATTTTCCTGATCCTGCATGTTAACTAAAAAAAATTGGGTGTGCAGCAACATCTAAAGCAAGAGAGTGAGTGGTGTTATCTTTCCACTGGCGTGGAGGAGCAGTGGAAATCCTCCTGCTCCTCTTTTGTCATCTCCAGGAGGAGGAAGGCTGTCGGAGGAGGGGGTGGGTTTGCAGGCAGGCAGCTCCGCGGTGTTTTACCTTTTTTGCCGAAACAATCCCGAAGTGAAGGATATGCAAATTGCGGAATTTCATAGCTGGGAGCGAAGTGTCAGGATCACAGCACGGCTGGCGCTCAGGGGAGACGCTAAACTGCTGGCAGGGTTTTAATTTTCCGTCGTAGTGGTGTCTGGATACCGAAGGATTCACAAAGGATCCTAAGAGGAAACTTAAAGCTTCCTTTTTCTTAATATTTGCATATTACAGAAATTGATTTCAGACAAAGGAAAAAGGGGTTTTAGAGGCTGCTGTGACATGGTTCCAAGTAACATACACAGAGCTATTGATCTGGCCACTTTTGCGGAGATGGAAAATAAGCAGGCAGCACTCCTTCTTGGAGTATAAATATTGGTTTTGAAAGATTTATGGAAACCAGCAGCCAGCAGTGGTGTGGATGGTCTCTAGTATATGTACTGTTAAAAATACTGAAGTATTTCTCAGAAATTACCCCGAGTAATGAAGTGAAATTATAAACTATGGAGTTTTGATGCTTAACTGAAGCATTACTCTACTGCAATATTTTTATCATGATAACACTGAACTTTCACGTGCATTTTTATCTGTGCATGCAGACTGCACGTGTGCTGTAGGTTCAAGGTTGTTTCAAGGAAATGTTTTAAACAGAGCAGTGAGCCAGTTGAAAAGATGTGTGTGCAACAGATCAGTGTGCACCATTGCTGTCAAGCTGTGTAGGAGTTAGATTGCTGTCACAAACAGCTAAACCCAAACCCAAACCTGCTTGGCCAAGGCAAAGGTGTTGACTTGACTCCTGCAGAATGTGAGTGGGGCTTCAGCCGATTAACTGTGATTTTTTTTGTGCAATTTTGAATATGGCAGGAACATTAAAAAGAGCATCTGTTCAACCCTGGTGTCGGTGATTGAGGTTTCTTTTTATTTGAACCAGCATTTCCAATAGCACGTCCCTTCTCGTTATATTTTGGGACAACAGTGCAACAGGAATAGGGAAGGGTTAGCAGACCTCCTTGCAAATACCATTCAGTTTGTTTTAATGCTGGCCAAGCCTTCTTTAGTGAATTATCTGCACCAAAATCAGAGCCCACATGGATGGATGTTCTCCTGGTTACATCCAAGCCTACATGTACCTATTTCCTTCACCTTCTACTAAGCACTGTGGCATTTCTTGCTACTGTCTGATTTCTTCTAGCTGTTATCTTTGTCTAGAGCACGCATGTAAATAGGGAAGATAAAAGGTGAGTTCTTTCCTTTCACAGAATTTATTGTAAAAAAACAGAAAAGAACAGTACGAAAAAGCCCAGGGAGGTTGTCTCATATTTGCTATAAATATAATACAATCAGGAAGCCTTTATGTTGTGAAAAGAGGATAAATGAGCAGATAGTGGTAACAAAATCCAAGGGTGCAGTGATCTACTTGCAGTCTTCCTCCCTTTTTTTTTTGTTCTGCCAGTGGGAATATTTGTATATTACTGTTCAAAGAAAAACTGACTGGTTTCTTCCTAAAGTAATAATTTATGATACATGAAGGATACTTTTTATTCACATTGACTTGTCTGTGCTTAGAGAAAGTTGTGTTTTTCCTTCTCCTAGTACAGGACTGAGGGGTTTGGGGCTGGGGCTGGCTGTGGTTTTTTGTGGATATTTCTGCCAATTGGAGTGGGTTTTCTTTAAACAAAAAGTTGAATCACGCCTCTGTCTTCCCAGCTGGCCTCAGACTTGCAAAGACAGCCAATTTTTCTTCACTTCCAGGAAACTGGTTTATTCCTTCCCCTCCCCACCTCGAAATACATACATTCACAGCACAGCTCCTGCCCATGAAAAAGCTTCTCTCGCCCTCCAGCACAAGGCAGCTCCTAAAGGTGTTGAGAGGACTTTACTCTCCACTGCCGCCTCCTTGTTTCTCTTTATGCCTGTCTGTGGGATGTGTAGCCATGAAAACAGCCTTATCACAGCCTGTCTAGCAATAAGATCCATGAATACTTTGGCTGTTCCCCAGGATAGTGTGAGCACAGCATGCCTGTCACTCACGGCAGAGAGCGGCGGGGTGACAGCCGAGTCGCTGAATTTTATTTGGTGTGGGAGGAGGCTGAAGAGGGACTACTGTAGTGTCACTGAATCTTATAATTTTGCTGCAGAATGTTTCCTTAAAGGCGCAGCTCCTGGAATTCTGCGATGAGATAAGGAATTTTGATTTTCGTACAGAAGATAAATTAACCCGTGCGGTCACTAAGGAGACTTGGCGATAGGAGTCACCCCTCTGCAAAGTCAGCAAGCAAAGAAAAGGAATGCACACTGTATTTATATAATTAGGTTTTCATCTTACGGGTTTGAAGCCAATTTTCTGATTTGTTGGGGAGAGAGGGAGGAAGACAAACGGGCAAAGATTGATTTGTGTTTCCTACCCTTTGGCTGTTCACTGGAAATGAGAATTGCCAACGTGTATGGCTCTGGTAGTTTCATTAGGAAGAGTTTTTCCTACTTGCTTTGAAAAAGTTAAAAAAAATTAAATGGGAGAGAATTTTCCCAGACCCCACTAACATTGCCTCTGTCTCCAGAGGCTTCCAGCAAAGGCCAGCTATGATTTTGTGAGGTGAACACCAAATGTGGGGCAGATCCAGCCTCTTCCTCTCATGCCAAGTAGGCATCAAACAGAGGCTGAACTCAATTTCTGTCAGTAACCTACAAGGTTACTTCTGGAAAGGAAGGACCAAGTCCACTACTAGTTCCCTAAACTGTGATTTTTCTTATTGCACTGTATAAAGCCACACGTCCTCCTGGCCAGCCCCTTCAGTGCAGGGTGGTGGGGAAGGTGATGCCCCTCAGAGCTGTGCCTGTTGCTGTGATCGGGGCAGGGACTGCTGAGCCCTGTGTTGGGAGGGGGAGCCCGTGGCAGCTCAGAACAGGTCCCAGCTTGGCCCAGCCATGCTCTGGTGCAGGTGCTCACCAGATCATCATCTGCTGCACGGGCTGTGGGTGAGCAGTGCCGCTCTCCAGCAGCATCTCCAGGGTTTGGGTTAACAGGTGGACCGGAAAGATTTCTCTGGAGTTGCTATTATTGGAAGTACAGCGTGGATACCAGCTGGCTCTATTTAGTCAGGATATTTTTTTTTTCCTGTGCATCATCAATGTACAGAAAACGTTTGCCTTATTTCAAATGCCATGTTTCTATACACAGCAGCTTTGTGGGGGTTCCAGAGCCCTCACCAACGCTGGGGTCAGCAGCCCTTCCCTGCACCACCTGCGCGAACAGGCTGCTGGAACAGCCTCACTTTATAAGACTCTCTTTTAAATAAATAAAGACAACTCCCAGCAGATACTAGCCCTTTACTTGCTAATAACACTCAAGTCCTTTTGGCTCTCCAAAACATCCCTTAAGAGAGGGGATTCTGCATTAAGCAACTTGTTCTGTCAGGAGCGATTCGCTCTGCGACAGGTCTGGCCCGCGGAAGAGACGCTCGTCGTCTGTGCAGCCTCTGCCTGGGGAGGAGGAGACACGATAAATGAAACAGATTAGTCATCTGCAGGAGGACTTGATCGTCTGTCTTCCCAGATCTCTACGCTTCCAATGGAAGATCTAATTTTTCAATAAAGATAATTCAATTAGGAGGTTTTAATTAGGGAGTTGAAGCTGATTTCCCCCCACCCCACACCCCTTCCTGTAGCTGTCAGCCTCTGCGCAGGAGCGTCCGCGCCGCCCCATCCCCGCTTCTCTTTTACTTATTTTTTTTCATAATTCCTAATCATCCTGATGGAAGAAAGCAGGGAAGGGGGAAAGATGATGAAGGGAGGAGGACAGGGACATTAAAAAAACCCTCAGAAAATAAAAAAAAAGACCCACAGCATGTTGTGTCATTAGAAAGTGCCTCGTATTACCCAGGAGCTTCTCCATCTGCTTTCGGTGGGCATCCCAGGAGGACTTGGCGATTATGAAGGAATTCTCGGAGGCCATTACTGGGAAGAGGAAAAAAGGCTTGCTGCAGACAGCTTAATGGACTAATTTGTAACTGTGAGAGCAGGAGAAATGAGTTGTTGGCCACGTTTTAATTTGACAGCGAGTGGCAGAACGAATGCGAGCTGTGATGAGTGAGCAGGCGCGCTCCTTCTCGCCCTGCTCTTTGCAGGGGCCTCTTGGCTTTCCCGTGGGGGCTGTCACTATTATTTTTTGCCTTCCCCATCCGAGAGAGGGTGGTGGGGGCAAAGTGGTGGGAGGTGCCAGGGGTGAGGACAGGTTGGAGGAGGGGAAGTGTGATCAAGCAAACAAGGCTCAGGATCCAATTTTATGCCAGCGTGAGGAAGACAGGAGGGGACAGGCTGGAGAAATTAGCACTGTGTCTTTGTGTGATGAGTGGGAGAAAGGTGCCTTATGAAGAGCATTTTCTCTGTTCATAGCAGCGTTGTTGTCATCTGACATATGTGCAGCCCTACCTTTTGTGATCCACTTGACCAAAGGTGATGACCACGAGCCAAGGCAGAATTTGGCAGTCTCACCAGGAGAAACTGGAGCTCCTAATTAGGCTCATAAAGCTGGTGTGCAGTTGTTGACCCTTATCCAGACCTTGGGTCCTCGCTACAGCCACTCAGAGGCCACTACCCTCCAGTGCTCCTGTCTGTGCTCTTTGGGTCATGACATTAGTTCAGGTGGTATCTGATATGGAGCCAGGCAAGCAAAGAAACAGCCACCCCTGCCTGCTGCCCCCATAGTTAAACCCTGAGAGTGCTCTGATGGGGAACTGCAGCACCCAGCAGCCTCCCCTCTCCCTCAGGTGCCTCTGGGCACATCTCTCACCCTTTGGACTGAGGCTTCTGCCTGAGGGCAGAGGTAGTGCATTGCCTTCCCTGCATCAGGAGGGCTCTGTTCCACACTGACATTTTGTCAGATCAGTTGTTCTTTAGCTTGTGATGTTTAAAAATCGATGCTTCCCCACCCAGAGGCTATAACAGAGCAGCTTGTATGAACTGAAAGATAGATAAATAAGTGTGGTTCTGTTGATGCTACCTTCTTGGCAGCCAGTGCTCACCAGAGCTCCCCATCATGTGCTGTAATATTTTCCATTGTATGTTCTTTACTGAAGCTCACATAGGAGGAAGAAACTCCAACTGGCTGCTGTGTTTCCAGAGGGTTCTCTTCAGTGACCTGTTGTTAAGTTGTATGATTAAAAAGAGAAAATACTAATTCTGCCAGAAAACACACATGGATTGGTGACAGAATAAATTGATATATATGAGCTGAGATGACTATTTATGGGTCTCTTCCCAGGCTGCAGTATCAAGGTATGATCATGACATCAGTAGGTTTTCCTTCAAAATTTATATTAGATCTGAAGGTTTCAGTGAAAAGTAACATGAGTAGGGCACTGAACTGGGACTCTCCTGCTGTTGACTTGCATGGGAATGCTTGTGCACGTTTCCCTTTATTTTTTTGCTAGTCTTTGTTCTCAGATTCTTTTTTTTTAAGAACATCTGCAAATGATACATACAGTCCTCGTGCATAGAAATCTTACCAGCAGATTTAATAGTACTGATTTGTGCTGGAAGATACAAAGGTTCATCATCCACCAGTCTGGGCATCTGGTTTGAGAGACACTTGAATGAGTTTGACACTACCTGAGTTGCATTACAAGAATATTTTTATTACTGCTGATGGCAGGTACACAGCATCCAGCTCCCCTTTATTTTCTAAATGTTTCTTTAAAGATGGATTAAGCTTGTTTGAAACCTTCACATTATGCACCTTCAATTATATGTAGCACTGGGCTTTTAAAATGGGGTGGGGGAAGATCTAAGAAGACAGAAGGGTATACTTGGTCCTGGCACAGACAGAGGGTGACAAAGAGAAAGGAGACTTATTTTCCCAGTCAGTACAAAATGTTGGCTTTGTGCCTCCTTAACTCATTGAGCCTCGGCTCTTGCTTTGGTGTTCTGATAGAGGGTGACGGGCAAAGGACCATTTCAGTGCTTATTTTCATCTCACCCACTCGCCCGTTTCATCTCTATCTCTGAACACTGATCTCCAGAAGAGAAAGCATTGGGATTTCTCCAAGCTGTCACCCAGCTTCAGGATGTGATCAGTCTAGGGCAGCAAGGAAACTAAATATAAGGAAGACAGAGTGTGTATGGCTGTATTTATCAAGAAGACTAAGTGAATGAAACCCGTGTTGCCTCCAGGACTTCTGTTCACACCTCAACCTGTCCCTTCTGAATCTAGAAACACGGCCCTCTGGTTTCAATCCTGCAAGCACAGACATAGGAATGGAAACTGGAATTCCTAGATAGCAGCAGGCAAGACGTTCACTTACCCAAAATGTGATCTCCCATATGGGAGTCCCACTCACTGTGGAGTCCCCTAAGCAGGATTGCAGGGCTGGAGAGATGGGATTAGAATGTTGCATTCTCCGGGTAAAATCTTTCCTTTAAGGCTCATGTAGACTTTTGGGGGTCCTGTGGCCTGGGCCAGGGTAGCTGAAAGAGCAGAGGTGGTGGTTTGAGTTGCTGCCTTGGAGCAGGCTCCCTTCTGCAGGCAGCCAGGCTCCCGCTGCTGCCGTGGCCGCTCACCCCCCCCCCTTTTACCTTCCAGCTCACTGCGTCTGTTCCTGGAGGCCCCGGGAGGCTTTAACAACCACTAGATTGTTAGTGACAGTCAGACACTTTAACACTTAAAGTAGAAGGTTTGATTTAATCGCAAGGCTGTCATTTATTATTTGTCTGCTGTGTTCCGCCGGGGCGCCCGCTGATCAACTGCCTGCTCCCAGGAGGGCTTTTTTTTTTTTTTTTTTTTGTTATGTCTAAATCCTCAATACAAATTGCAGCGCTCCTAGATCTCCCAGCGGGACCCATTACCGCCTGTGGGGCATTAAGGATCATTAATAGTGCTGTCAGCAAGCTAGCCAGTTGGTTAGCTTCTCATAAATAGGAAATTAATCCATCTACTTCATTAATAATGCCGAGTGTAGCTATTTTGTTGCACTTGATGTAAGGGGCCCTGTGTTTGTCTGTAATGCGATAAGACAGGACTCCAAATTAGCATTGAATGTCTTATACAAGAGTGCAGACTCAATTACTTAGTGGAAAGGTTTTTGTTTTGGTTGGGGTTTTTTGTTGTTGGTTTTCTTCCCCCCCCCCCCCCCAAACCTCTTTAAAGTTCTTGAGCAGCAAGAAAAGAAAAACAACAACACCACTGATTTGCTCCATTATTTATATTTTACAAGTTCTGTTTCCATCGCTTGTTTCTGCTTTTGAAGAATAAATTGTCGGGGAGGGAAACCAGGGAGTGAGAAACGGGGCCACACCTGGCAGGAAAAGCAAAATGCATTAATTAGAGACAGGGCTAACTAGCTGTGCTCATCAAGCCTTCTGTGCTGAGGGCTTGGGGAGGGGGCTTTGCTTTTTACTTGCATCTATAGTTCAGGAATCATTACTACACTGATGGAGATTATATTTCACTTTGGAGGAGGAGGAGAGGAGGAGCAGTAATAGAGCAGGTTAAAGGAGAAAATGAGCCATGGTAAGAGTCGTCCAGCTTTTTATGAGAAAATCATTTGCCTGCCCAGCAAACACAGAGTCCCTGATGGGTGGTATTGGAACCACTTAGAGGATATGAAGATTTCCAAGTACATTTATCTGTTGCCTTTCTAATTAGTTTTACTTAATAATATCTAAGCACCAGGAACAAAACAGAGAGTTTCATGGCAATTATCCATAAAAGTACTTCATCCTAAGCTTCTGAGCTGTTAGGATCTTCCTGTGTTTCCTTCCTTCCTATAACTTTCTCATCAGTGCATGGGAAAATACAAGTAATTTTTCAGCTCTAATTATTAAAGAAAAGCTTTTCAGTAAGCGAGTGGTTTCCCTCTTGCCCTGGAAACACTGTGCATTTGCCTTTTTGTTCTTCAGCCTTGTGAGTTTGTTTTCAGCCAAACAAAAAACTCAGCTTAGGATGACCGGCTCTCACTAGAGCTGGAGTTTGCAGTCTGGGGAACCACTCAGCTTCATGGGATTTTTATCCAAAGCTTTGGGGAAACTTTGCTGGCAGCCTCCGTTGTGATACTTGAAGAATTTGCTTTTACTGGCTTTCAAGCAACGTGCTGTCAAGTAGCCTGTAGAGGAGGGATTATAAACATGTAACCATATCAGGTCCCAGCCTGTGTCTGAGGCTCCAAGGCACTGCCACAACATAAATAACAATCATTATAACTAATTACTGTTTGGGCATTGGGGAGGGAGAGCACTTGTATTTATTTTTATAATGGGAGGCAAATAAATTTCTGAAATATCAAGAGGAGGGAGGAAAGAGCTTCTATAAAGTGATGAGATAAATAGATTTGGAAAGATTCCAGTTCTCAGAAGCCAGTAGTCTGGAATTAATGTTTTCTGTTGACAAACCCTTCAAACCATGTGAGCTGTGCTGTATTTATTTACATCATTTTTTCAGTAGAAATGCATTTTCCTGAAATGGTATGTGACTGAAGAAATACAGTACAACAGCAGGGATGATCCCAGCAGGGAAGGATTTTGGGAATTTCCATAGCAGGCAGAGGAGATACTTGCATTGTTTGTGCTAGATGTGTGTTGCACTGCAGTGCCATCTGGGAAATGGCCCTGAAGGGCAAAATATACAAAGAAATACAGGAGACATAGACCCTGTCTCTAAAAATCTCACTGTGGGCACCCTCCAACTTTACAAATACTCATTGTCCAGATTCCAGTGATGGTTCTGAATTTCACAATTGCCCTCTAGGATAAGCAAGAACAAAAGGATAAAACCAAGCAACTTTGAATGTAGAATTTCACTGGAGGGGGAAGGCAGAAGTGTTGGGAATTCATATATAGGAATTGTGCAGATTGGCTCAGTTTCCAAAGTATTTTTTTTTAACTGCTGCCTTTTCCTATTTGGAACTGGTTTGTGGTGTGTGGTGAGCAGCAATCACAGCAGGCTGTCTGTCTCCATGTCCCCTCACCTATGGATTATTAGCAGCAGTGGTGCCGAGAATCCAGTGGCCGTAAAAAGCCCAGCTGCAGCCAAAATCCTAATGCACTTCCAATTCCCAGTGCATTAAGCTTGGAGGAGCCTGTTGTGTATTATCCCAGGCTCTGTCCAGTTTCTCTGGAGGTTTTCTGGTGCTAAAATCTTTGCAAGCATTTTTGTCAAATGCTTAATGCTTTAAAACTTAACCTCATTACGCTCCAGTCTATTTCTGTATTGGAGGAGGAGGGAGCATGGGAAGGATCTTTTCCCTGAAAATAAGAAGTCCAGCCAACATAAGTTAGATGCTTTGGAGGTTCTTTTATTGTAAACTACAGGAAAGGACTTTGGCAATGTGTTGAAATTGTTAGATTAAAGCTTTCCCCTCCATCACCCCCCATTCTGCCATTAAAGACCAATGCTGCTGTAAACAATTTATGGCTTTCTTAAAGGAAGTCAGATAATCCTGGCTGATTTGTGGCCATTCCTTTATTGCCTTGCCAAACTCGACTTTGTCATTTCTGGTTGGAGGAGAAAGCACACACAGGCACATATGTTCAAGTTTCTGACCTCATTTTGACTGTTATGAGAGAGTGAGCACATGTGTCTTTGGGAAAAAAAAAAAGGTAAAAGAAAAAAATCCTGGAGTAAAAGAAGAATAATTTCCCTAGTAATTATGTTTTTTAAGAAATATGGGGTGTAAAATATACCATTACTGATTTTACAATCACTTGGCCAGTCAGGCAGGAGAGCTGGCTGACCCAGCCTAGCAGAGAGCACCGCTCGGCATTAGTGTCAAAATGGATGTTTAGTCGTGTGCAGCCATGGTGAAATTGGAAGTGGAAAGGAGCCAATGCCTCTTTCAGTGAGAGGGGAATGAAAAACCCTCTCTCTTGTTTTACAAATCTCTCCAGGGATGATGAAAATGGCTTCTCTTCAGCATCCATCTCTTCCTTAGTTCTAGATCAGCGCACGTGGCAGGGAAATGCGTTCTGAGCAGACATGTCATGGCTTCAGAGAGACTGGCAAAATAAAAGGGGCACATCTTTCCCCTCTGCAGCCCTCCTCCTCCTCCTCACATTTGGAATAATCATGTTACCAATTAGTGAATATTTATTGTTATAAGCAGAGCTTGTAGTTGAGCTTATAATGACAGTGGCTTGGCACATTCCACTGGATGTGCTTTGCAGTAGCAGGTGTGCATTGCCTGTGTCTGTTTGGTCTGGGGTGTAGATACACTCTAGTTAGAGATTGAACTACTGAAGTTTTAGGATGGCATAGGTGTGTCAACAAAGAATGTAGTGAAAGACAGGGATTTACAACAAATAAAAAAAGAAAGACCAGACACCAGCATAGATACAGTTTTATCAACAAATCCGGCCAAAGGTTCAGCTCGTTTGGATTTTTAGGAAACTAGTGTTCTCCAGTCAGCAGAAGCTGAGTCTCCATCTTCAGCAAAAGCTTTCTTGGTAGACCTTTCTCAGCACATGCAAGGTCTAAGGTGCAGGTGTTCATAGAAATTAGGGTTGGAGAACATGTGTTTGATCACTTCATCACTCACGCTGACAAGACAGTATTTTCTATTTAAATATATTTTCCAGTTCTTGTCCAGTTCAGCCTTACATGTACTGAATGACAGCTTCTTCAGCTCCATGGAGGAGTTTGTTACGGGGCCCAAAAGCTCTCAGGGTCAAACACACAGCTCTTCTGCATGCAAAGCTTGATTCTCACTTAAACTAAAGGTCATTCGTACCTGCCGTGGCCCTGTGAGATAACATATAGCAGAAACTGTGCTTGTGCTCATGTTACACTCTCCTGTGCAGCCAGAATAGCATTGGGTGGCCTGAACATAAATACAGATAAGACCAGCAGAGTTTGAGCTGTCCTGTTCTTCATTTCATCTTGTCTTACTCCCATCATCTGTGCACTGCAGATAAACATCCCACCTTAGTTGTCATTCCACCAAACTGCACTTACAGCCACGGATTGGAGAGCAGGATGTACGACTGCAGAGTAGATCATCACCTGTGGGGATGCTTTTGCTTCTTCTGGAAACAGTAGAATCATGCCAGTGTTCAGTAGTTGAAGATTTGTAAAGCATAGAGCTGCTTCTTAGGTACTAGTAATGTAGTAAACCTTGTATCATGACATCTGTGAGCATTGCCATGAAACATATGATGCAAACAAGGTACAGAGATAGATTTTCAAGAATTGTCCTCTGAAATACTCAGTGCCAGAGTTGTTGAGCGCTCAGTGCTGCTGTGATCTCTCCTGAATGGAGCATCATCCATGTTTGTGGTGGGGATGAGATGATTAGGTTATGAAGTGGCATTCCATGCAGAACAAAGTATTGCCACAGCAGCAATTTCCAACATCCAGCTCTAACAATAAGCCATGCCCAGATCCTTGCCACAGAGGGCCAGGCTCTTTGTTTGCAGTGGAAATGAGAATTGTGAGCCTGCAACCCTTCTGGCCTTGAGCAAGAGCTGTGACATCCCACCAGTGTTGTATTAATGAGGGAACCAGTAAGAACCTACACGGCCGAGTCGTGTCTCCAGCCTGCCACTGTGTCAGGAAGTCATTGGTACATGAACTAACCCTTTCAAAACACATGTAACAGCTGTAGGTTCTTAACTACTTTCCTTATTAGTACAACACTGGTGAATAAAGGGACAATGTTGTTATAGATTATTAGTAATAAACATGTCAGCCCTTGAAGTA
Organism: Neopelma chrysocephalum; assembly: GCF_003984885.1. Lineage (NCBI taxonomy): Eukaryota > Metazoa > Chordata > Aves > Passeriformes > Pipridae > Neopelma > Neopelma chrysocephalum. The sequence goes on from NW_020897738.1 coordinate 7,696,992, forward strand.
TATATACTTTATTAGCCTCTTCCTAGCACAGCCCATTTTTCAACTGGTTATAATTTCTCCTACTTATTCTTTCCTTCATAAATTTTAGAAGACTTACTACGTGCGTGCTTGCAATAGTGAAAATAGCCTTTGAAGATATGTGTGCACCTTTTTGCAGCCCATTTCTGAAAAATGCCCTTTTTTTGTGTTTAGAACAAGTGATTTTTTATTGTTAGGAAGGAGGACTTTTTGGTTTTAAAGTCATAATCAATAGTGATTGCGGGAGAGCCCAGAGGACACTCTGGATTTGTAATGCCAAGGAAGCCTAAATAGGCTTTTGTGATATGATTCATTGATATCTAGTGATGGTTTAACTTAAATGATAAAGGGATTTTCCCTGTCTCTCTGTGTTTTGGTGATGATGTTCCGCTTCTTCGCTGGCTTCTATCTG